>NW_019154091.1:29455674-29695519 GCF_002288905.1 Enhydra lutris kenyoni | reverse complement strand
AAAAAAAAAATGTAGCAAATGCCTAGGAGAAAAGTTTTGTGACCTGGGGTTAGGAAAAGAGTTCTTTGAAATGACACCAAATTAAACACCAAAATTTTAAACTTTTTCTCTGCAAAAGAAACAGTTAAGAGAATAAAGAAACAAACTATTGAGTGGGAAAAAATATTTGCAAATCACATATTTGACAAAGGACTTGTGTCCAGAGTGTATAAAGAACTCCCCAAAATCACCAATAGACATCTGCTTCTACCCAAGATGAACTAACGAGTTCTGGACTTACGTTCCTGGCTAAAATAATCCAGATGGAAAGAACAAAAGAAATGACACATTAGTTTTAGAGATACTGGACATCAGGCATGAAAGGGCAGTGATCCTAAGAGAAAAGAGACAAATAAGCGAGCCCACCCAGTTTACTGCCTTGGGAGAGTTTCCGGTTTGCAGTGCAGGGAGGAGAAACCCAGATGGAGCTCAGTGAACTCCATGTGTGGAGGGGCTTATCCCTGTCTGGGGAGCCAAAGAGAGCTAGATTTCACAAATCAGGGTCAAGAATAGAGTCTGCCTTATTCTTATTTTTCATTGACTTCCCAGCTGCCCACTGTGGATGGGCACATCGTAAATACTCAAAAGATATTGGATGGATCACTGAATGAGCACTAGGAAAGGAGTGCTAGCCTCCAAGGGACAGCAAGTTTTAAAGGTAAAATTTACAAATGAAATGAAGGAAGCAAAGACCAGTTAACTGTATCTTAATGATGAGAGTCTTCATCTAATGTCTTACTGGCTTCATTTGTTTTGGGGTGTGTTCAGCAACTGCCCATCACATGTTGTGCACTCACAATGCTCATGTGGTTCCCCCAAGGATTTATTTACTTATTTTAGAGAGAGAGGGAGAGAGAGCAAGCACAGATGGGAGAGGCAGAGGGAGAGGGAGAGAGAATCTCAAGCAGACTCCACGCTGAGTGGGGAGCTGGATGTGGGGCTCAATCTCACGACTCCCAGATCACAACCTGAACCAAAATCAAGAGTCAGATGCTTAAATGACTGCACCACCCAGGTGCCCCTCTGCTCATGTGTTTTGAAAATTCACCATAAAATAGAACTTTAGTAGAATACTCTGGAAGGAAAACATGCACTGGCTTTGAAAGGTTCGTTTCTGTCGTCCAGGAGATGCTGTGGTTCAGGGTTCCTTTTGTGTGTCTCACAATTCCTGAGGTTGTCTCTGCTGATTCAGAGCAGGCCTCAGAGCAATTTTTTGGCCCAGTAAAGCACATTCTGTTGAAAGCTTCTTTGACTCTTATCTTAATACCTCTACCCTAACACATTAGCTTTTCTAAAGTTCCCTGACAAGTTATGCTTCATTTAAATGGCCAGTTTTCAAGTGGCATTGGTACTGGAAACCTAATATCAAAACTTTCCAGCCATCTCTCAAAAAGATGATCATGTTAAGGCCTTGGGAAGTCTAAAGTGACCTAATAATTTTATTCCACTTCCTCCTGGGCAGATTGCCATATCACATAAGCTTGGGCAACTAACACTTTTGTTTGCCATCTTATGCAAGCAGCTTACATCTGTGAATGCTAGATATCTAAAATTAATTCTAGTCTGTTCTGGAAGTGGGTGTGGGGAAAGTATATTTGTAGGATATTACACACAGCCATTGGAAGTTATTTTTTATATTCATATTTCTTCTGTGTCTTACAAAGATATACATCCTTGGATAAAATTTGGGAATTGACCGAAAATGGCCAAATGAATCAAAACTCCTGAGAACTCCTCCTTCTTTTCACTAAAATACCTGTAGAATCAGCCAAGAGAGAAACAACATTAGTAACTGCCAAAACAAATGGAAACGAGAACATTCCTCTCTGTGGTCCATGGGATCTCCGCGTCACTGGCAGCCAAACTGAGCTACAAATATTATCTCAGGAATGACTTGTGCCAGAAGCCACACCATCCCATTCCAGTCTTCTCCAGCATAAGCTTCAACAACAGGTGTGAGACAAGATTTCTTACCTGCCATGACTTGGCTTTTGTCTAAAGTGCCCTGTACACTTAGTAGCTCCCTATAGGGTCTCAGAGATTCAAGACTCAACCTTCTTTCCTCCATTCTAAATCCACTTACCTTGCTTTCCACCCTAGTGTTTTATACCAGATCTCTGACTTCCTTCTTCACACTGCTGCTCTGTTTGGATTTTGTCCTCGGATCTTGACTCAGGCTCTGTCACACAAAGCTGCCTTTCAGATTTTGCTTTTTTTCCCTCAGTCTTTAACCCATAGGTTAATCTTAACCCCCCTCCATGTTCTTCCCAGAACCTCTGCCCAAGGCCAGCATCCTAGATACGTGAAATTATAAGTAATGCAAACATACTACAAAAATACGCCATGGTAAGAGTGTAGAAAGTGAACTCTCAAAGGAAATGCTTGAGTAAGAACTATTTAGATATTCTCAACAAGTTGAAAAGAGCAATGCTAAGTATAGACTAAATTCCAGAACTATTCAGGTTGAAAGCAGTGGCAGTAAAAAGTATAGGCATTCCCATGGAGATAGAAAACAATAGATTCCATGAACATACACAGGACACATAACAAGAAACAATAATGTAAGAGAAGATGACAGATGTGGAAGGTGATATAGCAATCTAACTAAAAATTGATACCATTTCTGAAGGAAAAGGTAGGATGAAACATCAGGACAGATATTCAAAGATATCATTGAAAAAACTTTTCAGAATTAAAACACAAAACAAAACTGAAATTAGATATTGAAAAGGTTTACTATTTCCTCATCGAAGTCAATAATAGTAAAGTAACCACAATCTGGTAAAATCTTTAAGTTTTAAGAAAAATGAAAAAAATTTTCAAGCTTCCAAGTATAACAGTAAGATTATTTTAGAAGTAGCCCAAGTCAGGAAATTTTCAGACTTCTCTGCTGTATCACACAATGCCAGAAGATGATGGGGTGATTACTTCACAGCACTGACAGGGAAGGGTTTATGCAGGAATCTGTTATCAGTCAAACTGTCATTCAAATAGGAAGGTAAGTAGAGACATGTTCTTTGTTCAGTGCTCCTAAAAGCTCTGCCTTTGGGGATCACTGTGGGTATTATCCAGACCCCAGAGACCCTGAATAAAAGAATTCTTGACTAAGAGACAAAATGATCATCAATAACATTAACTTTAGGGGTAAGCAAATGAGAGAAATGGGACATGAATTCACTGAAGGGAGAAGGGTGACACTAATAATTCAACACAATCAAATCTCGTAACTGAATTAGGACAAACATGCACACATGCAAATGAGTCAAACCCTCATATGGAGATTGACAAAAGGGAGAAAGCAAAATGGTTATAATTCCTCTATAAGTTAAAGTAAAAAATTACTGTCTTTGATTAAGTAACTTTAAATTCATGATTTTAATGTTGATAGGATTTGTGAAATGTCAGCTCTATTAGGCGCACGACTAACCAAAGTGGTTTTTGCCTCATATATCTTACCTAAATATTCATCTTCAATCCTTTCATTAATTTAGCAAGCATATATTGAATGTTGACTGTGTAAGACCCTGTTGTAGATTTCAGGGCACATTTGAGCTTTTACCTCTCCTCCTGACTCCAGACATGAGGAGGGGTACTAATTTGTTGGGTCGAGGTCAAGCACATCATCGCTTCCCAGAGTGAGTTAGGTGAAGCATTTGGTGTAATGAGTGAAGATGGTTAGCCTTCTTGTATCTGTGTGATGTAGCTGTTTTTAAATTGAGCCTTTCTTTGAAATGTTTATTGAAATGAAATCCATTGGTAAGGAAGATGGGACTGGGATGGACTATAATGGAGGAGGAAACCTCTGGCATGGGAAGGACCAGCAGGACCAGCGTGGAGTCAGGGAGCAGGAGGAGGCTTTGGTGAGCCATTCTGAACATGAAGGAGAAAGATTGCATTTTGGATTTTGGATTCTTTAATTAGAAGTGTTTCCTTGCCTCTTCTCCCATCAGAATGGTAAGTCTAGGGGATGATGAGTCTAGGGGAAAGAGGCCAAAGAGGTCACTTGCCTATTTCCTTGTAGGTTACCTAGGACTGAGTATTTATGTATTTATTTTTTAAAACTGTATCAGATGGATCTTTCTTTATTCAAGTATAATTAACATGCAGTGTTATATTAGGTTCAGGTGTATAATATCATGATTCAGTAATTCTATACATTTCTCAGTGCTCATCATAGTAAGTGTACTCTCAATTTCCTTTATCTATTTCACCCATCCCCCCTGAGTACTTTTTAAAAAAGCATATTACAGTTCCTCTGATCCAGTCCAGTTAAGAGGGCAAGGGATTTTTACATTAGGATTCAGGTCAAAATCCTCAGTGTGGCATTTCCATAAAAGTATTCTCAACAATTATAAACGTGTGATGGTAAAAGTCATTTTTTCAACTGACTTAAAAAAAATCTTAGTGTTTTATGAAATATGCTTGCTTATCAATGCATCTAGCAGCCAACTTTATCTTGGTTAGTTCCAAGCCAAAATTGAGCACAGAACCTCTTCATGTGGAATGCCCATCTACACTGGGAAATAGTAGAATTGTTTACGTAACACTGCTTTGGTATAATAGAGTGACTTTTATCTGGAGCTGTTCTCACATCTGCATCAGGTAACAGTAGTAGTTAGAGCTAACATAAATAAATTGGTTACGATATATGTCAGGTACCATTCACATGCTTTATGTGTATTAAGTCATTTTATCATTGTATCATCATCACATGGAAGGTTCTATTATTATTCTTACTTAACAAATGAGAAAACTCATTTAGTTTAAGAGGTTAAATAACTTACCCAAGAGAGGTTAATTAACTTACCCAAGAACACTTGGTTTGTAAGGAAGAGAACCAAGACCTAAACTCAAGCAGACTAACTCCAGAATCCAGGCTCTCAGCAGAGTACTCTGGCCCAGGTATGAATGTCTTTCTATAGCACAGTTAATGGACAGTCAAATGACCAGTAATGTAGGTTATAGCTCCTGGCCATCTCCCCACCTCTTTCCAGTTTGAAGACACTGTTCATATTGGACACTGAGAAAAAAATGACGAATACAACATAGTTTTAATCCTCATGTAAGTGATGATCAGGAAAGAAAAACAGACAAATAAACCAATAAATGCAACTCATTATGATCCATACAGCAACAGAAGCATATGTTTGGGTCGTTTTCATTATTTCACAACCAGATGGCAAAGCCACCAACCAATCAGAATGGAAGCTAGCCACACAGCCTCTGCAAGTCCCAGAGGCTCCCTGCTGTACTGGCTTGTCCCCCTTTCCTTGCTGAGTCCTAAGGCGAAGCCAAGGTAAGCAGGCTGTTGGAACACTGTTGGCTCAGAGCAGTGGCTGTTTTTCCAGCTATCACAGAAGCATTTCGATGTTTAAATAATTGACATGGTGCATGGCAGCCATATTAAGTTTATATATGTCATGGTGGTTCCTGTGTATTGCACTCATTGTAGCCCTCACTGAGGCTGACATTGGAAGGCAGCAGAGCTGCTCTAGAGCTGGCTAAACTCAAAACATGGAATGCAGAAGCTGATCTTCCTCTCTCCTCCACCTCACCAATGCTTCTCCTCTAGTCTGCAGCAGACTCGATCCTCTAAGTATTCTCCAAAGTGTGATATTCACATCATTTGTAGCATACCCAGTGACTTCAGGAGATCCACAAATGAGCTTCGGAGAATTCTAACAGTTGCGTATATAAAACTTGCAAATCAATCATGATTTTGTGGACGTTATTACTTAGAAAGAGGCTACATTTTTTTGAAGTTTTTTTTTTTTTTTTTTTTTTTTTTTTTAATACCATAGATGTGGGGTGCCTGGGAGGCCCAGTAGGTAAAGCATCAGCCTTCGGCTCAGGTCATGATCCTAGGGTCCTGGGATTGAGCCCCACATCAGGCTCCCGGCTCAGCAGGGTGTCTGCTTCTCCTTTTCCCTCTGCTGCTGCTCCCCCTGCTTGTGCTCTGTCTGTCCATCAAATGAAGAAATAAAATATTTTTTTAAATACCATAGATGTTTAAGAAAAAGGTAAAAATGATGAAGCTTTTAAATGATTAGGTCTGGAGAGTATTGTCATATCTTTCCTGAGATGACTTTCTTCATTCATTGACATTTTTCTATACTATCTTTGCCTGACATGCTTAAAAAACCTGTCTTTCACCTCATCCCACATTTCTAGTTCTCTTTTCTCCCTTCTTCAGCCCAAGGCTTACTGTAATCCTTTATTTTCAGGAATGAACTAATTGATTTCTATATTCATAGCAGCTGACAGCTTTTGAAAACCAGTAATAAAAACTCAACTCAAGCTATCTGAAGAAAATAAGAAAACTTATCAATCTAAGTATCCAAACCACAGAGATGTGGATCCAAATTCATTATGACTAGATGCCGTGACTAGGATGTTTTTAGAACTAACACTTTCTTTTGGAGTGTTTGCCTCTTTCTGTCCTACAGTGGACAGACTTTTTCCATATGACAGTCAACATGGCAACTTACAGCTTTAGGGTCACAACCTTACAAGGTTGAGACCAATTTAAACATGTCTAATATGTCCACTTAGAAAAATTTTAGAACCGTATCATATATTCAGTACCAATACATGTTTAGCATGGGAGAAAAGCATTTCTCCAAAAGAAAGAAAACTTACCAGAAAAATGTGGGGTAAATTTTTAAGATTTTCAACTATATGGAATAAAGAGTGTCCTATGTAATTTCATGCCAAAACTTGGGTGTTTGATAAGTTTTTCTCATATTAAGGAACTTCATGTCCTTGAAGGGCAAGAAATCCTGTAAGAGTCTCCATACAGGACTTATGGTTTCCTCATACAAATTGCTACCTTCTGACTTCTTAGGCAGAAGGAAGAGTCTAGAAAATTCAAGGAGGGATAAAATAACAAAACCTGAGGGAAAACAATGTTTATCATTGGTTGGTTTGGTATCAGCTTATCAGCTGGTTGGTTTATCCTTCTTCACCCTTCCAGACAGAACTTGTGGTGGCTAAGACAAAAACAGAACATTGTTACATTCATCAAGAGTAATAATGGAAGAAGAAACAAGAAGCAGTATTAGTCAGGATAGGCTAACTACTGGAGAAAGCAACCAGAAATTCCAGGGCTTAATGCAATACAGAATTTGTTTTCTAATACAGTCCAGTGAGGTGGGAAGGGGGACAGGAGAGGAGTCTCTGCTCCATGCAGTCACCCAGGGACCCAGGATTCTTTCAACCTGTCATCCTGTTATAATCTAGCACAGTCGTCCCCAAGTCTAGTGGGCATCAGAATCCCCTGGATTCTGGAGGGCTTCTTAAGCCCTCACACATTGTTCGGCCCCACCTCCAGAGTTTCTGATTTAGTAGGTCTTGGGTGTGTCCCCACAAAGAACTTTGAACAAGTTCCTGAGTGATGTGCATGCTAGTGGTCCAAGGAGCCCATTTTGAGAAGCACTGCTGGAGAGCCTCTAGAGACTGCCTTGAACATTCAGCTAGTGGATGGGGAAGATGACACTTAGGGAAGGCACAACTGCTCTCAAATACCTCCACTCAGAGGTGGTAAACATCACTTCTGCTCACACTCTTTTGGTAAGAACTAGCCTTTTAGACCCACCTGGATACAGGAACTCTGAGAAATGTAGTCTAGCAATTCTGTCAGAGAAAGGAGGAAGACACAATTTTGTGAGCACTAAGAGTGTTGCAGAGCATAACTGAACTAAAACAAATAGAACATGAACTGCCCTCCTAAGAGCAAAAAGTGGTGATTTGACCCCTGGATTATGACAGAGGGGAAAAAAATTAGTTTTGTAGAATCAGATTCAGAAAATATTTTGATATCGTTATTCAGCTCTTTTATTCTTTCATTAAGAAAGTAAAGATTTAGGGGGTGCCCAAGTGGCTCAGTTGGTTAAGTGTCAACTCTTGATTCTTGACTTTGGCTCACATCATGATCTCAGGGTCTTGAGATCAAGCCCCGTGTCAGGCTCCACACTCAGCAAGGAGACATGTGAGATTCTCTCTCCCTCTCCTTCTGCCCCTCCCTCTGCTCATGCTTGCTCTCTCTCTCTCTCAAATAAATAACTCTTTAAAAAAAATTCTCTCCCTCTCCCTCTGCTCCCCCTCTGAAAAATAACTACCTAAATGAAAAAATAAAGATTTAGGGTTCTTCTGGATACATTTTTACACGCACACACCAAACTTTAGTTTGCCTCGCATTCTAGTTTGCTCTTTCTCTTTAGAGTGGAATTAGGTTGCTTCGAATCCTTTCTGGAAGTAGGCAGACTATAAGTTATGAACAAAATACACATACGCTTAAATAAAATTTGTTTTCCATTGGGGGAGGGGTCAGCAAGTTTGCAAGCTTCATTTTAGTTTGGGGTTTACAATTCCGGTCACGTTTTTGCTAAAATCATCTTTGCCTTTCACTGGTATAATGATAATCTAAAGAGTGAAAATATCTTCTGCTGCTTATTACAGAAATGCACTGCTACGTATTATGTGTTCCAATATGCTCTTCATCTGGTGCCTTATTCACAATGGACTAGAACGCATGTGGCCGTGACCTCCCATGTTGCAAGTTGCTTTCACCTGTGGTTTAATCCTTCCAGCTGCCTGTTGCTTGCTGAATTTTCTTTCAAATACAAAAGAACAGTAATTATGTCCTATTTTTAATTATGCATCCACTCTCAAGGGAAGAAAGGAATCTGATTGTTTCCATACAGACCGAAATTCTTCATCCTTTCTCGGCACTTGCCCTCACTTGGGCTAACATTGTGGTTGCATATGCGGTTTGTACTTGGCTCATTGGAACTTTGGATTTTTCTGGGATTGCAGTTTCTTAAAATAGCACAAATTACAAAGATTTGTGAGCAACAGGCTTCTCAGTGTCTCTAATTAATTCATTGTCCTTTGCAGAGAGACTTGGTCAAAAGCCACAATATAGGGCTTATAAAATTTTACAAACACGCGGTAAAATATCTTGGGAAGCTTTGGTTAAATTTCAGTCTCCTGAGATATAGTTAACCTCTATAACCAATATATCATATTAATCAGTATGAAATAATTACTAGGAAACGTATTTTTGAGGTGTAGTATTTACTCACAAACTAAGCCCATACTGCAGTGTTCCAGAGGCCATTTCAGTAATGGATTTGTAAAGTAGCAAAATCAAGGGATATTGTAGAATCCACTACTCGTGCACATACCCAATCCCACATTTCCTTTTCCTTTCCTATTCCAGTACACTGTACTCAGCAATTGCCTTTTGAGAGGCAGCCTCCCGACATGAAAAGAGCCCAGGGCACAGCCATCAAAAGACTCCAGGTTCAAGCACTATCTTAGCAACTTACTCATGTGGTCCTGTGCTATGAATTTAATCTTTCCAAATTTCAATTTCATCATCTGGAAAATGGAAATTAGGCAGTGGAAAACAGAGTTATCCTCACCACACATGGAAGCATGTTGTAAAGGTATCTTTTACAGCTGTAATACTGGGTTGCTGTTTCCACAGACTCAACACTGGGCCTAAGACAAACATTACAAAGTAGGTGAAGGATGGTCACCTTTGACTGAGGCCTGCTACCTTTGGCCAACCATCTCCTAATGCCAGCGTCTGCCCAGACTTACTCATCTGTTCCCTTTATGTATTTCACTGGGTCAATGCTCTGATTAAAGTTTTGTCCCCAAAACTGCTATCTTCTGGAAATAGACTTCCAAGGTGGACACTTAGAGTCATGACCATCGTCCACAGACTGTCATTTGGACTGGCAGTGGCTTTCAAGACCTGGGATTTTGTGGACATGAAGACTTACTTTAGCTCTACCTGCAATAGGTGGACCCATCCTGGGTAGTCAATGTTTGTAAAGATTGTGCCATCTTAACCATGCAGCAGAGTGCAGAACAACCTTGGTGTAAAATAAACAAGCTCTCTTGCTAGTTTCTTTTTCTTGATCTAAGGCAAGTCACCTCGCTTTTCTTTCCAGTTTACTGATCTGTAAATAAGAATTATTGAGAAGTTCTTGTGTGTTAGGAATTGTTCTAAGAATATTACATGCGGTCACTCAAGTCATGTTCACTGTAACCTTATCGGGTAAGATGCTTAGCCCTCTCTGTAGATACAAACTAAGGGGTTTAAGTAATTTGCCCCAAATTATATAATCAGTAAATTGCTGAAATTAAGACTTAACCCTAAACCACGTGGCTCCCGATTCCAAGAGCCTATCATACTTCTAAAGTGCCTGTTTAAATGAAGCTATAATCATCCACAACAGAGAATATCACAAATTCACTAATGGATGACATGACTTAGGAAATACTAACTTCAGTAGAAGGAGCATAAAACTCAGAACAAAAGAATTTAGATTTGAGTCCTGGTTGCATCTTATCACTACATGATCTTGGGAAGCCGCTTGCTCACTCCTAGGTTGTTTCCTTGTGTGGGCAAGAATACTCATCCCCTAATCACAGTATTGTTGGAGAAACAAATGAGATACTTTCTTAAAGAATGCCTGGTAGGTCATAGCTGAATAAATACAGGAGTTTTTTTTAGAAGAACATTATTTCTATTTCTCAGTCTCCTCTCACACTTCTTTGTAGCAACTCTACACTATATTCTTCCACAACAGGGCCCTAAAACACTCTTTGAGAAAAAATTCTTGCTATAAATATACCGTTTCTACAGACACGTTCTTTTAATCTTTTTTGAAGTGTGTGAAGAGAGAGATTGGTTAATCTAAAAATAATGACTCTGGAATTTCAAGCACGGTTCCATTCACACAAGTGAGCTAGTTAAGGCCAAAGAACTTTCTCAGTGTTCTAGAAATCATAAATTATACCATGTAGATCACCCCCAAAGCACTGGGTACAAATTTGTCTAACTGGTATTGTTCGCCACTTGGTGGTGTTTTTTTGGTTTTTTGTTTTTTGGTTTTTTTTTAAGTGAATATAAATGACCAGAGGTAAAATAGGGGCTCAAATGTGCTCCCATGAACTTAAATCACTTCAGTCTGGCCCCTTTCGTAGCTTAATTTGCCACTTCTACAGATTAGCGCTTTGCTAGAGCTTTGGGGAAAGTGCCAGTTGTTTGGATGAGCCATAAAGAATTGAACGTCATCTGATGTTTTGATTCATTCAATTCTATAGATAAAGAGAAAAGACCTTAGCATTGGCTATCAAGGGGAAAAATAGCAAACCCTTTCGGATCTTAACATTCATTCACTTTTAGCATACCCCAAATCATTCCAAAGTGCTTAGACATGTTGTATAGCACTGATTCACAGGGTAACAATATTTAAGCAGGCTATAACAAAAGCACCTATACAACAGACCCACACTCAAAGAAAACTATAGCAACAGCTTTATACTTATAATATAATCCAGATGACTTTTATCACCAGTAAAACCTGTCTTGGTGTTCAAACAGCTATGTAAAAAGAATCAAATGGATCCCCACAGTAATATTTGCTTGAGTAGCTACCTTGGAGTTGACAAGCATTAAGATGGAATTCATAGGCAGGAATTTGAGGATTGAAGCTAGGATGTGAACATTTCCCATCCAGGTGAATCTCTGGAACACCAGACAATTACTATTTTGAGAGACAGTGTGTCTAAGTAACCTCAGTGAAATTCACTCAGTGGGCATCAGCCATCACACATGTGAAAACTATGGTTGGTTGAACACCATTAGCAGAGTATTTGACTCTAAGAAGCATAAAACACCAAAAAAGTGTTTTCAGCATAAATGAATTATACATATTTTGCGTTGGTCTGGGTTTGCTGAAGGGAGGGAAAGAGGCTTTAGCGCTCGGAAGGAGGTCAAGGTAAATGCTTTGGGGCAAAGATACTATCTAACTTTCTCTTGTGCATTCATGCAAATTTGGTCGCTTGGTTCCATTTACATTTGTAGATCCCAGAGCAAAAATCCAAAAGAAGATCCAGATCTCATGTTCAACTCTTGAACAATTAGGCACTAAGCTAACAGTCTGTTAGATAAAACATGTTCTTTTTTTGCTACCTGACCAATGAATCTTCAAAATGATCTGGAAGATAAGGTTTAAATTTTGAATTCTCAGATTCCCCAAAGTTCCATGCTAGAACCTGGTCTCCAGCCTGGAGTGGCTAACCCCGTTCCTCTTACACCATGAGAGGTCATACCTGCATGTCTTAGAGCCAAATCACAGTACTTGACTGATACTTTCACCTGCAGCACAGGATAATGCCATAATTCTTGGTTCATGCAGAGAACTCACAGAAGCCTGTGTGCTTTTAAGCCACTCCAGGGATTTTATCTGGTCCAAATCTGAACTACTTTGCAGAGAATCTAAGGCCTATGAATAATCCCAGGCTAGGTGACACTCCCAGGGATGTTCTAGGCAAGTAATGTCCCAACAGCTGGTTGTCCCAGCCCAGCCCATCATCCTTTGTTCCACCTGGAGCCAACATTTGACTTGAATGTTGTTAAGTTCTGGGTCAGAACCAACCTGGTTTCTCAGGGTGTAAGTTCTATGTCTTGCCAGAGCCTCTCCTCTGCCTTTTTAAATTAAACCAACCAAGATGCCAAATAGTTGTTGTATCAATTGTTTCAGTTTTCCATTTGTCATATACACTTTCCCAGAGCTAAGTAATGTTTATTATTTTCTTCCTCACCATTTTAAATGTACTGCCTTTCTTAAAATATGCTATCAAAAAGGGTTAGCTGAATTACTCTTAAAGCATGAATTAAAATACATTACATTTGTCTAGTCTTCTTTTAAAAGTATTTTTTAAATCTGTCAAGGAATTTGGAAGTTTTCAATCTCAACTTCTCACCTCACATGGTGGAAGCTGAGACACAGAGAGGTTAAGATACCTGTGTGTTAGGTCACACAGCACAACCTGTAGTAGAACTGAATCAATTCTAAAATCCCATATACTTTGCTGGCTACAGTCAGTTATAACTTTTATGCATCACATGGCTTTACTTCAGAAGGAGAGGGAGAGAAAAATTAAGGAAATTGGCCAGGGGTGCTCTGGACAGTTGGGGTGTAGGCCACGGATCTTGGGCTCTCACGGTCTTACATTTTTTTGGTCTGTGACTCCTAAGATGGAGGTAGGGGGTGGGGAGGAAAGAGGAAACCATCAATAGTTTTGTTTAGACATTTGAAAAATCGAAGAAAATAGGATCACCAACAAAGGGTTAAGAGATTAGTATAGACAATAATTCATTATGACCAAATGAGGTTACTTACTGCTGAAATAAACAAATTTTCATATTTCCATGTTCTAACACAACAAAAGTTTATTTCTTGCTCATGTCCCAGTTCCATGAGAATGTTCCTTATTGTGGGTGATGGTTAGAAAACCAGCTTCTTCAATTATGTGGAGTGGTCATCTTTCAGGGTCCTTGAGAGCTCTGTAGGACTCTCTCCATGCTCCATTCCGTTGGTGAGGATATCCCAAGGCCACACCTGGAGGCTGGGAGATGTTGCCAAGGACAGGGAAGCTCTCTCCTGAGGTGACACCATGCAATGGAAAGGGAGCCTGTGTTTTTGGTAGACAAAGAGTCATCTCTGTCCCAATTAACAAACGTCATCTCAAGAAAGCAAAAGATGGCAAGACTTCAAATAGAAAAACTTGTAATTAATGACTATGCTTTAGAGCTCTAAACTTTCTACTTATGGGCTCATCCAAAAAATCAATTAATTATTGTAGGACCTGCCATGTAGAAGGAGGTATCCTTGATCTTAGGCCCAATATTCTCCCACTGTAGAAGTTAAAGGGAATGCTACTTTTGTTAAGGTTTTTTGTTTTTGTTTTTGTTTTTTTTTTAAAGCATGGATTCTAGAAAGCAATTAAGGCCAAAAAATAATGAAATAAAGATGAAGATAATTGCAGTGCCTTAAATGTTCTTCAGGACATTTAGAACAATGGGATTCGAGAATAATTAGCTTCAATTCTGGCAACGACTTATTTTTAGTTTTTTATCTCTGAGTTTTATAGATATAAAATGATAATATTAATCACCACTCAAAGAAAAGTTTTCTAATGTCTTAACCTTGTGGTTTCAATATGACAGACCCTACATAGAAAGTTTCAAGAAGGCAATGGTCGTCGATAAGATCAGATGATGCAGTAAATACAAACATGATACGGAGTGAGAAAAAGCCATTGGCTTTCAATATTGAGGTACCACTGAATGCTTGGATAGATTAGTGTTTGTGGAGGAAAGAGATCGAGAAGGAGAATGCCATATGAAAATGAATTAATGTCTGGTCAGAAGAAAAATTTGAGTATCTACCTGCAGATCTCCAGCCCAGGTGCTCATCAAAGAGACATGGAGGAGTGTCCCAAATACCATCTCCTGGCCCCACCCCCTGGAAAACCCAATTAAACAGATCTGAGAAAAAAAACTAGGAATCTGCCTTTTTACCTAACATATCAGGCGATTCTTTTGGCCTCTCTAAAAATGGCCCAGGGGGAACACAAGACAAGGAAGAGCTATTTGCTGAGAATAGTGAAGTCAGTAGAATGTTTTCAATAGAGGGAAAGAAGCAGTGAGTAATGAGAAAAAAAATAAAATTTGAAAGAAGGCGGCGGAAGATGACAGTCTAAGGCCAGCTCTTGGAAGACGTGCAAAAGGATGACATCTGAAGTACAGGTGTCAGACAATGAAAGTACATTTGGAAAGGCTGCTGGATGTCCCTTTAAAGGCATAAAATGAAGAACTTATGAGCAAAGTTTCAGCCACTGTTTTGAGGCAAAGAAGTAGTGTCTGGTAGATGGCATTGATCTTTTGAGGAGAGTCAGTGATCATCTACCAAGGGGAATAGTGGCTCCATTGGCATCTGGAGCTTAATGACTGTGGAGAGACTGGGAACAGCCACTGGGAAAACTGCCCTAAGGACCAATTAAGCCAATATGAGTTGAATGAAAAACAGTATTTATAAGCTGTGAGTTTTATGGTAAGAAAATTCTTCTGTATTCGAAGGGCTTTAAATGTTGAACTTAGATTTAAAAGGAGTAAAACAGAAGAGAATCAAAGGTGACAGGTGACTTCAAGTCTAATAGTAGCCCTGACTTACTGTTGAAGAAGCCTTTATGAGCTTCCAACTGTAGGCTGTTTTTTTCTTCCACGCATTTTCCCACCGACATTTGCACTGAATGTTTCCTCTGCCCGAAACATTCTGCTCCCACCCCAGCCACCTGGGCTTCATTTTCCTGTCCCCAACTTTAGCAAGGTTCTTGCTGAATGGTAACTTATCACAGAAACCTTCCCTAACAAGCCATATAAAATAGGGCCTACCTTCCTATCACCTGGTCTCTCTTAAGCAGCTTTTTGTTTACAGATGAGTAACTTCCTGATACATTGAACATGTATTTATTCTCTGTTCTTCCCCACTGCAACCACAATATAAGCTGCATGAAAGTAAAACTTGATCTGTTTGGTTCTTTTGCAACTACTGCCAGAGCTTAACCCAGACACTTTTCTACATTAGACGCTCAGGGAGATTTGATCAATGTACTAATCAGTGAATTAATAAGTCATTGTGGAAGTCAGCTTTCAAGATTACTCCCAGTGTATTCACTTATCTAGCCCCCTCCCACAATAAATAGGGCTGACTAGAGCAACCAGTAAAATAGTGTGGAAATGATGGTATGAGACTTTCAAAGTGGGCTCATAAAAGACATCATGGCTTCCATCTTGATTTCTTGGATCATTTGCTGTGATGTCTGGGAGAAGTTGTTTGCCATATATTACAGACACTCAGACAGCCTTAGAGAAAGGTCTGTATAGTGGAGATAAGGAACCTCCTGCCAGCAACCAGCACCAATATGCCTGCCATGTGAGTGAACCAACCTGGAAGTAGATCCTCCAGCCTCAGTCAAACTTTCACATGACTGTAACCTGGCCAACATCTTGACTGGAACATCAAGAGACATCCAGAGCCCAAACCACCCAGCTCCCAAAGTTCTGAATCACATAACATGTATAACATAACGTTTATCATTGTTTTAGCCAGTGAGTGTTGAGATAATGTATTGTACAGCTACAGATAACTAATATAGCGTCTGAGAAACAATTTTCAAAATATTGTCCCTCTTTCCATTTATGCATAATATCAGAGACAGTTCTATCACTTATGAAGTATACATTTTCCCCAAGAACCAAATACCCGGTGAGTCAGCATGCTGATTTTCAGAACAATTACTTGAATAGATCTGGAAGTATATTTCATGCCCTTTTACCAAGACTTTTAGCCATGTGAAAACCTAGCATGTCTATTTAGAGGGAAGATTTCCCTATAGAGGAGTTTCACATGGGACATAAATGATTAGTCTCTGTCCCACTGCTTTACTTAGTCATTAGTTAGGGCTTGTCCCCAGAAAATTATGACCTCCACTACCATCAGGTTGCTCACTTCTTGGCTGGAGTGCCCCAAGAATAGCATGGCCTCAGCTAGGAAAGTGGAGGCAGATGCTGATAATCAAGATGACATCAGAAGATGGTCAGCTACCACATGCCTTGCAGATGGGTATGAGTCCTTTCTCGAACTCAGATGGGTCTGTGTGACACATCTCTGTATCTGACTATAAATATTTTTTGTGAAATGGAATGAATGGTATGTTTGTTTAAAAATCATCGTTATTACTTTATAGTCATACCTAAAGGAATCAGAGTAAGAAGAGAGGGATGGGTAAGCCTTTAATCTCCATGTACAGTGAGATCACAGCTAAGTTAACATAAATATAGTAAGCAAGAACATACCTGGCATTTTCAGAATAACTGAAATATAGCCAAATAGAGCAGGAAAATAAGAAGCCTGGGAGAGAGTCGAAAAAACACCAAGGAAGTAGGCACCGTGAGGTTCTAAATAAGGCTATCACATGATCTGATTTACACTTTCAGAAAATCATTCCAGCTGCTTATGAAGAACAGGTAATAAAGTTGTGAGAGCCAAAGTAGGGAAACCAGTTAGCAAGCTAAGGTGAACGTATTGCCAAGAGATAATGGTGGCTGGGACTCTCTTGATATGGTGAAAATGGAGAGAGATGGACAGATTCAGGATATATTTTGGAAATAAAATCACAAGACTTCTAATATATTAGAGCTGGGAGATGAGGGAAAAGAGGACTCAAGGATGACATCTCGATGTTTGGCCGATGGTTGTGCCATTTCCTAGGAAAGGGAAGAATAATTGAGGATCAAATTTGGGAAGGAAAATCTGCTTTGGATTTGTAATGTTTGAAAGGCTTTATTATACGTCCTAATGAATATGTCAGACAGACAAATAGTTTTAGGACTCTACCGTTCACCAGAGATATCAAGAGCTAGAGAGAAAATCAAGTGTAATCAGCAAATAGACAGTAGTTAAAACATGGGAGTTTTCCAGAATTCATACATCTAAATGGGATGTATGGGACCTCCTTCAGATGCTTTCTTTCCTTGAGAAGCTTCACAATATACTTTACTCTAGTGATGTTGCCCATTTGCAAAATATTTCTGGACCTCAGATTCTTGATTAGTAAAAACAAAGAGGAAGAAAACAAGTCAGTGTCCTAAGAGTTGAATGAACTTAAAAACAAGCAAACAAAAAAAGCAGACTGTGATTGAGTGTATCTTACTGCCTTTCCAGACAACTGAGCCTAATAAAAGCATTGAGTAAATTGAGAGACGATGCTGTATAATAAAAAGAGCCCAGATTTTGGTATCAGGAAAGCCTGGGTTTGAATCATGGTTCAGACACAAATGAGCTTCATGGATTTCATAAACTTTTAAATCTGAGTCTCACTTCCCTCTAGTAGAAAATGGAAATTATAGCATAAATCTTTTGTGTTTTTAGTGCAGGTTCAACATGATATATGTAAGTATCTAGTAACATAGTACAGGCTCAACACATTTTAACTACTTAATGTATTAATAAATTGGAAAGAAACAAGCCATCATAAAGTCATCAGTATGGATGGGTGCTTGCCTAATTACCAGACTGAAAATTGTCCACTCATTAGAGAGATCACAGGGAGATTTACTCCTTCCACGGAAAGAAAAAGGGAATGAAATATGAAAAAGCCATGGGGTACTTCTGCCCACTGTGAGCCTCCCTTTAGCTCTATAAAGTACGTACATTATAGAGTAGGCACTGGATAAATAATTCTCCAGGGCTCTAGGCAGTTAATAAGGAAAACCATTTTTGTCAAGTCTCCTTGTGCACGGGTTTTTCTCCCCATTTCCAAAGGTCACTGAAACAATTCTTTTGTTCTCTATTCTATAATCCCAATAATTCATGGAAAAATTGAAAACACATACGCTCCATTGAGGAAATGTTCTAGTTTGACACTGATAGAAGTTCAATCTCCCAATCCTTTAAACTAAGAAACAACGTTCAATTTTGTCCTTGCTTTCTGTAATATAATTGATCAGTAATAGAATCAAAATAAAATAGGTACATGGCGTTTTAGAAATGCAGTTTCAGCTGGTCTTAGGTTACCCTGAAGACCTGCTGTGATTTTTTAATTTTGCTGAGAGACTAACATGAATCCCATGAATTGTGAGGCTGTGTGCTGTAACTGGGGAGTCTGACACAGCCAAGTTCTTGAAACTTCTATGATTGCTCGCACCTATTAATAGAACGTTTTGAGCTTGCTCTGTCCTCTCTCTCTCTCTCTCTCTCCCCATTCCTCCTTCTCTCTCCCTCTTTGGAGAACCCTGGTCAAGCAAACTGTCTAGCATAGCCTTCAATAGGGCTTGATTATGCTGTACTCAGGAGTTTACAAATTGGCACCTTCTGGAGTTAATCAGCCTGCTGACATATTTTGTTTGGTCTACACGGCATTTAAAAATCTAGCCAAGGTTTAAAAACTGAGAGAAGTTATGTATTTTTTAAAAAGAAAGTAAAAGAAAAAATTACTTATAGTTCCTCTTCTAAAAATGCCTGTGGGGCAAGAATTAGCTGAACATACAGTCTTCCATTCACGGGACTCCTTAGCACTCGTTATTATTTCCCAGATGAGACCAAGGTAAGGTGACTTTTCTGATCACACTGGAATCATTATGTTTCTTATCGTATAAGAATAGTCATCTGAGGGGCACCTGGGTGGCTCAGTGGTTTAAAGCCTCTGCTTTCGGTTCAGGTCATGATCCCAGGGTTCTGGGATCGAGCCCCGCATCGGGCTCTCTGCTCAGCGGGGAGCCTGCTTCCTCCTCCTCCTCTCTCTCTGCCTGCTTCTCTGCCTACTTGTGATCTCTGTCTGTCAAATAAATAAATAAAATCTTTAAAAAAAAAAAAAGAATAGTCATCTGAATCCACAAGGTTTTTTAAAACGTTTCTCTTTTTCTTTTTCATTTATGTCAACTACCTGGGTTTTACAAACATTTAAATCTGTCTCTCCTGTACTACTACTTATGATTTAGTTAGCCTTTCTTGAGAAGTAATAGTTTTGTTTCTCGGAGGAATGGGGTCTTGAAAAGAAAGCCAATTGCTAGAGCTGGTTTAAAAAAAAAAAAAAGGCGAATGGTTCCTTGCCAAAAATTATATAGAAGTTTAGAATGGAATGTTTAATTAAGTTCTGAAGAGATCACATTATAGTTTTCAATTATACTTTATTGCATATCTGAAAAATGAAGGAATCTAGTAATTTTTGCAAATTTGAATGTTTTTAAGTTTTGAGAACATGTCCCTAGATTTGCCTAAATCCTTTTCGCTACATAGGTCCCGTTCCTTACACCTGGATTTTTAAATTCAGTATTTGGTCACATTCAAAACAAAGTTTATCAGTAGTCACTGGGATTGTATGACCTATCATATTATACTGTGTCTGGGAAAGCATTCATCAATATAAAATCATAACATTAAAGTTTTTCCTCTTATCTCCCCAAGCTCATTGACCCATTGTGCTCTTGTTCTGCTTGCCTGATTAAAGCACTTGATCAATTCATCAAAGGGAGTGAAATGAGCCATAAAGCATACCCTGCGGCCATGGAGCTTTCTTAGAACAAAAACACGGGTGAATTTTTCCTACGGGAAATGACCTGTGGAAATTCTTCACAAAGTAAGGAAGCTGTAATTTTCATCACACCTCCCAATTCACGAAAAGGACATCATCAATCAACAGTTCTCCTTAGTAAACTCTTATTGAAATATGCTGTGGGAAACTATTCCACATCACCTTATCAGCAGAAAGATTATTGAGAAAAAGCAGTACATTTAGCTTCCAGAATTACAGGACCATTCAATTCCTTCGAATAAAGCCTAATTTTCTTGATACAGTCTATCAGTTTCTTCATGCTATCATGTCGTCTTATCTTCCCAGGCAAGTCATGTCTTCCAACTACGCTGTCACCTCACGGCCACCACCATCCCCACTGTCACCACCAGAGAAAGGCCAGAGAAAGGACACCACACACACACACACACACACACACACACCTCTTTCACCAAAACACACCAAAAAATCCCCCTTGACCTGTTCTCAGGCTTTAGGTAAAAGCAATCTTTTTAACATTTTGTTAGTAACCAGTCCTAGGGACACCTCTTCCCTAAATGGGAACTTCTTTTGAAGGATCGAAGCCCCTCCACTGTCAGGAACTGACTTTGACTTTTCTAATTCCTAAAGGAAATCAGCTGCTGACCACCCTCTTGACAATGTTGCATGTGTCAACTTCTCTCTGTATCTTCTATGTTCGCTTGCAGCCTGTATTGATATGTTCTTAGCCCACAATGAGAGTAAGAAGGATTTTAAAGCTAGAAGAAGAAGAAGAAGAAGAAAAAGAAGGAGAAGAAAGAGAAGGAGGAGGAGGAGGGGGAGGAGGAGGAGGAAGGAGGAGAAAGGCTTGTTTGGTATAAAGTGTATTTTTCACTATAGAATCCACGCATAAAAGAAATCATGTGTTTGTCCACCACTCTTTCCTGGGAAACTTCCTGAGCACCTCTTGGGGAAGCTTGGACAACTCTGTTTCGTCATTTCATGCCTTGTGTCCAGGCCTTGTTACATAATTTGCTGGGCCTAGTGCAAAAGGAAAATGAGAGACCCCTTGTTAAAAAAGCAGGAACAAAGTACAATTAAAAGAATAAAAATATAAAGTTTTTCCTCAAAAAAATCTTAATTCTTAGAAACCTAGTAAGGATAATAGTGATATATGAGTCCCAGCATGAACTTAAAAATTGCAAAAAAATCATTTTGGTATCATAATTTTATATAATAAAATAAAAAATATTATTTTATATCCTGATCAATCTTAGAAGTTTTCTGGCTTGGATGATGCTGAAAATTCATTAGGTCATTAATATTTCATTTTAATAACTTTATTTTCATTGATACAATTAAAAATGATGTCCATTATTCTTGGCAAATGGAATGTCACAAATAATTGGGTAATTTTTAATTTTGAGAAAGATCTTTCAGCTGATGCCATGGCTACTAGAGCTGTTAAGAATAATTCATTCACTATGACAACTTGGGGATGCATTTTGAAGACATTATTCCAAAATGAATTTTATTACATCTAGAGCTAATGATTCTGGTGGAGTGCTTTTCCAAAAAGATAGAATTTGTCTCACAAATCAGTTTCGTTTAAGTCTGAATTTAACTGTAGATGTAAATTTATACAATGGCATGTTAATGGTTCACGTGACGTTTCTCGTAACTGGGGGGAGGGGTTGTATAAGAAACCAAAAGTGGCATCTTGACTTTTACATAGTTCAAAATGCCTCTTTATGTGTTCTATCAGCGCATCTTCAATTATGAAGATTCTTTTTTATGTCTTCCTCTTAATAACTGGTTCCTCTGAAGTTTTACCTGAGAAGTGTTGTTTCCCAGCAACTATGATAATCTTTAATTTCTACTTCTAAGTCTGTGACCACATTATTTGCTTTGCAACACTGCAGAAATTTTCAAAACCAGAGAATCTAAAATCTCACCCTCTGTTAGGCAACTCGTGTGAATGATTTCTGGGATATTAAGGAAGAGTTCATTTCTATGAGCACCAGCAAGGCCTATCTCAGCCTTCAGGGCTGAAAATTAGTATCTATGACCACATGCCACAGGAAGGACACTGGGCAAGAGAATGGCAGGCAAGCCGGCTTTCCACCTGAGTCCCCCTGCTGTTCCCAGGCACAGCCCTGCTCTCTCCTGGGAGCTGCGGCCACTGCTGCTGACGCATTGAAGGAAGCTATCAATGTGAACCCAAGTCCCAGCCCTCGCTGTCCCTGTGGAGCCCTTGCTGCCCGGGGCAACCCCGGCGAGCGTGGACGCCAGGGAGCGCCATCTAGCGGTCAGTGCGCAAACTGCTTCTCAGTGTAACAACGCTAGGCGCGTGTCGCTCACGCTCCAATGTCTCTTTGGCTTTCACCTACAAAATCCAAGTTTGAAGACAGAAAGCATTTTTTAAAAATTTCAAGATGGTACCAGCAGAGCATTTAACCAGCCTCAAGGCTCCTTTTGAAAGCTGGGCCCTGCAGAGACGCACAAATCGCATACCCACGAAGCTGGCCCTGCCCTGTAAGTTATACCAACATCTCTCATGCCTCAGTCCATCAGCAATTCCCAAACCACTTTCTGCAGGAAAGAGGGGAATGGGAAAGGTGTTCCGTGGAAAGGGGGAATGGGAAATGCTGTATTCTGTGTCCTGGCCCAGGGGATTCAGTACACATTAGCAGATACAGGCTCTGGAAATCTTGAATTAAAGACACATAATTTCAACGGCGCCTGGGTGGCTCCGTTGGTTAAGTCTCTGCCTTCACCTCAGGTCATGATCTCAGGGTCCTGGAACTGAGCCTGCATAGGGCTCCCTGCTCAGACAGAAGCCTGCTACTCCCTCTCCCACTGTTGCTCCCCCTGCTTGTATGTTCTTTCTCTCTCTGTCAAATAAATAAATAAAATTTTTTTAAAAACAAAAAAGGACACATGATATCATTTATTTCATCCTTTCTGAAACTTATCAGGCACCAGAATTCCATTTATCTAAAACACCTTTGAATGTCTTGGGAAACATTAGTAGTCCATAGAAAAAAATTTTAAAATGCTATGTGAGGCTGTAATCCAGACTCCATTCAAAAACCCCTAACAGCTTTGTGTTTAAGCTCTAACTCAGAATAGGCATTCTACTTCAATTACCAGCTCTCATAAGGACAAAAGGAAACTAAGTCTATCAAGGCTTAACATAACATATCCAAGAATAAAAAATATAGTTTCTTTGACAATAATGAAACTTTAATTATTTTTAGGTAATGTTTTATTCTAAAAGCCATAGAGCAAATATTGCTCCTCTAAACTAAAAATTCTATAATACCAGGTTACTCTTCTCTATGGAGGGTTGTTTTGTTTTGTTTTGTTTTAATCTCACACATGTGATTTTTGATAAACACACTTTACAAAACGACTAAAAAGACATTCACATGTAGCAGGTCCATTGAACCTATTCCTGGGGTCAAGAAAACATTCAAGCTCACAGTTTCATTAGGAAACTTTTAAAACGTAGGTCAGCTAGTATCACCGTCTACTTAAAATCTTCAATGGCTTCTTAGTTCTTCCAGGAAAAAGCCCAAACTTCTTAAGATGGCCTACGAGGCTCTGGGAGTTTCGGCCACTGCTGCTGATGCATTGAAGGATGCTATCAATGTGAACCCAAGTCCCTACATATTTAAAAAACCCCTTTTTCCCCGTGTCATTTTGTACCAGTGCTCTCTTCATTTACCCGTGCACCAGCCACGCTTGCTCTCATTGATCCTTCCCACAGGTAGAAAAATAAGCAAAAGAGAGCAGGACCATCCCCTCAATAAAACAAAGGAATATGGATCTAGGATACCAGGTCAAGTACAGGTAAGCGCTACAAAGACAAGTAGCACAGGCAAAGGGTGAGAGCAGCAGAGGGACAGTTTTAGTCGCAGTGCTCAAGCCTGACCTCTCTGAGAAGGATGCTTTTGAACAAATACCTAAGTGAAGAGGAGAAAAGCAAGCTGTGCATGGACCCAGGGAACAGCCTGCGGAGAAGAGCTTGCCGTGTGCACTACACCTTGAGAGGAACAAGATGGCAGTTGGGGCCAGGTGAGGAAAGGGGAGAGTGGCAGGGGCCAGATAATGGAGGACGGTGTGAGGCGGCTGGAATTCAAACGTCATAGGAAGCCCTTGTAGGGTTCTGAACAGGGGAGTCCTGGGATCTGACAGAAGCTAGGAAGCTACCCCTGGGCGCCTGCTAGCAGAGGAGACGGAAGCAGTGCAGGGTGGAGGCGGAGAGAGAAGTTGTAATGCAGGGGCCATCACCAGAGTGAGAGATGGTGATAACTCAGACTGAGGCAGCCGTGGAAGACCTATGGAGAATCAGCGCCATTCAGGGCTATTCGGGAATGAATGTGGATAGGAGAGTGATAGAAGAGCCAATCACCCAGGGTCTTGGGGTCTGAGCAAGCAAGAAAATGGCAATGCTGGGACGCCTGCATGGCTCAGTCAGTTAAACGTGGGACTCTTAATGGGCTCAGGTTGTGGTCTCAGGGTCCTAAGATCAAGCCCCACCTGGGGCTCCCAGCTCTGCAGGCCGTCTGCTTCAGGCTCTCTCTCTCCCCCTCCGCCACTTCCCCTACCTCTCTCAATAAAATAAATAAATAAATCTTTAAAAAGAAAAGAAAATGGCAATGCTAACATGGCCAAACTGGGGGAAGAGCAGGTTTTAGGAGAAAAGTAGAGAGCTCTGTTTCTCCTGGGTGAGGTTGAGCTGGGCGAGGTGAGTCAGATACCTACATGAAGACCAGAAATCGACTAGAGGAGGGGAGAATAGATGTCATGGGAAATCTTAAATCTAGAATCCTAGATCTGAGAGTTTTATCTACTCAGAAAGATTAGGCTTCTCTGTTAGGTGATCTAACATCTTGAGAATTCTTATCATATTGGGGATCGTAATTATTGCCAAATCAGTATTTGTGAGATTAATAATGGTTTTGCTCGAGTCTCAGTTCAGTTCAGTGGAGAGATCTATCTTACTCGCTTTAAAAATGCCAGCACCTAGGGCAGTGTTTGTTATGAGCAAGCACCAACAAATGTTTGTGGAATTGATTGATTGATTGATTGATTGATTGATTCCAGACACACTTAATCTCATTACTACTTAATTGCCCCTCTACCTTCTCTTGTTTCTCCAACATAGGAAGACATACATGCCGACTGCCAACCACACATGAAGGTTACCTTCAAATATTAAAAAAAAAAAACAATAAAATAAAATCTTATGAAGAAGATGTAACTCATTGGGAGAAGGGAAGCCAGATGTGCAGAAATGTGTTTAGGTCCAGAACTGGATTTAGGGCCAAATTTTTTTAAATGACTGATAGGATTGTTTTTGAGAAAACAAAAGTCTCCACTGATGCCAAGAAATAATCAGGGAGACAGATTATCATGGTGTGTTTTTTGTACCATAAAAGTAAATTATGAAATTGGACCAATAACCTACAAAAGCTTTCTGACCAATGAAGTACAGATTTGTACTTTTCTGCTTCATCACAGTAAATTACAGCTAGAAAGTTCAAAGACCTATCAAGTAATGTATAATTTACTACCTTGCCTTAGCTCATGTTGGAGGAGAAATATTCAACTGGAAAACTAAAGCATTTTGAAGTCAAATTGGCTCTTTAAAATCTGCTTTAAAATCTACCTTTTCCTAGCATCAAATTAGGAATGGATCCAGAAAAAACTAACCTTTTCCACCCAACTCAAATATAAGCCTATTTCGGGTGAGAGTGTTTGAGTAAATTCCCCTGTCATTCCACTTCACTTTCTCCATCCTTTCCTTGAATAAGCCTTTTATTTTCTTGGAATTTCAAATAAAACTCTGGGGAAATTTGACAAGTATCTCACAAAGTCATGGACCATGAAAAAGTTTAAATTGATATCTCTCCCACAGTGTTTGTTTCATTATAATAAATAGTTGAAACAACCCAAAGGGGGATGACAGAAGACATTTGTCTCTTGAGGAGAACATCTCCATAAGGACTTAAACTTGGAAATCCCAAACTTCTTGTTTCTCTTTTTCTAATATAGGGTCAAAATGGAATTAGTCACCCAACATGACTGAAAGGAGAATAATTGAAGGGGAGGTAATTGTTGCTATATGGGATCTTGCAACCATCTCAAGTAGAAATAGCTTTGCATGTCCCATTGCTTCAGAAAGATTGAAACAACAGCAGCAAGTCTGGGTACCCTGGAAACTAGAATTGCATGGCTTAAGATTGAACTTCTCACAATCATGAACCTGAAAACACAGATAGTACACATACTGTTTACATTGTCTTCAATAGTTGACATACACTGTTGAATGACTTAGACCTAGGCTGAAACCAGGATCCCATAAATGCCATGCTTATTGCTATGTAATTTGAGGCCTAGTACAGTGCCAGGTATTCAGTACGAGCTCAGTAAATAGCAATTATTCACACAAAGAAAAGCTGGAGAAAATATGAGCAATGGTTGGGGCAATTATAAAACCTCATACATTCTTTTTAACCAAGTAACTTGGATTCTGATCCCAGTATTTGTTTGTTTTGGATGAAATTTAAGAAAGTTACTTTCCTTCTCTCAGTTCCTACAAATGACCAAGTTCTCTTATGGATCTAAAATACTATTAGATGCTACTTAATGCAAATGTCTTCCTTTATTTTATGGGGCTAAACTACTACAAAGATAATGCAAGTTGATTGCGTCAAGTTAAAGGATATTGTTGCATAGAGAAAAAATTGACCATCTCCCTCCTTTCTCTTTCCTGTCCTAACCTTTGATGTGACAGTGTTAACTCTTGGGTGTAAATCTTTCCACAACTGCCTGTATTTACATACAGAATTATCTCTGGATCACTGCCTCTCCAACCCAAAGCTGAAATACAAGACAACTTACCACCCGTCTCCTGGTTTAATTCCTACTCTTCCTCCAGACATCCCTGAATCATCACCTCCCCTGTGCATCCCTTCGAAACCTATGTAACTAAATTTCTCCTTGTACGGGGAGCTGACAGCTGTTGTAAAATCTATTCCCTCCTCCTAGGGTGGTATTACAATGGCATAGCTAGGAAAAGCCCTGCCCAGTCATGACCATGTGACTCAACCTTTTCATATACAAGTGGGAGTATTGTAGAGAAGATGTTCACTCCACCTCCAGTCCTCATCTCCACGCTTCAAGCCTACCCAGCTTTGGGGTCACAATTGTTCCTTCATAGATTGCCACCAACACTTTAGAGCACCATTGCTTTTATGTACCCAGCATTCCTTCCGTCTTCTTCTGGTAACCATGGTATTCGTCTGGAAAAATGTCCCTCTCTAACTGAGAGTTCTGGAATTTGGAAGGACCTGAATCCTCCTTTTGGGCTCCAAGAAAGCAGTACATGACATAAACCTCACCGATACGTCTATTTCATCTGTCTGGCAACAATACCATGGATACCATGTACATGGATAGGCAATTTACCAAAGATCCTCAAATAAGTTGAAGCCCCAGGAGTTTTGCTGGAATTTCTGGGGAGACGTATTCTTTTGCTGCTACTGTTATTCAGGTGGCTTAGCCTAAAAATGGATCTGCCAACAGTTGTCTTTGCTATAACATGGAGAGACCCTCTCTTATGATTGTCCCAACTCACATATAATAGTGCCAAACATTGGAGAAAGATAGACTCTTGGTAGGTCATTTTAGTATTTGCTCAGCCTAGTTCTAGTAATATCTTTTACTTTGCAATTGATGGAGCCAATAAATTCCTACTTGTGTTTTAGGCCAGTTTGAGTGGGACATCTGTCACTTGGTACTGGGAACCCTGAGTCATATATATATTCCCCCCTACCAATCAGCCCCATGTCTCTTTGATTTTAGCTTATTGAAGTCAGATATCACATTCTATCTTGTTTTACCCTCTTCCCCAAAGTTTTAGCCTTCATTAGGACAAGGAAGCCTGATTTTTCTTTGGTATCTCCCAATGCCTTTGCACAATACCTAGTACTTAATAAATTTTGAAAGACTGGATGGACAAAACAGATTCTATGGCACCCAGAGGACAGGCTGAGGAAGGTGAAGACATAGTTCCTTTCCTTAAGGAGTTTATAAATTACTACTAATTATTCCCAGATGGAGGCGTGTTCATCCTAATTCATCAGCTCCAGCTATGAATTTGAGAAGCTATTAATTATGTGTTTCTATTGGATGATTCTTCTATACGTGATACTAACTCCATTCGCCTTTAGAGTTTTCCATCATTTTATCTTTTAGGGGCTGGCTTGCCAGCTTAGCTGAATTCTCTCCAAGTATCCTTCCAGTCACCTGATATTAATCTGTCAATATCAGAGAAGGGCTTCAGGGGAAGGGAGGGAAGAGGGGAGGGAGGAGAGAAGACGGAGGA
This sequence comes from Enhydra lutris kenyoni, assembly GCF_002288905.1. Lineage (NCBI taxonomy): Eukaryota > Metazoa > Chordata > Mammalia > Carnivora > Mustelidae > Enhydra > Enhydra lutris. Next base: position 29,667,165 of record NW_019154091.1, on the reverse strand, counting down.
AAGTGAAACCACATGAAATGGGCACGGTACCAAACACATTTTTGAAGTCTCTGGTGAAACTTTTTCTGGCATCACCATGTAACGATAGCACATCATTTTCATTAACTTGAACAAACAAAACCAAACAGAGATTAAAAACCAGTACAGATGTCATATAGCTTTCCAGTCTTGCCTGGTCTAGGCAGCTGAATGGAGCCGCTTCCCTTAATAAGGCAGACGTGTCCTTTCAGCCTGTCCCAGGACAAACAGCCCATGGCACCAGGAGACAGCCACAAATACCCAACTCCGACCACGTCATTGCTCTCGCTCTGCTCCTCTGTGCTCTATCCCTTTCTGAGGACTGATGACTGATGGGATCCTGGTTTTCTCTCTACTTCCCACCTTTTTATTCCTTTCGCTGCTGACCTTCATGATGCTTTTTATACCTGGAAACAGGTCTTGCTGCTTTAGTGCTGAGCAACTTTTCCCCCTTTCTCTCCTATCAAACACTTCCTTGAGCTGCGCCTTCCAAGGCTGATCTCATCGCAAACCATGTTTGCACACCCTGAGTAGCTGTATTGTTATCTCATGAATCATGACCATCTGAATTCCATTTCCGTTTCCTCGGGGGAAGGCCCTGTCTGGTGTGTGCTCCACACAGCCCCGCATTAAGGGATGGCACTCAATAAATAATATGTTGTGATGATAACAATACCACGAGCATACACTTCAGAAATAATTCACAAAGAATGAATGATTGGCGGACCCAGCCTTCGGTCCTGGCACTGAACTCATCGGGTCCCTTGGGGCTGAGGTCTGAGAGCACCTCTCAGCCTGCCCCACTGTGGCTTCCCAGTTGTCAAAAGTAGCACTTGGGTCTTTGGGGTCCCAGGAACTAACAGGTGAACACAGTACCAAACAGCTGCAAGGAACCTTAGAGATATGACTTTCCTGGTGAACGGGGAGATTAAAGAGGCTGTGCTGTTCTTAAATGCCAGAAGGTCCCATGGACGCTCTACCCCAATATATGGGTTCTGGTCCTGGTTCTGACGTTTGCCAGGTAGGACCAGTGAACTTGGGGAGTGCTGTTGACTCTTTAAAACCTGTTTTATTCCTATGAAATTTGAATAACCTGTTCTTCCTTGTGTAGAGGGTTGGGTGAGAATCAAGTAAGATCACAGACACGGAAAAGCCACAATGGAGGCTGGAAACTCCCAGTTCATTGCAGAGCCCACATGGGCCATGCATTCTTGGTGAAAGGTTTATGAACTATCTAACTGAATCTTCTTTTTGTTAAGACTTTTTTAAAAAGAGCTTATTTATTTATCTACTTGAGAAAGAGTAAGGGTGAGAGAGCACAAGTAGGGGAGCTGCAGAGGGAGAAGGAGAGGCAGACTCCCCACTGAGCAGAGAGCCCCATGTGGGCCTCGATCCCAGGACTCTGGGATCATGACCTGAGCTGAAGGCAGACGCTTAACTGACTGAGCCACCCAGGTGCCCCTACTTAAGCTTTATAACAACCTGAGTGAGACATTAGTGTTTTATTCCCACTTGAGAGATGTTTAAAAAAAACAAACAAACAAACCTGAAGCGCAGAAAAGACAATGTTTCCAGTGTTTCACAGCTGGGAGATGGTAGACTGGTTACCGAGGCTGGGTGTCTTGAATGGCTTCCAGATTCAAGACATATTCCCTAATCTAGGAACATGGGACAGGGAAGCAATAGAGCGATGTGAGCATAATTTTTAAGGAGCTGGGAAATATGAAGGATTATTATTAGAAATAATGGGTGGTATTATAAAGATAAAAAATTAATAATAGCAGAAATAGGAATCAATTCTTTCTTCATCTTGTAAGAGAACCTCCTACCAGGATGTAAGTAGGTGAGTGTGATCTGCCGCCATGACCTTAGGACATTCTCTACTTTCACCACCTGCAAGAGAAAGACAAAGAAAAGAAAAAAACGTCCTTGCATTCAGAGAGCACACACCCTTGTAATGGGACACTGGGATCTATGGCTTCTCCATCAGCCTCCATGCCTGCCTTCTACCCACTCCTGGTGAGAGCATCTCACCACGCTGTGCGAGATCAAGATTTAGAGATTTATCATTTTCCTTTATTTTAAAGGTTTTATTATTTATGAGAGAGAGAGAGAGAGAGACCGAGCTGGGAGGAGGGGCAGAAGGGGGGAGGAGAGAGAGAGAGAGAGAGAAGCAGATTCCCTGCTGAACAGGGACCCTGATGTGGGGCTCGATCCCAAGACCTGGAGATCATGACCTGAGCGAAGGCAGATATTTAACTGACTGAGCCACCCAGGCGCCCCGAGATTCATCATTTTCATACGCATGGCCCTTAAATATATACCAATTCTTTTATCTGGTGCCCATCAAAAGAAACCATGACCTGCTCCTACTCTAACGGACGTTGGTAATTGCTTAAATTCCTGAGGGATGTTGTTATTCTGCAATGTGGCACCTGCCTAGGGAATCGTCAGGGCATTCGGGTTATGCCCAATGATCACATTGCCAGGCATCAAACAACATTCCCTGTTATGTGCATGCACTGTCCCAAGTAAGAACAGTAGTGAACATGGCAGGCAAGGCACCTGCCTTCATTTGAGGAGTTAAATTCCATAGGAGGGGCCCCTGCGTGGCTCAGTCATTAAGCATCTGCCTTCAGCTCAGGTCATGATCCCAGGGTCCTGGGATCGAGCCAGGCATCAGGCTCCCTACTCAGTGGGGAGCCTGCTTCTCCCTTTCCCACTTCCCCTGCTTGTGTTCCCTCTCTCACTGCATCACTCTCTGTCAAATAAATAAATAAACAAATCTTTTTTAAAAAGTCTATAGGAAAGAGACAGAAATGAGATGCAATAAATAAATAAGATCAAAATAAAATACTGTATTCTACAAATTTTGAAATGCAGTTTCTTCCTCCCTCCCTTCCTTCCTTCCTTCCTCCCTCCCTCTCTCCCTCTCTCTCTTTCTCTCTCTTTCTTTCTTTCTTTCTCTTTCTTTCCTTCTTTCTTTCTTTCTTTCTGTCTTTCTTTCTTTTTTTCTTTCTTTCTTTCTTTGTATTTCACCATTTCTAAGATCTTGAAACATCGTACAATCTGCTAGTATGTCTGACTTTAAATTGGCAGCATTTCTCTTTTCTCTCTTTGTGGTACATAGAATAATGAATGACGTGTCCTACAACTAACGACAACTTAAGATTCACTGCAAATGAAAGGAACCGTGGCAGCCATGAACACCTTTGCACAATCACGTGACAAATCCATAACTTGACTATTTCCAACACTAAACAGCTAAGGTGTTTCAAATGACCTTGACAGCGAAGAAGCATATAATGAGTAGAATGAAAGGGAAACATTTCAAATTTTTACAGAAATTTTCACCTCTTTTTAACCTAACTTCTTTCAACTGCTGATGTGTTTCTTTCTAGCCTGTGCTAAATTTCCCTTAATTTAATTTTTCCTTGAAATGTCTACATTTATCTCTTCCACATATGTCAAAACAGCTGCTCCAGCCAGAAGATTGTCTCTCCTTAAGTTGCTGCTTTTCATCTTAAAGGGTTCCCCTTTCATCTTCTGGTTTACTTTTTTTTTTTTTTTTTAATATTTATTTGACAGAGAGAGAGATCACAAGTAGGCAGAGAGGCAGGCAGAGAGGCAGGCAGAGAGGCAGGCAGAGAGAGAGGGGGAAGCGGGCTTCTTGCTGAGCAGAGAGCCCGATGTGGGGCTCGATCCCAGGACCCTGAGATCATAACCCTGGCCGAAGGCAGAGGCTTAACCTACTGAGCCACCCAGGTGCCCCTGGTTTACTTTTTAAAAATAATCTCCGCCCCACTATCCTCTTTTCCCTCACTTCTGGGGGTGGTGGTCGTTTCGTCCAAACTTTCCTGAGTACCTGGCTTGTGTACAGATCTTCTCACCTGTCTGTCTTCTCAGTCTGCATTTAATTCTTCCCCGCTCTGTGCTCTCCCTCCCTGCTACCTGTGTGCTCGGAGGCCTGACACCGACCATGCACCGCGGAGTGCCTCTGTGTACTCCCTGACAGTGTCAGGTTTCTCTTGATGACTTATGTTAAGACGCGTCAGCACATGCCGGGCCTTCCCATCGCCCCTCAATGTTTCAGTCACATTTTATTTTTGGTAGCTGAAGTTACGATGAGGGAAAATCTTTCTGCTTTCTCCTGATGTTTCCATGTGGAGAGTTCTCCTCCCAGGTGTGAATGGTGAAGTACTGTGTCAGCCGTCCTCCCATCCTCTTCGCCCCCTCCCTTCTCACCAAGAGAGAAGAAATGATTTATCCCATAGACGAGTCTAGGAGAGAGAACTGAGCATTTCAGCTCTGCCCTCATGTCTTCTCTCTGCAGAGGGGGTACCGCTGATCTGTTTCTTGGGCAGCCTCTGCCCTCCCCACTCTGTGTGGGGAAAAGGTTCCTGCTACACGCATGACCCAGGTAGGTAGGCCCAACGGAACACGGGTGCTAGCCACGTAGGCGCTATCTCAAGTCACTTTTGCCAATCCAGCTTCACCAGTGTAGCTGATATTTTGATGCCCATGTAATTTGTGTACTTCATTTTTCAATTGGGTGAGAAGTAGAGTGGATAAGAGAAGGTTTTTTGGTTTTTTTGTTTGTTTGTTTTTTATCACCAAATACTCCTTCCCAGGAGATATTAAGAATGCAAACGACATAATCAGGAGAAGGGATTAGAAAAAACTCAGAGGTGTTCCAACTAGGACCTCAGAGTGTAGTGGGTCCTCATTTCTGGAGACTTCCAACCATAGGGAAGGGAAGGGTGAGATAACATTTGTTACGCTGATGTTATATATGAACAACTTTTATATGAATTTTTTTTTCCATTTAATCCTTAAGCTTCCCTTGGAATTGAAAGTCATTAAACTATTTTCGCAGTTGACAAAACTCTGGCTCAAATACCTTGAGTCTTTGGACCTCACAACAGTGAAAGAAAACAAGATTGTACTAGTTAGCTTGGGTTGTCATAACAAAATCACCAAAGACTGAGAGGCTTAAATAATGGGAATTTATTTTCTTACAGTGTGGAGGCTAGAAGTCCAAGATGAAGGTTCTAGCCAATAGGTTTTCTGGTGAGATCTCTCTTCCTGGCTTCAGATGGCTGCCTTCTTGCTGTGCCCTCACATGGCCTTTTCTCACACAGGATTTTTGGTATCTCCTCTTATAAGGACATGAATCCTATTGAATCAGGCCCCATTCTTAGGACCTCGTTTAACCTTAATTTCTTCCTTGAAAGTTCTCATCTCCAAATACGGCCACACTGGGGATTAGAACTTTAACATGAATTTGGGGCGGGGATGACACAGCATTCAATCCATAAAGAAGATCAATCTATCAGATTCTGAAACTGAAGGAGAGGAGATGATTTGAGGGAAAAGCTCAGTAGGAATTCTAGAAATTGAAAAAAAATACAAGACACTGGATGAGAATTTTAAGGTGGAAAAGGAAAGAGAAGTGGAATGGGTCTGATCAGCTTGAAGGTTCTGTTTTATAATAAGGAAGTCCAATGTCCACTATGTCTCACTAAGTGAATTCACACATTTCCTGGTTCTAGGAGCCCAAGGTGTTTGTGTCAAATGAACTGATGTTGCTTAATATGACTGTTAGTTGACATGACCTCCCACCCATATTTAATTCAATCTTGTCTCATTCCCTTGACTAGCTCCTTTCTCTTTTCAGGCAAACCCTTAGAATTTGAAAACTGATCATGCCTCTGCGTGTGCATTGGCCTTTTTCCAGAAAAGCTCTGTTCCCCCCTGCAAGAGAGAGTGCAAAGCTTTCCCTGGTGCGAATATTTTCCAACATTCATTTACCATCCAGGGTAACTGGTCTCAGACTCCAAGGGGTTGAGCTCAGGTGCTTTCTGTTTGTGGCTCCTTTCAGTCCCCTTTCCCCATTTTTGAAGCTGTATTTGCTGCTAAGCTCTTGAGTCCTGTCTTTCTTATTCCCCATGAATGAAAGGTCTCACTCTAAAGATTTTACTTGTAAATTTCCTCATCCCAGTGGTTTTGTATTTGCATTTTCACATTGAAGCACCAGTAAAGTAAAGCTATTAAGGAAGCACACTGAAAAGAACCAGTTGAAAGAAATTTAAAAAGACTTTGGGAAAGGTCTTCTTGTCTGAGATGGGGAGTAAGCCAGCAGATGATGCAGATAACAGTGCAGAACCATACATTCATTAACAAAAAGCTGTGGGAGTAAATAAAATGAGTTAGAAACTTGGGATAAAGGAGTTTCCCACAGCCTAAACCCATTGCTGACTAAGTCTCAGTGCCCGGCCCGCACCCCTTCCTGAAAGATACGCATGTTCTTGTTAATTGTTAGTCATTGCTTGCTGGTATTGGACCTCTCGAGAGGGTCTACAATACTTTCCCCCTCCTCTCTTGTACTTTTGGTAGTCTAGGCAGACCTGGAAGCATTTGAGGAGAGTCTGAATTCCACCTATCTCTCCCCTAGACCAGATACTTGCCCAAATCTACGTAAATCTATACAAACTCACGAACAATGAAATATACTCAGGTGGAGAGGTAGGAGAAATAGGTCCAGAGTTAAAAATGCAAAAGGGAGATGTGCCCTTGAAAATCTGGAAGACCAATGTTTTCTATAGTATTTATTAATATACTAACCTTCTGCGAAATTTTTATTTAAAAAGTCCTCATTTGGGGGCACCTGGGTGGCTCAGTTGGTTAAGTGTCTGCCTTCCACTCAAGTTATGAACCCAGGTTTCTCCTAAGCAGAGAGCCCGCTTCTCCCTCTCCCTCTCCACCCTGCTTGTGCTCTCTCGCTCTCTCTCTCTGTCGAATAAATACTTTTTTTTAAAGTCCCCCTTTGTCGTATCTGGCAAAAAATAAGGCATTCGCTCATTGTCTTCAAGTCCAAATGTCTGGAGCTTCTCTGGCTAGAGTTAAATGGATGGGAAGGGTATCATTCACGATTTCAATCATTCAACACATTTGTGTTTCCAGGAGGGACAGCATGCAAAAGCACAGATTTCTTCAAAATCACCCAGCTAGACCCTGACCTCATATCGCATGGGTAGTACCATCTCCAACTTCCCATAGGACTTGGGTTTTAGTTGTAGTAATAGCATTATCTCACAATAATCCCTTTAGTTTTATTTTATGATTATTTACTTTTATGAATGAAAAGAAAAAAGGCTCAAAAGAAACCACCAGGGATGGTTTCATGGAGGAGGTTAGAACAGAGTTGAATCTTGACTGATGAAAAACAGAAAAGACATGCCAAGAGTGTTATGAGCCACCACCCAAAGAGAAAATCCAAAAAAGCATGTTGGAGACATCAAATCGTGTTTGTTGGTACAGAGAGCTCATGTCGAATATGGGATCTCAGCATCTAATGTGTATATGCGTTAACAAAGGGCTTGATAAGCATTTGGTTTTATTTTGGTATAGATGATCCAAGGACCATACTTTACGAACAACAACAACAAAAAAAAGTAATAATGGGAAATAAGAATGGAGGCACAGATTACGGAGGCTCTTAAATGTCAGTCAGGCTAAGGAGTTCGGGCTTAATCGTGAAGAGAAAGAAAAATCAAGTAAATATTTTTGGGTAGGAGAATGACATGAACCAGGCATTCATTTTCACACGGGATGACTCTAGTGTGACACCGCTATGCTTCAGAGACAATATTGCCTGAAACCCTCTGAGCACAAAGAGAAGATCTGAAGTTAGTATTTTCCCCCATTAATGGTCAAATCTAGCTTCTCTAATTCTGTGGTTACCTTAAAGCTTACATATATAAAGTGCCTAAAACCTGATTAAAAATTGAATAGATCCCATGCTGTGAGCACAGCAGACAGGAGACATGATTAAAACAGTAAGTTCCAAGTAAACTATTCCCTCATTATTTTGCTTTTTTTTTTTAACTTTTATTTTTTTTGGAAGAGTTTTGAAGAGTTCTCTTTCAAGTAGAGTCAATAATGGTCTTTTGATCCTTCTTGTTCATATAGCCGTTATGTACAGACATTGAAAGTCATGCCCCAAAAAAACATGAGACATGATGAGAAGTCATGATATTGTTTCCATAAGCCACTTAGGAACACCAGTCTTGTGACTTAAAGTATTATCTTTTAAAATGTAATGAAAAATATATCTGGAAAATATGTTTACTGCACTCACAAAAAAGAAGATGTAATACTGTAATATTTCACTTCATTATTTATAAAACTTAAAGATGATGGTACTTCAGTTCTGACACAGAGCCTAAAATAAAGGACATCTGATTTACTCGTATCACTTAGAAGTTATCTTAGTCCTAGTTGAATCACATAAAAGCCCCACTGATCTCTTCTATATGATACTGTTTGTTAATTTGGACCTCACTCCTCATTTCTTGATTTATTTGCTTTCTATAATAAGTCCCAGAGCAGTGATGCTGGGTCATGAGCCTTGATCTTAAATTGATGAACATTATAGGTCAAAAGTCCACAGAAGAAAGAAGGCAACGTTTGCTGATGAAATCACATGGGTTGATATAATCCATAAAGAGCAGCTGTTCTATTCAAGTTCACCAAAATTTCTTTGAGAGTCGCCCCCAATTTTTTATCCTATAGGATGGATAGTGGCCCAAGTTTTGTGCTTTGGTGTGTGTCTAAGAAGTTTCCTGTGTGAAGTTAGGCAAGATTTCAGAGAAATGAACTTAATAAGGTATTGATTACCTGGGTGAAATCTGTGATTTCTTCAGGAAAGTCTTGATGGAGAGGAAAACCTTTGTTTCTTCATTGCTTGTTTACATTGTGCTCTTATTTGCCCTTTATTATCAAAGTAAAATTTCTTTCTTTCTTTTTTATTTTTATTATTATTTTTTTTTACCTTTCTAGAAACCAGTAAAAGCTTCTCTGCTATACAAGAAAGAAAAGGGATGGAGAGTAAAGACAGATACACAAAGACTGAACACATACTCATGAAGCCCTCTTTGGCCTTTTCTCTACAGAACAGACTTTTCTAAATGTCTCCAAGACACAGAGTCTTACCATCTCACACATAAGTTGTGCTCAATATTTCAGAATGATGTTCCTTTGTGGCTAAGAAAGTAATGGATGGAAACTTCAACAGTAGTTTGTTCAGTCCCAAATGGATGGAAGTTGTACAATTGGTAAAGATTTTTGGAAGAATGCCCAAGTGGACTAGGGAGATTTCACTCCACTTAACTCTCAACTACAACTTTTTTTTTTTATCCACAGAATTTAATGTAGTGTCAGTAAAAATGGCATAGAATTATTTATTAACTTCTTCAAGAAAGGGGAATATTATGACCCTTGAAACTCACCTAATTTTAAAAATAGAAAATCATTCAGCCTACTGTGTCTAGAAGAGACCATATGATGCCTTCTTCTTTCTTAAAAATGATTTAAGTGTGGGGATATTTGCACCTGGGAATGCTTTTCCAGCTAATCAGCCCGAAAAGACCATGAAGTTGGTGTTACCCATTTACTAGCCGACTCTGAACTGAAGTGGCATTTCACACATAATGTAACAGTCTTCCTAGATTCCAAACCTCCAAGCAGGGCTTGGACCCAAGCCAGCACATCTGCTATATATCCCTGGATATATCATCACCATCCAAATAGAGATACATTTTGAAACTCGAACATTTTTAGAATAATTTTTTCTTCATTTCTTCTTTAGAGAATTTAAAATTGTTTCCTTGTCATTTTATGTTCCTATTGCCAGAATGGAGAATTCGCACAATTTGATTTTTTAAAAAATGTTTCAACAAAAATGTCAGGATAAACATCACTGGTTTTGCATCCTGGTTCACGCACTCTGAAATTTTATAGTAAGCACGATTTTTAAAATTTTGTATTAGAATTAAAACATGCTCTCACATCTAAAATAAATCCTTTTGGTTCTCTTCACACAATAGATACTGTTCATGCATATGTGAGTTCCAGGGACTATCTCTTCTTCTCCCTAGTGCTCAACCAAGTAAGTGTTTGTGCCTATCCCTAAAGTTTTAAAGAGGATCTTTAAACAAAATGTTTAGTTTCCTTCTACAAACCAAGAGGATAAAGACAACTCGTTAAAAAATGGGCAAAGGACTACTGGGAATTTACCCCAAAGATAAGATGCAGTGAAAAGAAGGGCCATATGCACCCCAATGTTCATAGCAGTAATGGCCACAATAGCCAAATTGTAGAAAGAGCCTAGATGCCCTTCAACAGACCAGTGGATAAAGAAGATGTGGTCCATATATACTGTGGAGTATTATGCCTCCATCAGAAAGGATGAATACCCAACTTTTGTATCAACATGGACGGGACCGGGGGAGATTATGTTGAGTGAAATAAGCAGAGAAGTCAATTGTCATATGGTTTCACTTACTTGTGGAGCATAAGGAATAACACGGAGGACATTAGGAGAAGGAAAGGAAAAGTGAGTTGGGGGAAATCAGAGGGGGAGATGAACCATGAGAGACTGCGACTCCGAGAAACAAACTGAGGGTTTGGGAGGGGAGGGAATGGGAGGTTGGGTGAGCCAGGTGGTGGGTATTAAGGAGGGCACGTATTGCATGGAGCACTGGGTGTGGTGTATAAACAATGAATCTTGGAACACTGATAAAATTAAATTAAAAAAAAAAAATGGGCAAAGGACCTGAATAGATAGGTTCACAAAAGAGGACTTCTGAATGGCCAGTAACTTATAAACGTATGAAAAAGTGCTTATGTTAACCATCAGAAAAACAATATAAATTAAAACTACAATGAAGTATGGCTCAGAGTGACAATACAAGTATCTCAATGATGTGGAACACCCAGAACTCTCACTCTGCGAGGGGGAAGGTAAATAAATAAAACTACTTAAACAAAAGGTTAGGCAGTTTTCTGAAGCTGAATAATGCATTTCCTACACGCAACCACTTCCCACCTACGCCTGTGCCTAACAGAAATTCCTGCTTATGGGGACTGAAAGAATGGCCCTAAAATGCTCCTACCAGTGCTATTTGCAGAGGTCAGAATCCAGAAACCATCCAAATGTTTTCCAATAAATAGAACAGATAAATTGTGGCATCGTTCTGAGATGGAATTCTATCAGTAATAGAAGAAAAAATCCTCAACTACGTGTCATGATAGGAGTGAACCTCAGAAATGAGGAACACTCTACGATCTCATTTATGCAAAATACAAAAGTTGGCGGAATAGCCTAAGCTACTAGAAGTCCAGGTAGTGGTTGCCCTTGGAGGGTCATGACCAAACAGAAGCACAAGGGCAAGTTGTAGGTTTCTGGCAATACACAGTTTTTCTAGGTACTGCTTCGACAAGCTGTACATTTATGATTTGGGTGCTTTTTGGGAGTATGTTATAGTCCAAGAAGAACTTTTTTCAGTGCCCAGACTGTTTTCCCATCAAGTCTCATTCTAGGAATTTAACCTAAGAAACAACAGATTACAATAAAATTCACATCTATATCCCTCAAGAATAGTCATTAGGACATTAATTTAAATTGATAATTTGAAAACACCCAAATGTCAAGTAGTAGGAAATTTGTTTCCAAGGGTGATATGTTAAAAAAATAAAATACTGCAAGCTGTTTTAAAATATATTTGAGATAATTACTTATTATACACAAATTATTTTGACATTAATCAGTGACAAGAGTTAGGCTCCATGAGTTGTGGGATGTGTCCCAATGACAGGCATCAGGGCCACAGCCTCACACGCTCCGGGAGCTCTGCTGACATCCGTGTCCCCCGTGAAAGGCCGTCCCCGCAGCCCTGAAAGGCATAACCAGCCCAATTGTGTATGGCCATCCTTCCAGCCTTCTACCAAAATGTTCCCATTCATGTCTCTGAAGAGATTATAGGCCTTCTTATTTTCTTCATTGTAAATTTTCTGTGCTTTCCAAAATCTCTGTAATGAAAACGTGTTGCTCCTTTTTTAAATACAAAGAAGTTAAGACAGCACAAATTCCAAAGCCCTCTTTTCAATTGTTATACAAGACAGCTAGGAGCTACAATTCCATTATTTATTATTTTCATCAATTTTCTTCATTGGTGTTTATCAAAAAGAGTGAAAGAAAATGTATTTTTTTTAAATCTCTTGAAAACTAGGATCAAAGTCAACCTACAATAATGCAATGGACGGATGAATGGATTTAAAGTAGAAGCATATTGGGGCGCCTGGCTGGCTCAGTCCTTAAGCAGCTGCCTTTGGCTCAGGTCATGATTCCAGGGTCCTGGGATGGAGCCCTGCATCGGGCTCCTTGCAGCGGGAAGCCTGCTTCTCCCTCTGCCACTCCCCATGCTTTTGTTCCTTCTCTCGCTGTGTCTCTCTGTCAAATAAATAAATAAAATCTTAAAAAAATAAATAAAGTAGAAGCATACAGGAAAAGGCACGTTCACACAGAAGCCGGGCCTAACAAATCTACTTTTACAAACATCTCTCCTCTTGGTGGAACCCTCCACATGCCTCAATGCCTGGTTTCAGTTCCAAACTCTTTCATAAAGAACTTCTGGATCCTGCCCACCCAAGTGAGCTGCCTTCCCTTCTCCAACCTGTTCAGTTCTTAGCAAATTCTAGTAAGCTGGCTTCCCAATTAGACGGTAAACTTTGTAAGAGGGGGAAGGGCCGAGGTACACTTCCGCTTTGGAGTCACTTCTTCCCTTCCCCATTGTACCTGTTGTAATTCTCCGTATTACAAATAAAATATTTGTTAGCGCTCGGTAAATACATAGTTCATTGGTGAATCACAGTGAAGCCTCCCATTAAACCTAAGTGGTTAAGCTGAACGTCATGAACGCCATAGGAAGGAATGGATGTAAAGAGATATTCAGGATCAGTTCTCACAACTTCTAAAATGAAAGCTTGAACAGAGAGGGACCAAGAACACAGGTCACCCACTTAATGAAACCATTTCAGAGTGAGTCCATTTCTTCCTGGGGCAACGAGGGCCAACTATTGCGGCAAAGTCTTGAAAGACTTCTAGGACTGTGCGGGCAGCCCCATGCCCCACTACCCAGCCAGCAGGTGGAAGAGAGTGGTTTCGGATGGAGAGAGTCCATCCATGGCAACTAGCTCATTGCTTTTCTTTCTGAGCCATTCCAGACAGCTGAACCGTCCAGTGATTGTCCTAAAGAGGATCAAGGTTAGGGGTGACTGGGTGGCTCAGTGGGTTAAGCCTCTGCTTTTGGCTCAGGTCATGGTCTCAGGGTCCTGGGATGGAGCCCTACATCGGCCTCTCTGCTCAGCACGGAGCCTGCTTCCCCCTCTCTCTCTGCCTGCCTCTCTGCCTGCTTGTGATCTCTCTCTGTCAAGTAAATAAATAAATAAAATCTTTAAAAAAAAAAAAAAAAAGAAGAGGATGAAGGCTAAATTCTCAAGTACAACCTGTATGCAGGAATTAAAGTCTGTGTGAAGCTACTGGTATTAAAAATTCTGAACGTTATGATTAACAGAGAAAGGAAAAAAGATCCAAACCACTATGAAAATCTTGTGGACAAGTGGATTTCAGGGGAGGGGTTTTAAGAAAAGAAACCAGATCGGGTGCTCACTGGTCAGGAAAATCACATCCATAGTGGAGACATCATAGCAGGTTCCAATGCTGAAACTGGGCTCTAGGAGAAGGGGGTATGGCTCGGAGGTAGAGAAGGAGCCGGGAGTTTGGAAAGAGGGACCACATGACACCAGGCCTTCAGATCAGAAAGTTTCTGAACCTTAAATACAAGGCTCTTCCAGTATCTTTTCTTTCTAAGTCAGCCTTCAGCTCACCTGCTCTGTTTCTTTCAAGTTCCCTCCATTGCTTTACGATTAAGACAATCAATTTGCATGTGTCAGATGAACCTGACCAGTGTGGGAAATCTAAGAGATAGAAAGAAAAGATTTTCTAATTTCCATGGCTCAAAGTCCCCCTCCTTATAGTTTCCTATGTTAGAAAATAGAATTTCAACATGATTTTGCTTGTATCTCCTCACTAAAACAGCTAGTTAACAAAAGAACCTCTTATGTTTCTTTTTCTTTTATGGTTGTTTCATTGATCAAAGTTTAGTTTCTATTCCACTAAAAACAAAGCCAGCTGTCCTTAAAATCTTTATCATTTGCAGTTCTGCAAGTGACCCCCAGTGAACCAGTTAGTGAGTACAGATGGAGAACTAGAAGAGAAGGGGTGTGGGTTTATAAAAGTGTCTCCTGGGTTTTAACTAGCCTCAGGCTACAATAAAATGTTAATTAAAATATATTAGAAGAAACAGTCAGGGACAACAATAATTAACCACATGAAACACCACTGAATTATTTAAAACAATGCCTCCCCACCCTCCATCGTTCCACCTGCAAGGGAGAACAGGTCAGATGGAAGAGATCTCACAGCATTGCCTGAAGGCCAAGGTTCTAGGGCAAACCACAGAAAGCAAAAAATATTCCAGAGGACAGGATGCAACATCTGCCCGAGGTCTGATTTGGGGAGGTTATAGTAAACATATTCCACAGGATCCTGTCTTCAAGTCCATGCTCAAATGCTTCCTGAACAAGAAGTGTTTTGAGAATGGTTAGAGCAATGCAGTCTAGGCTGAAGCTGTGGTGTAGACAGTTGACTCATTCATAAACTTAACCAGAATAAGAGGAGCCGGTTCACAGCTATTCCGGTTTTTCCACCAATACGCATTTCTGTGTTTAATGCCGTCATACTGAAGGCAACCTAACATGTCACATTTTGAGAAACTGAATTTTGAGGGAGTCTCCTTTGAATGAATGGACTGATGCTTTTGTAGTGCAGATGAGAAGAGGGCGATGCTCTTTCAAAGGCTCTCCTGCTCTGGTCTGTCACAATCACAGGCCTTAAATTCCACCAAACTCTTCATACAACAGAGCGACATTTGTTTTCCTAACCACAGGAGAAGAAATTCTAACGATGAGAAACTGTCCCCAAGGACACGAAGTACTGGTAAAGCAACATAGCAACAGGCATAATGCAAAAGAAAAAAAAAAACAAAAAACAAAAAGAACAGGTTAAATTTAGTGATGGATGAACATCAAACAATTTCTAGCTCTGGTTCAATTTAGATACTTATTCCAAGCATGTCGAAATGATATAAACCTCGTGAGCCTACATAATCGAGGTTCAAATTTTTTCTTGAGCTGTTTGTCCTCACAACATCTGCCCCTGCTCCCACCTCTCCAGCCCTCTGCCCCTCCTCTCCCTGAACTTCTTTGCATTAGACTCTGGAAAATAAAAGCCAAGGACTACACAAATATGAAAACAAACCTTGCAAAGTTTATAAATATGGTTCTGTCTGTGAGGCAAAAGTGGGAGGCCATTTCTGTTCGCTTACTTTTCCTGTACCATCTAAACCTGTTTCTCCTCATGCCACAGAAGATGGGGAACCAACAGGTGAAAAAAATCCCCATGGCCTTCAAAGCATACTTGGCGGAGAATGAAAAAATAGGTCACCATCTTGGATGTAATGGTACTTTTCTTTCAAGTGTTTTAATGGTTAATTATTTTATTTTTCTAATACTTCAACAATGCATGTAAGAATACTTATTTTTGTTCCTGTTAGGAGTAATGCAAAAGACAGAAAATTTGATATCAGTAGGCCTCCCCTGAAATCCCAGATTTGCCACTTGATCTCTTTATAGGAAAGCATTCCATTCCCTTCAATACTTTGGAAGAATATTAACCATCTGATGCCCTTGAAGTTAAACTAAGAAATTAGAAAGAGTCACACCTGAAAGTTCTAAAAAAGTTGTCATGCCAATTTTAAATATAAAGAACGAGGGAAAACAGAGGGGCTCCAGGATTTGTCCCAGAATCATACTCGCTAGAGGACCTAGACAAAGACCCAAAACTTTGGAATTCATGTCCTGTGCTCTCATTCAATTCCTGATCCAGTGTTTCGAAATGCACCAGGGGAAATCTTTACTCAATAACACTTTGATTGCCAAAAATGCTACGTATCAAGAACAGGATCAGAACCAGAAGGAAGAGCGGAGAATGAAAGATAAAAAACACTGTGTTGTACACCTGAAATTAATGTAATATTGTATGTCAACTTTACTTCAATTAAAAATAAAGAAAAAATAATAAAATAATAAAATGAAGTTTAAAAACAAACAAACAAAAACCCAAGTCTCTGAATAATCTAAAGCAAGGACTCTAACCTCATATACTTTTCTTAAAAGAGAATCCTTAAACCTTTAACTACTCTATTGATATTAGTATGATCAACCTGTGCTCATTAGAAAAGGAGAAAGGGGACATTAGACATAGAGAGTAGAAGAGACATTTACTGTTCAATGCATATCATTGATGCCAGGGACAAAATCGAGGTTCAGACATACTTTGTATGAACTTAGGTGACATTACTACCAGTATCTAGCAGAATCTCAAGATTTTCATTGTGCAAAAATATGTCATGGGAAGAACAAGGGCTCCACCTAATTCAAGACTGGAGTATGCAACCAACCACATTAGATAGCATGAGAGAGGGATGGCCACATCTTCAAGTTATATGGGGCCCTTGAATAAAAAATTTCCATTGTCTTACAAGGAGGTTCAGAAACAGGGCCAGGTGTGTAGAAAAACAGCAGTTGTCCTGGAGTAGAACACGAGGACTGGACATAAGTCCTTCCATCCCATCACTGAAAGGTTATAAATTTGGGAGTCCTCCCAACTCTGCTATCAGGAACACCAAGAGATGGATCCTAGCCAAAGAGAAAAAGTTAAGAGCTTGAGACCCCTCCAGTAGAATATTCCAGGAGAGAAGGGGTTTTGTCTATTTTATTTACTGATATAGCCCAAGATCATAGAAGAGCCTGGTAAATAGTTGGTGTTTAATAAATACTGATGGTTTTGATGGGTGAATGAATCAAGAGACTTGTGGAGCAAGTGCGGGCAATGAGTAGATCCCCAGCAATCAGCAGGAGAGAAAGGACAAGAAGCTGGGACAGAGGAATGACAGGAAGTCAGCTCAGAAGGGTGTGAATGAGAAGTAAAACAACCTTTCCGTTGAGGGAAAGAGCTGAGATCCTGTCACTTGACAAGTGGGGGCTGTTGATTCAACAGAGTTGGACACAAATGGCTAGGAAGATCCCCTAACTCGTGGGAACCAGGGGGAGCTCAAGCTGTAAGTGCAAAACAGCTCTATGTATATCAGAAGTCCTTAAAGTCATTACTTCATAAAAATGAATTTTTTTTTTTTAAGATTTTACTTATTTATTTGACAGATCACAAGTAGGCAGAAAGGCAGGCAGAGAGAGAGGAAAGGAAGCAGGCTCCCCGCTGGGCAGAGAGCCTGATGTGAGGCTTGATCCCAGGACCTTGGGATCATGATCTGAGCCGAAGGCAGAGGCTTTAACCCACTGAGCCACCCAGGTGCCCCCATAAAAATGAATTTTTAATGAAAATGTTCCTGATGCTACCTTAAGATACCAACAAAAGATCGATTCCAACCATTTCGCTGAGGGAAATCCATGATATATTTTAGAACTAGTTTCATCAAAAGTCCCTAAAACGGAAAGATAGTGAGCCTAGGTATCCGTTACCTGGGAAACTACTCTCTGTGAAATGTCTCGACATTGAGCCAAGCAGAAACACAGATTAGTGCTCTGCCTCAATTGTACAGGGGGTGATGCTTCCTGACTGGAGATGAACAGGAGTCTAGCATTGCAACAGTCAAGATCAAAGCAGTCAATTCATTTTTTCTAACTTTGAGTGCTTCATAGAAAAGTAACTTACAAATCCAGCTCAAATGATTCTGTTCCGTATCAGTCCAGAATTATTGCCCAAGCTCAGGTCAAATCCAGTTCCACTGACCAGTTATTTTATCTCTGTGATATTTACATAAACTTTATCAAAATCATCTCTCAGTGCTGCCAAAAGAATAATAATTTTTAAAAAGTAAAAACTTCACGTTAAATCCCATCTTTAGCAGCCCTAAAAAGAACCTTCAGTATGTTACCAGAATTTGACTTCTATTTTTTGAATTAAGAACCAGTTGACAGGGGCGCCTGGGTGGCTCAGTGGGTTAAGCCTCTGCCTTCGCCTAAGGTCATGATCTCAGGGTCCTGGGATCGGGCTCTCTGCTCAGTGGGGAGCCTGCTCCCTCCCTCTCTCTCTGCCTGCCTCTCTGCCTACTTGTGATCTCTCTCTCTGTCTAATAAATACATAAAATCTTTAAAAAAAAAAAAAGAACCAGTTTACATGTGAGTCTTCCTGTTCTCTGTCTTCCCACTATCTCAGAGGTGGGTTTCCCTGAGAACAGACATAGCTACCTCCATGTTTGGGCAACATAAAAACAAAAGTACTCGGTATGGCATCACTGATCCACCAACCCTAATGAGTGTTTTAATTCTTGCAAAATCACAAGATTGAGTAGGTATATTCTAACCTAAGCCAGATGTAGTTTGCAGTTCAGATTTTTCAAGTTTTGAAAAGGTAATCAGGCTTTTATACTGAGTACCATGTAGCATCCTTGGGAAAGTCTGAGGAAACACCCAAACATAGGATCATGTCAGTGAAACATGTGAATGAAGATTCTTCGGAACCTCACATCAATTTAGGACAAGTTTTGTGTTCAAATAAATCAAGAAAAAAAGTTCACTTTCAAGAACCCCTTCAGTTTGGGCGTTGAGGCCAATGGGGGATAGACCCGTAGTGGATCTAGTATTTGAGTGTGAGAGAGGAACAAGGAAAGAAAATTCTTGTGATTTCAGTGCTCTGCTATCTAGAAAAGAAACTATCTATTTGAAGTTCCAATAGTTGATAGAAACTTCTGAGGGTTGGTCCTTTCTAATTGAGACCTCACTGTCTTACCTTCAAAAGGATCATTTTAAGTGGATAGCATGTGTATGTGCTCCGGGGGTAGACTGTATAGTGATTTACTGCTTCCAAACTCCACCCACTTCCTCTTATAATGTTCACAGTTTCAGAATTCAGATCTGCTTAAATCTGAAATTGCAGCCCACCTGGCTCCATTTATCCCCCTTTCATATTAAGGACCACGTAACCCAAAACCTTTATCTTCAACCTTTAAGCATTTCACACAGACCATTTGGGAAATTTACTGTCATCTTAAAAAGACTTGTCTTTTCCATTCAGTGTACCCCACTACAGAAACCAGCTCGGTACCTGTCGGCCATCTGGTCTCTTTGGATCTACTAGGCCAAAATTTCCAGATTTCCTCTTTGGAATTTGCTCTGTGGAAGACGAATCCGATTAGGAGAAAAATAATGCTGGAAGAGTTACAAGCCATTATTCTGAGCACAAATGACATTTTCTTTAACAAGTGTTCCCAGTCTAAATAAGCTTTGAACTTCATCTCTGCCTGGCTGCTGGGGTTCGTTTGCAGCAGTCATGTAGCCAACACGATGACACCTCTGCTGAGACCCAGATATTTTTAATCAGCAAAGCTGTAATATGTGAAACAGCTTGAGATGGTCCTTCCTTTTCCATGTCAGAAATTTCCAGAAACCTAACTTAGTGATTCTAGCACAGAGCAAAGAAACTTGAGCCAAGCTTTATTGCGTCATAACAGCCAATATGTACCAGTAACTTGATATTGAACAGGATCTCGTAGCAAGAAATAGGAAAAGATTCACTTTTTGAGAATACATGGGATTGGATGGCCATGACAGCGTGCCATGGAGAGAGCACAGGGCTCAGAGCAAGGCATTTTCATCGTTCATTAATGATGGCCCTTTCCTTCCAGGTCATGGCTTCTCAGCTCTACCTACACATTAGAACCAACTGAGGTGCTCTTTATTTATTTATTTTTTTTAAACATACCAATGTTCTACTCCATAGCAGACATGAAACCATGAAGTCTAGGAATGCATTTCAGACATCTTTAATTTTAGTAGCTCTCTAGATGATTCAAATGTGAGCCAAATTTGATAACGGCTGCTCTGAGGCATTCATCCATTCATTCATTCTTTTGATCAATCACTCAGCAAATACATACTGAGTAGCAGCTATGTCCTGGGACTATTCTAAGCACTGGAGATTCAGAAGAAAAATACCCAGAGTAGCTGGAAGATAGTCACCAAGGGTCATAGCTGATGGAAAATAGCACACAGGAGGTAGGTCATGCCTAACCTTGAAGGACTTTAGATTTCATTCTAAGCAATGGAGATACGTGGGAGCCGGGGTGGGGGTGGGGGTATTGGAGGGATAGAAGTTAAGTGGAGAAGTGACATGATCAGACTTATATTTTTAAAATAACATTTGGCTGCTTCTTGGGGAATATCATTAAGATTAAATCAAGTCCAAGGACAGAACGAACCACAAGTTTAAGGAGCAGAACAATGGAAACTGTGGACACTTGCTTTATTATTGCCTTTGTCTCAGACCAATAGAGGGTATGCCTGGTGTTTAAAAAAGTCATCATTCTTCTGGGCCATGTTTGTATGACTTACTCTTGGCACCGACCCACTTAGTGGCCCCCACAATGTTTGGAGGGGGACTGCACATGACTTCCTCTGCTACTAGACGGAACTCACTTTCAGAGCACAGCACACATATCTCAGCTTGATAATGCGTGACTGACAGCTTCCCAGCCGAGGCGTTCACGTAGGAGGATAAAAGAGAATACAAGCGATGCCTCTTCCCAGCTAAGACACATACGCACCGTGCAGAAATAGCAATTTTACTATAGGCTGTCAAACAGGGGCTGACATCCACAACCAGTGAGAAACCTTTGGTCTCTAACTTCGGCTATGGGCTCTCTCCTGTGTAGATGGTTATTGAAATACGGTCCCATGTCTTTCTCATAAATTATAATGCAAGCATCTTCCCTGTGATGTGGATTTGTGAGTTATACAAACAGGATAAGTCAAGATTGGTGAATTAAGGAATCCAATTCATGTTGTCTTCTTAACCGGGTCACAAAAGAGAATCAGGGCCTCACCTAGAGAATAGGAAAAAAGTAGAGACAACAAAACCTAGAAAACAACCTGCTTCGTTAACATCTTTTATTTACTAATTGCCCTCTTTTTTCTTTAGCTGAAACTGTTCCAAAGTGTGCTAAATAGTGAAATCAAGGCTCTTGCATCGATGGGGACAAGGAGCAACACAGTTAGATTTGGTTTTCACTGTTTAGATCCATCGATGCATAGTTTATAGCCAGCATCTGTAAAACAGGCAAAGAGATTTTTGTAAGCTGATGTCATTGACATCTAGGCACAAAGTAATTTTATTGTGAACCAGAAACACAATAACTGCTAAACCCCATTTCCCACTGAGTCATTGTTTTTACAATGCAACTTTTGAAGGCACAAATTTTCTGGGAAAGGCAATTAATTTTCTCTTAAAGCAGACTATGAGGAAAATGAAAAAGCACTTCCAGTGAGGCAAACTCCACTGCAAAGTTATATTAAATTTAAGCCTATTTATTCTAGAAAATTCATACATTGCCATCTACGGACAGATAATAATAACTTTCGTTAGTAATTTACATATATTTAAAACAATAGTCCCCATTGATATGTAAATGAATTATTCAACAATAATTCACTGGGCTCCTATTCTAGGCACAGGGATATAAAATGAATAAGATCCAAGTGTTTCTGCCCACCTAGCGCTCGTCGAGCTGCTGGTATCCTCCTTGCTCTCTTTGCCTCCGTTTCATGGCCCTTGTCACCAACAGTATTGCACATTCATCTGTTTATTGTCATACTCTTCTATAGCTTCGAGAAGGAACTGACTTTTTTATGTTCTCTCACCATCTCCAGATATCCAGCTTGTAATTGCCTTTCCATAAATATCTGCTCAATAACGAATGAATCTACAAAGTCAGAATCATATAACTTATATAAGGCAGACCCCAAACTCAAGCCCAGATCCACCCAACTGCAGAGTTTCTGCAAATGTTCATGAATTCTTTAATTAGGATGCCCCTAAGTTAGGAAGAGCTTACATTTTCTACAATAGGTGTGCCCACTTAAATCAATGATATAACCAATGGAAAAAAGTTTTCAAATTACCTTAAGTGATACTGGCAATTGCTGATAATATAATTTCTAGAAGGAAAAAAAAAAACCCACAAAAACCCAGGGTATGAAATTAAATACATATAGCATGAGAAAAATGACCATGAGGTCGATGTAAAATCAAGGGCTGGAGGCAAAGGCATGAAAATGATTGAACTAGTTCACTCTGGATAATGGGATGATGATGATGATGATTATTATTATTATTATTGTAGTAACTTTTGCTTCCTCTTTGCTATTTTTCTCGATTTTGCAAATGCCCCAGTAAGGACGCATAACCACTTATATAACCCTAAAAAGTTGATTTTGACACTTACATAGATTTTTTCATAGACTATAAGAGCAAAAAGGGTGTACTAGGTAGGGAAAATTTCGGTAGCAAAGAAACAGAGGAAGGGATTTCCAGAAAACTAGCTCAGTTGGCCCTGACTCACTGGGTACGGAGGTGGCGGGGGGGGACTCTCCAAAGGCTGAGTTTGGACTCCATCTCCAAGTAATAGGGAACCATGGACAGTATTGGAGCTGAAAGGAAAGAGCTATTGAATGTTCAAAGCCTAAGTAATTGTGAGGAAAGTAGCACAACCAAAATATCAATAAACCCCTTTGCCTATTATTCCCCCTTGCTGACATGTTTGTCTTTAGTTTTAACATTATATAATTCTATCTTAAAGTTTACACAAGAATGCATGTACTTGCCAAAAAGTGCTTTGCTAACAAATTTTGTGGCTGCAAATGTGACAGTGTCCCTTGGGCCAACACCTTTCAGAAGACTAATCATATTAAAAGTACAATAAACAAAATATTTTTTTTTCAATTTAGGGGTTTAATCAGGCATTAGTTTTCTCTATTTCTATTTATTCTTTGTGAAATGAATTTAAAATATGGAACTGGGATATAATATAGAAATATATTTACTATTGAGTATTGAGAATTCTTATGAAAATTTTGTTTGTTAGATTTTTAGACCTGGGCAGTTTCAACTGTATTTTTTTTGCCTGTGTGTGTGTGTGTGTATGTGTGTGTGTGTGTGTGTGTGTGAACTTTTTGGTTTCCTAGCACTATATCTGGAAGCCAATCAGCCAGCGATATCACAAGAGGCTAAAGTAATAGACCTACTCCTATTAATATAGATTCCTACAAGATCATCAGATTCATTAACCAAACTTTTACTTTTTTTTTTTTTTTTGCAGAGATAAACATCCATAAGAATTGCAAAATCCAAGCATATAATAATTCTCCTTTCTAAACAGGGATTCAGAAGCTTCATGAAAATAGCTCTATGTTTTTTTTTTCGCTCTGCAAAGGAAATACATATATGTTTCAACCTATGTAAAAACTGCCTTTCTGCTTACTCTACCATGAAAACTCATACTTGTTCTTCCCTATCTGCTTTACATGTTACCTTTTCATGATGCCAATTCTGTGAGAAGTTTTTTGGCTTCAGGTCAAAGAAATCCAACTCAAACTGGCTGAAGAATAAACAGTGTGTATAATTAAGAAGTCAGAGAGAGTTTTGACTTCTGTTCTACAAAGCTTAGCAGCGTCCACAGAACAAGCACACCTTTTACCTACCAGCTCCATCAGGAACGCGAGATTCGTCTTTCATGGGACTGGCTTGGCTATTTGCCTCGCTCTGAGCCCACCACTGAGACTGGGACATGGACCACCCTAATTGGTCGGAGAGAATCCTGGCAGGCACGTGGAAGATCTGTTCTAGGCAGAGAAAAATAACGGGAAAGAAGGACAGCGGCTTACAATCAAGGGACTGTGGAGTTTCTGGGGAATTACAAGGCACGGCATTCAGGAAAAATATTTGGAAAGGAGGAAACTGCCAGGGACAAGACTGGATCATGAAGGACCTGGAAAGTCATACTCAGGGTTTGGAGTTCATCCTGAAAACAGGAGGGTAGCAATTGAAGAATTTAAAGCAAGAAAGTATGAAGGATGATCATATTTGCATCATTAGTTAGCTCATTCTGAAAGCCAGGTGAAAGATGGATTGGAAGGGGAAAAATTCTACGTAATTTTTTACCTATGTTAGAACACTTATGTTATTAAATTATAAGCCAATTTGTACAGCCACTATGGAAAAAAGGATGGAGTTTCCTCAAAAAAATAAGAAATAGAGGGACCCCTGGGTGGCTCTTTTGGTTAAATGTCTGAATCTTGATTTTGGCTCAGGTCAGGATCTCAGGGTTATGAGATTGAGCCCCAGGTTTGGCTCTGCAGTGGGTATGAAACCTGTTTAAGATTCTCTCTCCCTCTGCCCCTCCCCCACTCTAAAAAAAAGGAAAGAAATAGAACTACCACATGATCCAGCAATCCCATTTGTAGGATTATACTATAAATTATACCATAAATACCATAAAATTATACCATAAAATTATACCATTATACCATAAAAACATATATATAATAAATATATATTTATATATATAAATGTGTATACACACACACACACACACACATATATTGGACTATTATACAGCCACAAAAAGTAAGGAAATTCTATCATTTGTGATGCTATGGATGGACCTTGAAGGCATTATGCTAAGCAAAATAAGTCAGGCAGAGAAAGACAAGTACTGTTCGATCTCACTCATATATGGAATCTTAAAAAAAAAAATCAGAGCAAAAAAGATCAGCTCTGTGGTTACCAGAGACGTGAGCTGGGGGAGGAGAGAACTGGAAGAAAGGTGGTCAAAATGTACAAAACTTCAGTTATAAGATAACAAATACTAGGGAGGTCATGTAAAACATGATCACTGTAGGTAACGCTGTTATATGATATACAGAAAAGTTTTTAAGAGAGTAATAGATCCTACGAACTTATATCACAAGGAGTAATTTTTTTTCCTTTCTTTTTATTATATCTGTGAGATGATGAATGTTAACTAAACTTATTGTGGCAATGATTTCACAATATATATAAATTAAGTCACTATGCTATACACCTTAAACTTATATGGTGATGTATGCCATTATTTCTCAGTAAAATTGAGGGGGGGATTATAAGCCAGTATTTATGTACTTTCTCTACTCTCTCTACTTAACTGTCAGCTCCTCCAGGGCAGGGCCAATTTTTCATTCATCTTTATAGCCTTCATCTGTGACCGTAAATCCTTAATGAAACTCATTAAAATAAAAGAAAATTACTTTTCAATGAAATTACCGTAAGTTTTTCATATAAATTAGATCTGAAAGGAGAAGATATTACTGGAAATTCTACACTTCCAAAAAAAAAAAAAGTCATGAAAATATTAATTTCAGATTAGTTTTCAGACATTAAGATGTACTGAAACTGAGCCTTACTCAAAATTTTTTAGCTGGATTGAAAAGTTGTCTTTGGTCTAGAGTGTTGTAAATTTGGTAGCCTATGTTCTAGCTTATTTTTTCATTTTATGCTCTACACCAGGAATTGGCAATTTTTTCCTGTAAAAGATCAATTTATAAAATAAAAGATTAATTTAGTCTTTGTGTGTCAAATGGTCTCTCTTGGACCTACTCAGACCTGTCCTTTTGCAAAAGCGCAGCTGTAGATAAATCATAAATGGATATGGTTGTGTTCCAATAAAATTTTATTCATGAACACTGAAAGTTAAATTTTATAGAATTTCACATATCAGTTAAGCAATGTGAGCATGTCCTCTTGCTCCCAAAACACCTCTCTTTATTCTAGCATGGTGCTGAACATCCGAGACATTCATCTGGGTCTCAACCAAGTTTTCATTCCATTTTGTAGGACTTTCAGCTTTATTTTCTAACACCTTAAAAGATTTTTTTAAAAATAGCAGCCAATTAAAAGCAAAACAGACACATAAAGTTGAAACCCCAGATGTAGACTCCAAGTGTGTGGCTAGAGGGTAAGAAGAGGGTCAGAGGAGTAGTAGACAGGAGGGCCCTGGGAAAGATCCTGAAAAGAGAAGGTAGGAAAGAACAAAAGAAGCGTATTTCTTCATAATTTCAGAGTTATATCCAAGATGGTGCCCGTAGTCTTGGATTTCCTTTGTGAGTCAGAGCATAATGTTTCCATTTTTAAAAACACTAGCTTTTCTTTTCATCTGACGCTACCCACTGATAAGATTACTAAAGGAATAAATGGAATTATTCTTATTTCCTGAGCCTTTTATCCTCTTTCAAAAGGTCAAGTTCCTAGAGGATGGTAATAAATGAACCATGATAGAGCAGTTTGTGGAAATTTTTACTTGACCTGTAACTTAGTTTTAGAAGTAATTCTAAGCAGTTATAAAATGACCATGCTTGATATATAATTGCTCATCATGGTAGCAAATAGATTCTATCTATGCAGTTCAGGAAGAATATCATATCCCAAAAAAGACTTTCATTCAAAATTGTGGTTTCTAGGTATCATTGTTCATATACTTGGCTAATAATGTAACTTTGTATTTTAGAAAATATACATTTTATATACTTTAAAGAGGAAAAAAGTACTTTAGTGTCCCAGGATGTATCTTGTTTTGTTTTATTGATTTATTTTTTTACAAGGGAACGCAAAGATAGGACATAAGAGAGGAGACAGGGCTGGAGAAGACACGATTAATGTAAATGAAGAAAACAATCCATAAAGGAGAAAGACAAAAGGGCTGCAATCTCATAGTAGCTGAATAATGCTTTGATGTATGTTAGCAAAGGGAAGGAATAAAAACACAATATGCTCTAGGGACAGAGGGCTTTATTTGTCTTAGTTTCCCAGTAGGATTGTCTTCCTAATGTCTCTCTTCCATTCTCATATTCCAAAATAGTCACCCAATTTCTTTAATACCAATGATTTGTTACCTCCTCTACAAGATGTTTTAAATACTCAGACAAATAAGAGACAATCCCTGACCTCTTTTCAGTCTTTGACTATTATCAAGAAAGTTACTATGAGCATTCTTGCATATGTTGCTTGGTACACATACGATTTGCATCTGTTAGGTAAACATTCAGGAGTGAAATCTTTGTGCAATAGATAATTCTTATGGTTAGCTTTTCTCAGAACTGTCAGTTTTGCTAATGATTTTTCCAATTTTTACTTTGCATCAGTGTAAGAGAGCTTCAACATCCTCACCAAAGCTTATTAATGTCAGTCTTTAAGTTTTAGCAATCCTAGGGGGTAAATTGTGGTGTTTTCACCAAGTTTCTTAGATAATTACTGATGCATATATTTATAGCATATTTTGATGGTCTTTCTTGTGGATTGCCTCTCAAGTCTTTGTCTGTTTTTAAGTTAAATTATCTGTCTTGTTCTTAATGATTCTTCTTTATATATATTAGATATAAGTCCCTTAAATTAAAGTCTAATCAAAGGCTGTTCCATTTCCCAGAATTGGAGGAAACGACAATATCTGGCCGGTGAAATTTCTATGATTTCTATAGACCAGTGACTCTTTCATATCTGTCATTCTGTCCTTTTTATAATTGCATTGTTTTTGTTCCATCATATGTCTATTTTGAATATTTTTTCCTAGCCTGTGGTTTATCTTTTCACTCTTTGAATAACAGCTTTTTATAAACAGAAGTTTATAATTTATTGAGGTATATTTTATCAGTTATTTTTTTGAGGTTGATGACTTTTGTGACTGTTGAAGAAATCTTTGCCTATCTCAAGGCTGTCAGAATAGCCTGGTGTCTTCTAAAAGTTTGATTTTTCTCACATTTAGGTCAATGGTCCATTTGAATTAATTTTACATATGGTTTGAAATAGTGGTTAAAGTTAATTTTTTATCACATGGAAATATAGTTATTCCAATACCATTTATTGCAAACATTACATGTGCCAGTTTTTTTATTAGTTACTGCTTTCCCCTCCAAACCCACCTACCTGTATGCCATTTTGTGATGCTGGGGCTGAGACTTTGCAAAGCACTTTTTCTGTTTTGCCAGCTGGCTTGTGGTTAATATTTTTTCCACACTACCAGTAGAAGTTACTATAAAGAGCTTTCAAAGCTGGAAGAGAAGGAAAACTTATTCTTCCTGTTCCTTAGTTTGTTGGTTTTTTTCCCAAGGGCATTGATGGCTGGTGGTCTCTGAGAGTGACACCTGCCAATATTTTACCCCTGTTGAGGCAGAAGAATGTTCTGTCCTTCTACAGAAACAACACTCCTTTTCCCGAGACCTCGGACCCATCACACAGGTTCCTCCTCTGGCCCTCCAAAGCTTGTAAACACAAGCAGCAGCTGAGAATCAGCCCCACGAACCCTTCCTTTAACTTTTCAAGCTTTTCTCTTTGATCCTTCAACTGGAGGGATGGTAGCTGTGTTTGCTTTCTGTAGTTGTTACACTTAGACTCCCTGTTGCCCTCTTGGTTATTCATAACATTTTACTCCATGAACAACGCTTTACATTATATTCTCTTTGCTCAAAGTAGTTGTGTGGTTTCTATCTCCTGACAAACTTCCACTAATGCAGCATCTGTTCACTCACTGAATTGCGATGGAATGTCACCGCGAACGGGGTGACTTCATATAGATGGGTATGTTCTTGGCCTCTATGCTAGGTCATGAGTTTATTTGCGTGTCCTCGTGCCAGTACCACACTGTATTAATTACTGTTATTATTATAGTAAATCTTACTATCTAAGAGTCATGCGGTTTTGTTTTTCTATGAGTGTTGTATCTTCTAGATACTACATTTCCACCAGACTTTAGACCCAACTCACCAATTTCCATCAAAAAAGGGCTGAGAATCTGACTGAGATTGCTTTTATCTATAGATCAATTTGGAAAAAGTGGACATATTACAGTGGTGTTCTTTTTTTCACAGTAAACAAAGGGATATATTCAGTACATGGTATATCCTACTATGTATGTAAGACTTGCTTAATTTCTCACAAAACTATTTCGTAACTTTCCTCATAGTATTTTTACACATCTTTCATTAGATTTAATCATATGTGTTTAACGTTTTTTGATGTTACTACAAAAGGTATTGTTCTTCATTTCATTTTCCACTTGCTTGTTGCTCGTATACAGAAAAACATTTTTTCTTTGATGTTGTATCCAGCAGCCTCGCTAAATTTACTTATTAGTTCTAATAATTTATGTTTTATTTCCTTTTCTGTAGTTTTGATTAGTTGTGATTCCCAAGGAATTTATCCTTTTAAATGGAGTTCTCAAATTTATCAGCATCAAGTTGTCCATAGGATATTACACTTTTAATGACGGAAGGATCAGTAATAGTATTTTTTTTTCATTCTTCATATTGGAAAAATTTTCTTTGCTTCTACTTTGTCTTGATCAATACTGCTGTGGAGGGTGGTTATTCATTTTATTAGTATTTTCAAAGAACCAACTTCTCAATTTGTTGATTTTAATGATTAAACATTTGGTTTTTACTTTGTGGTTTTTTTCTTTTATCTTTAGTATTTTTTTTTTGCTTTCTACATTTTGAATTTAATTTGCTCTTTTTACACCTTCTTGAAAACGAAAGATCCCTCAAAACATTGCTATGGGGGGTGCCTAGGTGGCTCAGTCGTTAAGTGTCTGACTTCTGCTCAGGTCATGATCCTAGTATCCTGGGATTGAGCCCACATCAGGCTCCTTGCTTGGCGAGTAGACTTCTCCCTCTCCCATTCCCCCTGCTTGTGTTCCCTCTCTTGCTATGTTTCTCTCTCTCTCAAATAAATAAACAAATAAATCTTTAAAAACAAAAAACAAAACACAAAACAAAACAAAAAAATGTTGCTATGGCTGTACCTCTCTGATTTTGATATGTTATATTTTTATTTTCATTTAGTTCAAAACACTTGCTAATTTTATCTTGCTTTTTTTTAAAAAAATGATGAGTCATTTAGAACATGTTGCTTAATGTCCAGGCATTTGGGAATTTTCTTTTTTTTTTTTTTTAAAGATCTTATTTATTTATTTGACAGAGAGAGAGAGAGACAGACAGTGAGAGAGGGAACACAAGCAGGGGGAGAGGGAGAGGGAGAAGCAGATTCCCTACTGAGCAGGGAGCCTGATGCGGGGCTCCATGCAGGGCTTGATGCAAGGCTCCATCCCAGGACCCTGGGATCATGACCTGAGCTGAAGGCAGACACTTAACAATTGAGCCACCAGGCGCCCCTGGGAATTTTCTAGGGCTTCTGCTGTTATTGATTTCTAGTTGATTTTCACTGTGGTGACAGATCTGACAGTATGATTTTAGCCTTTTAAAATTTATTAATATTTACTATATATCATACAGTCTATTTTGGCTGATGTTCCATGAGTGCTGGAAAATAATGTGTATTTTGCAGTTGTTGGGTGTGATGTTGTAAGGTCAATTAAAGCAAGATAAGTAATAATGTTACCTGAGTTTTCTGTAAACTTTTTTTGTAGCTTTTTCCGTTAATTACTGAAAAAGATGTATTAAAGTATGCAATTTTGAATGGGTTTATCCATTTCTTTTTAAAGTTCTACTGAATTTTTCACTGTTATTTAGTTGTCAACATATTTTGAATCATTGTGTCTTGTTGGTGAATTTCATTGAAAGATATAAAATGGATTGAGAGAGAGAGGGGGATGGAAAGATTTCATATCATAAAGATAGCAAGTCTTTCCAAAATAATCTGTAAGTTAAATGCAAGATCAATCAATAGCCTAACGATTTTCTTTTGTTGTAATTATCAAGTTCATTCTATAAATCATCCAGTAGAATTAAAACCTAAAAATAGAATAATTTCAATGAAATAATTTTAAAAGGGAGGTTTCACATTTTACTATTCTTACAAACATTCAGTAATTAAATCAGAATGAGACTCTACCAAGTTAGATAAGAAAATTAAATGAATGGAAAAGAATGCTTAGGAACATATCCACATTTTTTTTATATATACAGGAATTTGGCATGTGACGGAGGTACATTACAAGTCCATGGGGAAAGAATGGTTTAATTATTAAATAGTGCAGGTACAACTGGCTATTCATTTGGGAAGGAAAAATATACCTCTCTACTTTCTACACACAAAAAACAAATTACAGGTTGATCGAAGACCTAACTGTGATCTCTGTTTTGGGCACATTACAGAGTAGATACTTTGAATTAAAGTATTACATTTCTAAGATAATAAATATTAAAAATAATTTTGAATGTTTTGCTAAGCTGGCAAGAAAAAAATAACACACAGGAGCCAAAAATGATGGAATGCTAGAATTCTGCAATACAATGTGTACCACAGCCAGCTTTCGTCCTGGGCAATTTGGCTAGGTAGGTCCTGGAGACCTTGAACTTCTACTTTGATGGCTACATGGGCAAGGACAGAGGAAAAGCCTTAGGCCTAGCTAATGTGGGATACCTAACAAAAACTGATAAACCTCAAACC
Organism: Enhydra lutris kenyoni; assembly: GCF_002288905.1. Classification (NCBI taxonomy): domain Eukaryota; kingdom Metazoa; phylum Chordata; class Mammalia; order Carnivora; family Mustelidae; genus Enhydra; species Enhydra lutris. Next base: position 29,635,901 of record NW_019154091.1, on the reverse strand, counting down.
ACTCAGCTGAGTTGTATCTCCAGGTAACTAGAAGAAGCAAACACAAACCATCTTGGAGAGACACAACTGCATTTGAAGCCTCAGAAAACTCAAAGAAATCAAAGAATAAAATTCCAAAGAACCAATCATGCAACAGTCAAAACACACAACCAATATTTGCTGGTATGACAATTAATGAGTCGATTATTTTGGAAAGCAGTTTGTCAGTTTGGACATGGGCATTTCTGTGCGTCCCCCCCAGCGCCATTCCTGGCATCATCGCTGGAGAAACTGTAGTATATGTGTGTAAGGAGAGGTGAGTGTGCACATGGATGCTGAGTAGAGCCTGTAGATACTTCCAAGCAGTAGAAATGAATGAGCTGTTTCTCGATAGGTGAAAAACTGAGGTCACAGAATGCAGCATCTCATAGAATGAATTCACTGCCTTTGAATAAGTCTCAGTATCACAGTGTTCAACTTTTTTTTTCCAGTCAGTTACAAAAAGTTGTGGGCAGGTTGACATCATTCCTCTAAAGTTTAAAACTTAAGTGGCACCTGGGTGGCTCAGTCTGTTAAGTGTCTGCCTTCGGCTCGGGTCATGATCCCAGGACCCTGGGATGGGCTCCCTGTTCAGCAGGGAGTCTGCTTCTCCTTCTGCCCTTCCCCCTGCTTGTGCTTACTTGCTCTCTCTCTGTGTGTGTCCAAAATAATAAAGTCTTTAAAGAACTAAATAAAAATAAAATGTAAATAAAATTGTAAAACTCAAGTTACATGGTTATTTTAAGAATAATAAATACAGGGCGCCTGGGTGGCTCAGTGGTTTAAAGCCTCTGCCTTTGGCTCAGGTCATGATCCCAGGGTCCTGGGATCAAGTCCCGCATCGGGTTCTCTGCTTAGCAGAGAGCCTGCTTCCTCCTCCCTCTCTCTGCCTGCTTCTCTGCCTACTTGTGATCTCTGTCTGTCAAATAAATAAATAAAATCTTTTAAAAAAATGTTTTAAAAAAAAGAATAAGAAATATGTAAGAATTTTAAACATTAACTTCTAAGAACATATTTCTTCTGGGGAGGTAAGGAGAGAGGTTGTGTGAGGCAGAGGAAAATAAGACTTAAGCCATGTCTATAAGATTTATACCTTTTCTTTTTCGTATGGGACAGATCTGAATCAAGCAATGCATTCAGTCATAGAGCACAGAACAATGCATTTGTTCTTTTCTTGTCTGTATGTTTTAAATGCTTTAAATTATAAAATTTGAAACAAAGCAAAAAGGATAGAAAATCAAAGCCAAACGCATTCTTGGTAAAGAGATTTCCATAATTATTTGCCTTGCTCCAATTTACTCTAAGTGTATAATTAATGCCAAATAATTCTTTAAAAATAAGTCTCAGTGAAAAATTTTAGTTGGGTGTGATCTGAAGCAGAAAACCTGAAATCTACTATCCAATAAATATCTCATTTACAACCATATTTCATTCAACATTGTATCAGTCTATAAGCTAGTATTATTATCCTTTTAAAAATGTTTTCGCCAGGGGCGCCTGGGTGCCTCAGTCAGTTAGGTGTCCCGACTGTTGGTTTCACCTCAGGTCATGATCTCAGGTCCTGGGATCAAGCCCGCACTGGACTTCATGCTCACTGGGGAGTCAGCTTGAGATTCTCTCTCTTCCTCGCCCTCTGTCCCTCCCCCTACTCATGCTGTCTTTTTCTCTCTCTAAATAAATAAATATATAAATAAATAATCCCCCCCCCCCCAGTTTTCTCTATCCTGTGGTCTTCTTCCCCCAAGGGAAGATAGAAGGATTCATCTGACAATAAGCAGGAGTCTGCCATAAACTGGGCCTGCCTGGCTTAATTCCTTCTTTTTCCCCCATGGGAAGCTGGTCTATCTCTTGGGTAGCTCACTCTATGGTAGGATTTCATAGTTTGGAGAGTATTATCTCAAATCCAACATTTGGTGTACGTGCTTTGGACACTAGGAGTAGAATGATAGACCAAAGAAACCTGTCAAGAGGATTCTCACAGGGCTTGGATTATTGGACCACAGACTTGAATGTATGGGGAGGGAGGACCGCCCCCCCACCCCCAGTGGTGCATAAAGTCTTACATAGAGCATAGCAAGCCAAGAGGGTTTTCACTGCTGTGAGAAGGGAATGTAACTGCTGTAGCCCGATCTTGGGAGGTGATTGCTGCTCCTGGCCATTCTGTCGACAGGCCATTAAGCATCTCGTACAGGTGGACGGTATATGTGGGCCACTACACACAGATCTTCGGACCACTTAGACCTCAGCAAAGGCACATGGGTGGTAAGACCTGAGGAAGGGTGTAGAGGTACAGTTTGAACCTCAGGAAAGGTGTGCATCTCTAGACCATCCTGAGCCAAATGGCAGAGGCTCCATCACGTTGGCCACTGGATCTTACTCCACAGGCACATCTGAAGCGAAGATTCCGGTCCAAAGGAAAGACAACCAATCCACATTAGACAATGGAAGAAAAGAACAATGTTGGCTGCTTTCAATACAAGACTGCTAGATATCAGGCATGCTACAGAACCCTGGGGAGATAATGGCTATATATTGAGAGCGAGTCTCTAGAAAGGCCGCACTGCCTTAAATTCCACTTTGGATTTAGGGCCAAGATGGAATCCACAGAAGGCCCAAGGTTGAATTTATGTTTGTACCCAGACTCGAGGATGGAAAATAGTTAATTACCTGATGTGTTCCAGGGTGATCTTGCTATGGTAAGGGGCATGCAGGTTCTCTGAGGGAACATGCCTGAGAAAATGTATGGAATTCAACAGGACCAGAGAAAGAGCTACTGGGAAGCAAGAACCAGTTTTCTCTGGACTCCTCTGAGGGTATGGTTCTCAACTGCAGGTGCACATTGTAACAACCAATCAATTAACAATCTAGAAAATAAATAAATAAATAAATGCCTCTAGAAATGAATGAATGAAAGAATGAATGAATACCTGTAGAAATGGGACCCAGGCATTGGTACTGAGACACTGAATTGGGGTGTCTAACCTCAAGGTTGACAAAGACCTAGGATCTACCAAATAAATGTTGATGCCCTTCCCAAAATTATCAATACTTTTTTTTTCTTCACAATAGATAATCCAACATTGTAATTTAATCTGGCCATCTCAGAAAAGCTCATCGGAATAGTCATTTTTCTTTGGAGACTTAATGTCTCACAATCCCAACACCATTCCTTTTTTTTCCCTGCTCCCCTGAAGTGAAAAATGTAAGTTTCTCAGTTCTCTCACCAGACACACATTACTGCTACCATTTAACCGTAAAGATATAGGATAATTGCATATGAGAATAATCTGGGTAGTAGGGAAAATAGAATTTCTGCTTTATATTTCTCAAATATATGCCGTCCAAGATATTTTTAGACTCTTTATGGCTGGATGCTTCCCAGGAAAGAAAGTTGGTTCTTCCATCAGAAATTTGCTGTTTCTATCTAAGGATTTTTAAATCTTTAGATCTTTGGAAAGTGTTTTTCAAAGTCCAGAATTTTAAGCCACTGAGGGATAATTAACAAGGATAAAAAAGATATTGGGAGTTTAGCCAGCATTGCACAGAGCTAGGCCCACAGCTTGACTTACAACCCGGGCTCCAGCTTCCAGACCCGTGGGACTCTGCTTTCCCCGAGTCAACAAGTCCTTACCACATCCTAGTGCTCATTATACACATTTGATTCTCGTTTTATTCCTGAGTACTTACTGGGCTGAGTTTTCTTGACTTGCCTGTTTCTATATTAAGCATTTTTGGGGTTATTAAAAAAAAAAGAAGTCCAATTGCCAGTTACTATGGCTTCCAGTTATGAACTTATTAAGGATTTCTTGTTTATGACATTCTTGACTATTTCCATCTCAAAATTTGCCGTGAACCCTAATTTGTTTTCCAAAATCATAATTTCTGCAGAGAACAACACGTTCTATTGGACTCACTAGAAATAGCGTCACAAATTGCTCTTGGAGATAGCACGATCCAGGTGCGACGTTGTGTTCGCCTGGGTAAGTTATTACTCTTGGCTTTGCCACAATTGATGCTCAGACTGCATTAAGTAGACATGACTTATTAGGGTCTCACCTTGCGGGGAACGCCAACAGAGCTGACTCTCTGCTCAGTTTGATGCATGCTGTTCGACATCACCACGATTCCCAGATTACATCCCGTTTCATTTACTGTCTGCCATTCCATGCAGCTCAGTTTCTGGCCCTGTCTCCCTTCCCTGCCTTTTTGGTTTCACTGCTCAACGTGATTGCTGGAGAGCAGTCTTGGAAGAAGATTCTGAGAAGATTTATCATTCTATGGGAGAGCTGGTGTCAAAATCCATTTCAAAAATTCAGATCTTTGAAGATAAAGTCTTTGATGGTCTGAAGCTTTCTTTGAAGTGTGAAGAAGCCTCATAATCAAAACCAAAACTTGATAAGTGAATATTTAAATACCAATGCCAAGTCTCTTTATTCTTATAATACTGATGATATTATAGCTGCTAACACCTATTGACTACTAACTGTACTGTATGTTCAGAATATTTTGCATGTATTGCCTTGTTTAATTTCTTAGCAGTCCTGTAAAGACATCCAGACAAATCTGATTCCAGATTCTATAGGTCTTAATCACCACCCATAGACAGAGGAGAACAAAGTCATAGTGAACAAACTCCTCTCATTAAAAAGGACAGGATATTCTAATCTGCAGATATTTCTTGGAGATAAGTGAATTGGTTCTAAGTCATAGGACTTGTCAGCTCTCATTTAGGGATGTGGCCATTTTAATGTCTTTAAAAATGCAAGCACTATTTCTTCTTCTTTCATTCAACAAACATTGGTTGAGCAAGTATCATCAGGTACCGTGCTATGTGTTGTTAGGACACTAAGTTTAAAAAGATACAGTTTTTGCCTCAAATTGTTCTAAGCCGGATTAAAGAGGCAGACATGGAAACAAAGCCCTGAAATATAGTGTGATAAAGGTTCTGATGGAGGTGTACACACAGTATGAGGGTGGGGAGAAGGAGACCAATGCATTTGGACTTAAAGCAATGTGTCAACATACGTTAATGTTCAGGTATTACCCTTAATGATTCAGCTACCCTGGAAAAAAAAATCTAAAATTCTGTTCCTTAAACAAATCAGCTTTTTCCCCAAGAGATACACTATAGTGTTGTGGTTTCAAAATGCAAGCTATGGAGCCAGGGTGGCTGGGTTTGAAGCTTGACTCCATTAATTTCTGGCAACTTACCTAACCTCTCTGTTTGTAAAACAAGGATAATAATTTTAATAATGGAGTCATTGTGAGAATTGAATGAGTTAATATATGTGAATTCCTTGGAGCAACACCTGATATATAATAAGCACTATATGCATTAGCTATTGTTATTATAATGTTAATAAAAATATTGACATTCAATGAAAGATTTTTATGAAGTAAGGATGGATATCTTTCTTCAAAGGGACCAGGTGATATTAATGACAGCAACGTATACTTGAGCCTCTAATATATTCTAAGTACCATGCCTGGGCCTGGAGGACAAATACAATTCAAGACCTCAGGAATACTCAAGGAACTCGTAATAAAATGGAGGCAACCAAAAACTAGCTACAATACATTAGAATAAGTGATATTTAAGTATAATGTACTATGGGAAAATGCAGATGAATGGAAAAATTAATTCAGTCCCCATGGACCCATAAAACCTTTATTGAGGAGGTCACAGTTGAGCCAGACTTTGAAAGATCCAACCAAATAAGTATCAAGGCCATTCCAGTCATAAAGAGCAATATGGCAAAGATATAAAGGGATAACATAAAAACAGAAGGTTGGTTTGTGAAGTGCTTATGCTTCGAAGAGTGTCTGGAGATGAACAGGGAAAAGCAGAATTAGTTTTTACAAAGAGCTTTGTAGTTAATTCTAAAGTTGGGAGAAATTAATGCAACTTGGTAACATCTGCATTTCAGAAATATTCCTGTGGCCCATGGGGAGTAGATTTGAAGAGAAAATAAAGGTAGAGGAAAAAAAAAAAAAACCACCAAAAGATTATTGCAATGATCCTAAAAAGAAATGCAAATGGCCTGAGCCTGGGCCATGAGCCAGGATGAGGAAGAGAGAAGGTACAGTAGAGGGGTCAACAAGAAGGAGTGACCAGTTAGATACAGTAGATAAAGAGGTGGTTTGAAGATGACTCCAAGGTATCTGGCTTGGATGACTAACTATTTGTTAATCCTGATAACAAAAATCAAAAAGGCAGAAGGAGAAGCAGATTTGTCTAAACCATCTCCATTTGCACCTAAAAAGTTCAACTCAGGGGCTTAGGAGAGAAGTCCTGATGCCGACAATGGATCCTGAAGTCCTGGGAGTCTGCTAGGAATTTGGAAATCATTACCACCAGCAAGAAAGAGTAAATGGAATGAAAAGAAGACTAAAACTAGAAGTCTGAGAAACTCCCAAATGAAAGGAGTGTCCAAAAGAAAGACGGTAAGTAATAGAATATAGAACAGACACAGAAAGAGCAACCGATGTGTATCTGACTGTGTCCATTGGAGGGATGGTGAGGGAGATGGAAACAGAAAGAGTGAGGGAGAAAGAGCAGAGAGTAGGATTGTGGAAGCTACAAGACAATATTTCAAGAATATGTGGTGACCTGGGGGCAGAGTTTAAGAAGACTAGAAGTCAATCCTCTCAATTCATAGAAATGAATAGAAAGAAATGTAACTAAACTCAAAGTGCCTGCTGTGGGGAGGAGTATAGAAGGACATTTGGTGAGTGTATAGAGATAGAAACTTAATCTAAGCATGTTTCTGGAAGCCTCAGTGCCAGAGTATCATGGGGAAGCCCATCTGATGATTGCTCACCAGGCCCCAGAACTACACACAGAACACCCTGAGAAAGACCTTGTTTCAGTTCTCATGGCCATTTCAGAGACAAATCCATATCTGAGGTAGAGGACAAGACAAGATTTTTTCCATTAATTTGGTGCCAAAATTGGTTGTGAGACTGTTCAGAACATTTATATCTACTACATACGCCATGCGGCCATTCCTTCTCAGCAGCAAGCCCTCCCTAGGTGCTTTGCCAAGTCTTACTTAGGTTCATGCACACACATACACACAGAGTCACACACGGTCACACTCACACACTTCTCCTCTCAATGTCTCTTGCCTACAGTTTGGGTCTGGGAGACACCTCTTCTAAGATGGTGAGGGGTCAACAGTGTCCTAATCTCTCTCCCTTGCTTCTCCCAAATACTTGCCTGTACTCCAAGTACATAAAATGTCCCAGGGAGGACACAAAAACTTGACTGCTTACGACAACTGATAGGGTATGTAGATGAAATGAGCAGGTCCATGGCGGCTATCCCAAAGTGACGCTTGAGAAGCCCATCTCAACAGGCAGGCACTGTAGTGTTCTAGCAAATTCCTCCCTGTGAAGTTGCAGATCCAGCTGTGGCAGATCTTCCAGAGTTTTAGAGTAACTGTCCCAACTTTTAACTGCTAGGAGTATTAAAAACATTTTAAACACTGAAGAAATACAAAACACATCTCAAGGCAAAGAGGCCCAGAGCTCATGAATATAACCCATCTGTCTTAAAATGTTAAGCTTTTGAATACAAAAGCTAGAAGCAAGGCAGATTTTTCTGCTTTCCACTCTATCACTTCCTCCTCAAGGGTCCTATGTGACTGAACAGTGTGGACATTTAGGGGTGGTGTTGAGACAGGAAAAAGAGGAAGGCCAAGACAAAAGAATACAGTTTATGTAAGAAATAGTACACAACACAACAGAAAGAATTCAAACCAAAAAAAAAAAAAAAAAAAAAGGGCAGAAAACTAATATTTCTCATACATTTTTGATATAACTGATGGCACATATGTATTATCTCATTTCCTCTTCACGGTGATCCCAGTAAGTATGAATCCCTGGTTTACAGGTGAGAACCTGAGCTTCAAAGGGATGAAGCAGCTTTCCTGTGGTTACACAATGGTGGAGCTGGAATTTAAACCCAGATTCTTTTTACTTGGATGTCATGCTCCTACTCAGACTGCTTTCCAAGTGGTTGAATGCTCATGTAACGACAAATGTGGGTGCTGCTAATGTAAAATATAAATGTGTTTAGGACCATGTGTCTCTCTCTAGTCCAATGCCCATTACCATCTTCCTTGGGGAAAAATAGATGTCTGGGGAGCTGGCCCTTGTCCCTAGTCCAATGTTATTTGTTTCTATTTTCCTCCATCCAAGTTCTTCCTCCAAATCTCTGTGTTCTTTCAGACTTTATGAACCATCTAATCAAGAATATGCTTAATATGGTTTTTTCTTTACGTAAGTCCCTAGGGCTATGCTGAATTTTAACATAATTTTGGTTACTTACAAAACTAGCAGAAGTATACCCTACTTCTAGAATGTGTATAAAGCCTATGTATCTACATTGCACACGCATGGAAGACATCAGTTTTATTTAACACTCCACTGGAGGTTTAGTCAATGTAATAAATTTTTTTTAAAAAAAGGAATAAAAATGAATAAATATTGGGAAGGAAGGAAGGGAGAAAGAAAGAGAGAAAAAGAGAGAAAGAAAGAAAGAGAAGGAAAGGGAAGGAGGAAGGGAGGAAGGGAGGAAAGAAGCTGTATGTTACAAGCCAATGACATGTGGTATACATAGAAAATCCTTAAATAAAATAATCTACAGGTAAATTATTAAAATTAATTAGTAAGTTTAGCAAGATTATTGGATTGAAGATCAACACACAAAAATTTCTAATATACATTAATTTCTTTTAATAACGTTTTACGAATTTTCTGTTAGAAATCTTCCAATTATTTATTAGATTTAATCCTAGGTATTTGACATTTCACCATTCTTTTATAAATGATACCTTTTTAAAAATTTCCCAATGTGTAATTTTTATCATTCTTACACAGTGATAAAATTTTGTGTGTCTTGACCTTAAATCCAACAACTTTGCTAATATTACTTATTAATTTAAATAACTGATTTCTAGCAGAAAAATTCTAAGCATTTTTAAGATAAATCAAAGAAAATCTAAATAAATGGATAGCCATGCCAAGGATGGGGAGACTTAATATTATAAATATGTCAATTCTCCCCAAACTAAGTTATAAATTCAAAACAATCTAAATAAAAATTCTAGTAGGGCTGTGTGTGTGTGTGTGTGTGTGTGTGTAAATTGGCAAGCTGATTCTAAAATTTCTACAGAAATGCAAAGCCAAAGAATAACCACAATATTTTAAAAGAACAACAAGTAAGAGAGCTTCTTTTATTTTATATCAAGCCTTATAATATTCAACAGTATGGTATCAATCCAAGGATAGAACAAAATGAAGAGTCCAGAAGCAGACCTTGAGACAATTTGGAACAATATCCCACCTTTGCCAGCTGGCTGTGTTTGTCTAGTATAGAGCCAGCTCTTAAGGAAAGGTGTTTGAGAAAGGCTTGCATTACTACCTAAGACATTCACCCTTTCTAGGATACAGAGGTTACTTTTCCAACAGTTCACAGTTCAAATTATGTGACACTTGGTCAATTACAGGCATCAGACAGGCATCAGATTACAGGCATCAGACAGATGGTATCGCTTTCATCAATATGATAAAACCCTACTTTAAAGCTCTATGTTGTGTCCAGGAAATTCAGTCTCTTAAAAGATGCTCTTACATTATTGTAAGAATAGTTAAAAATGGGATCTGCTTGCTACCAATGGGAATTGAGAAACACCCACTAATTATGTGTGTTCTTAGTTTGTGTGTTTGCTAGGTGTGTTAAAGAGAAGATTCACTACAGCAGGAAGCAGGAAATAAAATATTTTAGTCAAAGAGCTGTGTCAGGGTTTGGATCATTGTATGCCAACAAAATCAGCGTATACCAGAGTAAGGTAGACAAAGAAACAAGGATGCTGAATAGAACATTAGTTGTTTCTACCTCAGGAGGGCCTAAGAAAGATCACACAGGATGGTGGTAACAGGGAAGTGGACATTTGTCAAAATCTAATATAATTACCTGTATCTAAATTAGTGCAACAGACCAGTCTTAAGCATCATGAACATAATTCCTACATTTCTCTTAATTGGAAGAAATATGTCCATCTATATTGAATTATCAATTTGACAACAGTTATCTTTTATTTTCTTTCACCTTTGTTAAGTAATTTAATGTTTTTGAATATTGTGGTTTGTTCTGGGAGAAATGAAGTTAAAGTATGAGCTTATTCTTAAAACTAATTTTACTATACTACAAGAGAATAAAAGCTTCCCTCAAAATTACCTTCAGTACCAAAGATCAAAATTAAAACTCTAGTGAACTATCACAAGCAGATAAATATCTTCTTCTGGATAAAATGTCTTTATTGCAATGGAGGAAACTTCAAGTTAAGTGATTTGCAAAATTCCCAAAGCCAGCAAGCAGCCTATTCCTTTGGGAGCCTGGTCTAGGATGACTCCTGACTCCTCTCCAGTTTGCTTTCCATGGTAACATGCAACTTACTGCGCCCTGGAAAGAGGATATTTTGTTATTCAGATGTGGTTCTCTAAAGCAGTTTTTCTCAATTAATCCCAGCCCCCAGGGCAGTTTGGTCTGGCAATTCTTCATTATGGGAGAACATTCCTGTGCCTTCTGAGATATTTAGCAGCATCCTTGGCCCCCGCCCACGAGATGCCAGTAACATTCCCCTTCTCCCCCTGTTGTGACAACCCAAACTGTCTTCAGACATTGCCACATAGTCCCTGAGGGTCAGATGGCCCCCAGTAAGGAACAACTGCTACGAAGTCCTCCCTATCCTCAAAATGCTTTGAAGGTTGATCAAAACAGAAAGAATCCAGGAAATTCTGTATAATTTCTCATGAAAAATTTAAATGTCAGTTATACTTTCAACAATTGTATCACCCTTTCATCAAAAAGTTCAGCTCTTTTGCTTGCTCTCTAAAGGTTCAGCTGTTAGAAGTCTTCTCCCTCTGCTCAATCCAGTCCTTGCCATTCTTAGCTTGGTTTTGTATCAGAGGAAACTACATTTCCCAAGCTCCCTTGTTCTCAGGCTTCTAGATGAGTTCAGCCAATGAGACCTATTGGCAAAAGATTGGAGTGGGCCAAAGGGAAGAAACCAGCACACTTCTCCCTTTCTCTGTTTGTGACAATAGCTGCTGCGTGACCTCCATGGCTCCAACTCCTGCTAACCAGCCCTTCTCCTGCTGTCCCTACCATGGTTCCATCTTCCACCAGGTGGGTCTGGATCCTGGGATCTGAAAACACCATCTCTGTCCCTCCAGGTCTAAGGGTGGTAGTGATTCCCCAGTGTTGCTGATCTCCGGTTTACCTTGCTTCCCCATTTGACCACTTACTTTTTCCTTCATCTGTGTAAGAACTTGCTATGGGCTGAATTTTGTGCCCCCTCCATTCATATGTTTAGGCCCCAAACCTCAGTGTGGTTCTACTTGGAGTAAGAAAGTAATTAACATTAAATTAGGTTATGAGGATGGAGCCCTGATCTGATAGCATTAGCATCTTAATGAGAGAAGATAATGGAGAGTTCTCACTCTCTCTCTAATGTTCTGTTCTTTAAGCCAATGAGTCTGTTGTGTTTTGTTTAGACAGTCCTAGCTGACTAATACTGCAACTCCCTGCATTGTATTTCCATTGTTTGAAATAGCTAAGAGGAATTTTGCTTTCCTGCTTACCCTGACACAGCTCTTTATATCACGGATACCATAAGAGGTTTGCCATAAAATGTCCTAATATGTGCCTGACACTATGCAAAAATCGCTTCCATATTCATTTCCTTATCTGTTTCTCTCAACAACAGTGGGCAAATGACATAAAGACCCCAGGTTTCCAGTCACTTCGACTAAATTACAACTCCTCCACTTGGTGACTGCATGACCTAAGAAGAGTTAGTTAATCTCATTCATCTCCGGTTTCCTTGTCTGCAAAGTGGGTCCAACAATACTACTAACCTAGGACGGTTGTTCTGGATTAAATGAATTACTCTATGCAAGGTGCTTAGATTATTTTTAGGCACAGAGCATGCTCTTGATAACTCTAAGTATTAGTTTTAGGTACAATGCATTGAGCATCTATTGCGTGTTGAGCACTGTGATAGATACAAGGGACATAAAGACAAATAAGAAACAATCGATGCCCTTAAAAAGTTGCAGTATACTAACAGAGAAACACATATGAACAGGGGATTAAAATACAATGTGGCAAGTACGGTAACAGACATATGGGAAAGCCAAGTAGAACATGATCCATTTGGTAGGCAATTGTTTGAGAGGTTTGGAAGGCAACTGTCAAGGTCTCGATCCAGTTCTGCCTATCACTAATGGTTTTACCCTAGGCATGTTACCTAATTCACAGAAGTCTCTATTTTCTCACCTGCAAAATGAGGATAAATAGTATCTAGCTCATAAGGATGTGATAAGAAGAAATATGACAATAAAAGTATAGTTTCTGGTTTAGTTTCCAGGTGGTGACAGGTGCTCAGAAAAGGATAGTTTGTTATCTTTATCAGCAACAGGGGAGCACAGAATTAGGCTGCCCACCCCAGCCCAGTATGCATCCCCGCTCTCCATTTCTCATTCCTTCCCCACGCTGATCCATTTGATAATGACTGCCTTTCTTTCCTTCCTCCTCCTCAGATGAGGAGGCTGTCTATCCTACTTTTCTAGTATGACTATAGGTAAGCACAACCACTTCAGAAAATTTCTTGAATAGAATCTATTAAACCTGAATATATGAATCCAGAAATCAGTACCTTTAAGCACTAAGAGATGTAAAAGAATGTTTATAGCAACTTTATTCATACCAGCACCAAACTGGAAGCAAACCCAACGCCCATCAACAGGAGAATGGGTAAATACATTGTAATAGGTTAGTATACAGTGGGATATTACAGAGCAACGAGAGTCAGCTAGAGTTGCATACAATAATATAGATGAATCTCACGAACAAAATGTTGAGCAAAAGAAGGCAGAGTACATACTTTACTATCCCATTTCTAGAAAGTTCAAGAATAGGCAAAATGAATCTATGGCCATAGAAATCAGAAGAGTGGTTACCTTTGGGAGGTATTTGCGGAGAGTGATGAGATACTGGTAAATGATTACCAACCATCAAAAAAAAGAAAAAGAAAAAAGAAAAAAATCCTGATTTTATAGCATTTGCCCATTTCCGCGGTATCAAGCTACCAATGTGATGTCACTGAGCCCATGTCATGCATACAGTCTGCCCCCGTGAGCTGGTGGGAGCCAGCTCCAGCACATCGGAATGAAGGGACATTCTGGTGTGCTGAAAATGTTCTGTATCTTGATCTGGAAAGTGCTTACACAGGTGGAACCTTAAGATTTGTTCACTTCGTTGTGTGGATATTATACCTAAATGAAAAGTAAAATGTAAAAATACTCCTGAGAACTCGCAAGATAAAAGCACTTATATCCATGTCTCAGAGGAAAATCCAAAGAGGTCCCTGAGATTCAGAGCCTAAAAGGCAGCACTCAGACCTTCCTGCCCCACCCCCACCTCAACAGCTGGGAGGAAAAGAAGAGATGCCATTAGGAAACATTAGCACACATAGAAAAGAAAAGCTAACTCTTTCAGCTGGGCCACGCTCAATTTTTTCAACCAGATGCTCAACTCAATCTTATCACCAATGGTTGACACACCACACAGAAGACAGTGTTGCTTCTGAAAAGCCCTGATCCCCTGCTTTAACTAACTATGGTCCTACCTGTCACTTAGCAATGAAAATTAATCCAGCCGGGGCTCTGGATGAACGTTCTAAGCATGGTAGGACCTGAACACAATGATCAGACATGGAAATTCGTCAGCATGCACAAGGTCACTTTTATTTTGAGTAAAAATCACATTCATATCATTTTCCTTGTGTCACTTATATCTTAAATATGTTCAATATGTCTGGATGATACCTGTGATCTAGTTCAATGAGATATTTGAATCAGACAGCTGCTCCTAATGTGTACGGCACTTGTATATTTAAAGTTACAAAACCAAAGCCAAATGTTAAAGGGGCCCAATGGAGGATAGCTGGGCACATCCACAGATTCATTTGCTCCCAATCTGGCAGTACAGGACCATAGAAAATACAAGACCAAGTACCTAGAAAATACAATAACAAGATTAATATGGAACTTAAAATTCTGGAAACGTTATAAATAGACAGAATGGACATTACACATGAAAAGATGCTGGCTAATGACAGTTCTAATCTTATTTATCTAAGTCATCTCTCTGCTTGGGAAATTAGAGCCTCCAGTGGAACAAAAGAGTATTGAGAAAGCTCTCTGAGTAGTTTTGTGTTTTAATCAGAGTTTTTAGCTGGCCACTCCGCTTCTAACTGGCTCTGTTTCATTGGGTAGTATTGGCTGCCCCCAGAGCACCCCATCCTTCTCGAACACACACACCCTTCCGTGGGACATGTATCCTAGAGCTCTGGAGAACCTAGGCCTTGTGGGGGCTAGATATACCTACTGCTTCCACGGAAGGGTTATACAATCATCTGGTTTAGATCATCTGCATAAAATCAGGGAGTCTAGAATTTCTCTTGCTATATTTTTAGGCATTGCCAAGAGGAATGAAGAAAGTCACTTTTTTTTTCTTAAAAAGCTTCTAAATCTATGGGGAATAGCTTAATTCAGGAATTTCCTTTGAAGTGAAAAAGTACAGCTGAAAATCTGAGGCATAATTTCCATCCCATTAAATGGCTCTCCCAAGAATGAGGGACCCCAAAATGTGCCCTCGTTGACTCTGCAGTCAGTGCCTGGCCTGCTGTGGCTTCCATGCAGAAATGATAGAAAGGACCCATGTGTATTCAGACACCAGAGGCAGGAGAGGAGCGAGGGGCTATTTCTGCTGAGTCATCCCAAGTGTTCCTATTGTACTGAGGCATCCTGCTTACTAATTGTTCCCTGGAAATGCATTTCAAACAAGAATTGCTGCCCCATATTTCTTCCTTCTTAAAAACAAAACAGTAGACACCAATTCTCTGCAAAAATAATGGTTTTCATCCATAATGTTTTTCTAGAATGGCCTGGAAAAGCCCTGGAATTTCATTTTTTTTTGCCATAGTCCCAAGCCTTCAGTCTGGGAGACAAGTATCAGGAAAGAGGAAAGAAAATGGGCAATAATCAATCAATCAATTAATTAAATAAAAAAAGAAAATGGGCAAAATATTGAGATAAAGCAACTGTCTATTGTTTTCATTGTCACATCCTTGACAGGACAGAAGTCCACTATTCATCAGCAGACTAAACAGTTAATATCACATTTTTTTGCATTGGAAAAGATACTTTATCACTGTTCATAAAAACAGAAATAATTAAAAGAGATTCATCAGATAGTGATGTGTGCTAAGACTCAGGATAAATGTGCTAAGTAGTGTGCATGACTTCCCGTGTTCTGAAGCAGTCCAAAAAATGTTACAAATTCTAATTTCCTTCTCTCTTAACTGCTCTGTTTCTAGGATCTCCTGTCAAGATAATGTCTATCCTACAAAGTGATGACGATCATTGCCAATGGCTCTTTTTCTCCCTAATTAAAATGAGGAGTGGAAGCGCTTCTCATTTTTTGTACTGGTCTCAAATAAGGAGACATAGGATGGTCTGGTTATTTGCGCTGAATAATGAGAATTCCAACGTCTATAGATAAAATTTTCTTACAAAATAAAGCATTTATAGATCCCTGACATCCTATCCGAGAAAAATCCCTCAGGGATGTGGTCTTAACAGAGCCTTGAAAATAACTATTGGCCCAGACCCTCACAGCCTCTGCCTAAGCAGATTATCATCAAAGGTCTAAAAGTCAGAGAGTGTTTTTTTCGTGTCATATTTGTCTATGGAAATAGTTGAATATATTTTCTGCAGGAAGATATTTGTTTCTATTTTCTTCTTAAAAATAGTTATCAGAGGGACTTTTCTCTCTCTGTTTGTGTTTTCTTGAATTTGAGTTTGAGAAACAGAACAGAGAAAGGCCTCAGTGTTAGGCAACTAGTATTAATGCCTATAAGCCAGACTAATGCACATTTTTGGGATACAGTTTTACACACTGGGTAATTTCAAAGCTCCTTTTTGAATAAAAAGAGGGGGAATATAAAATGATTTTTTTTCTCTTCAAATCCTAGACGTAACAGAAGGCAGGTTTTAGATTAGGGGAGTGAACAACACAAAATGGCAAAGAGTTCTTTGAACCAACTCTTTGCTATATCTACAGATAGTCTAGAAATCACAGTTAATTTAACTGGCATTAACTCAGAAAAAGGTATACTTTATGATACCACTGCATAAATTCCACACCTATAAATTACTCCATGGAAGTTTTCTATTAAGGTCTTTTCCTATCCATGTCTTTAGCACACCAGTAAAATATCTAAATATGCAACAACACATGGAATATACCAATTTCATAAAATACTGAAATACTATTCCTCTTGTAATCTTATTTTCCATTAGATGTACTTAGATTCTTGGCAAAGCCTTTGGCTATGATATGAGAGACATCAATCTTCCCAGTTCCCAGTTGACCATGTCCTTATTTTCTCTGGCTTTGCTTCCGAGAAGTTTCTTAAAAGCATCAGTGGTTTGTAGCCAGTCATAGTCAATTGTCTGAATTTGAGTCTAACATGGATTTGACACTTATATTGACAATTACACTGAATACCTCATTTGAAGCCTGATCTTTCAATCATTCATTTAAAGTCTACCAACACACATGTATGTGTGTTTCATGCTTATAAATGTATGAGTACATCTGTGTTGTGATTCCTTACTCATCTCTTCAACCATTAGCTCATATTTCTAAACTTGCATGAACCCCAAACAGAGCAGCAAAAGACATTTTACAAAAGACAGAATCAAAAGAGAAGCAGACCTGGTGACATCCATCATATGTCAGACAAACAGAAAGTTAGCCCTATCTACTGACATAGAATGTGTCATACTTAGGCCTATTAATTTGGACTACAAGGAAGTAATACTCAACAGCTCAACTTGCTGTTCAAACTCTACTAGTAACCTAGAAGACCACTTAGAACACCAAATTGCTTCAACCCCAACTAAAATTCCTCTCTGTTGGTAAAGTAGCAAAGTACGAGCTAGAAAGCTACCAGAAATCCCAGGGAGGACATTGTATAGCAAACTATGAGAGTGAAGCAGAAGTTACTACCTTGACCTAACCAGCCCTCTGGGGCAGGAAGCAAGAAGACACCTCACACATCATTAGGATTCTTGCCAATGTCCTCACGGGGGATCAAGAGTGAATTGACTCACGTGATATCTAAATTAACCAAGATCTGGAATGATTCCAAGAATGCTTCTCTGAAATAGTTTTATTTCCTCTTATTAGCAAAGAATTTTAGGCCATGTAGAAAGTACCTTTGGGTTCTTAGAAAAACCCATGCCAAGAAAATCCATCAAGATAAAAATCTTATGCAAGATTTTTTTTTCAACACCAATAATCAAAATGATGAGTGTAAATATATAAATCTTAAATTTCCTTTAAAACTTCTTCAAGTGAATCCATAGTCTTTAAGATGCCTGTCTCTAGTTTTTAAAAATTATTAGATTTCTCTAGATGGAACAGCAGGAAAAGAGCTCCCCACACTCTTGAGTTTTTATTCTCTACTTCAAAATTGGGAAGAGAGATAAGAAATTGTAGAGGTCATGTTTTGGTTTTGTTTGGTACTTTTTCTTCTAACTTCAGGAAACTTTAACTCTTGGGCTAGTTTTCAACAGGAAAAGGATCTGGGACTAAGAACTGTGTGGAAATTATTCAATTTTTGTTTCCCAGTGGAGAGATCGTTCATAAATTATGGTCTCAGCCCTGCTGAATTGATAAAATTGTAATCCTCTTCCCAGACCGAAGAACACTAGAAAAAGATGCTGGACCTTGGGCAGTTGGCACCCAGTGTTTTTCTCAAGCACCTGGTTTATACTTGGCTCACTATTCATATTTGTTGGAAGAATTAATGAATAAACAAGGCAATGAATGAAGAGTCAACAATGCAAGGTTATACTATACCTCAATAAACAGCAGTCCAAATGCTATTCCAATAACTATGAGAAAATGTTTTGCAACTGTTTCTTTTATGAAAGAAATGCATGGCTGTTAAAAACAAAAACAAAAAAGTTACCTTTAATGAACATTTTATTTTATTTATTTAATTTATTAAAATTTTATTTAATTTATTTTAATTACGATTTTTTTCCCCATTAGGTTGGCTTTTTACATTGCTACAGAGGAACACAGTCAACAAAAAGGAGTTAGGTTACTCCACTCCGCCATTCCGCCACACCACGCTCCTCCCCGCTCCAAAAGTTGGTTAATTGTAGTTTGTTCATACGTTAAAATGCACTGAGAAGTAAAATCAAACTATTAAATTCAAGTATCTCATTGCTAAATCTAGGGATCTCTAGGTATAAGTAATAATTTTATCCTAACTTTCAATTATTCATTTTAGAGCTGTTATCACTTTGTGTGTGTGGTTTTTTTTAGGTTTATAATCTGCAACAAAGAGTTCCCTGGTTTTTGTTTTAGCTAACTGTAAAACAAGTTTTCATTTTTAAAACACGGTTTTTAAAAAAAAAAATCCCTTAGTAATTTATATCAGGATTATTTTTACTTTAAAAGGGAAAAAAATATTATGTCCACTCTTTTGTCTTTACTTCAGATAAAAATGAGAATTGAGAAAGTAGATTCTCTGCCACATTTGTTGAAATATATTCAAACTAGCATGCAATTTCAAGCTTATAACATTTCAGACCAGACCTAAAAATTCCAACAATTGTAAATTACATGGGTAGTTTTCAAAATGGAAAAATACTGCATAATGTAATAGTGGTATTATCTGTATTGCCAGAAAATATATCATCCCTGTGATAGTCTTATATGCGCAGAGGGCTAACAAAATATTGCTACGGTTGATAAAATAAAAGTTCTCCATAAGCCTGAGTGAAACAGTCTCTTCCTTCTCATTTGCGAATGTAATGGGTTTCTCCATTCACATCTGATCCAAAGTGGTAAAACATTAGAGTAAATTATTATGTCATTTAGGGTTAACTATGAGATTAATAATCTTATCTACTGAGTCACATTCATTATATTTGAGGAGTTTTATATTTGAGAGTCTCCCCCTCTCCCTTGCAGATAACCAGGTTATGTGAATTATGGCAATTCCAGATTTCTTATTTTTCCAGACATCTTGCAAATGACACAAGGCAGATGGAAGTATTTTATGGAATTTATGACCCTCCTTTTGGGAAACTGGTGCAGCTATCAGCCCATCTTCCGCTGAATTATGTGTGAATTTGGAGGGAATGTCTATTACTTTTTAGGATAAAGAAATCTATCCTGCAGAAAAACATCTTTGAATCGAATCTTTAACGGGCAACAGATAACAATCTACAACTGAATTTACTAATGCCCTCATCATCCTAAAAGTGGCAACTGCATTCATTTATACCATATTTATTTCACCTCTTCCTCGAGATACCACATCACTAAACTAGGTCGGAAGGAATATAAAAAGTAAGAATAAAACTGCTTAGGTATATTACTTTGACAATAAAAAAAAAACATGGTTGCTCTGTAGTCTGGTTGGGATAACTTTCCCTGTGAATTATGTTAAGTACTAGTAACAGCAATTCCCCTTTAGAACAGTCTCCTGATTTGTGATGAGATTAGCAAAAGGGATGTGACAGCCAGCGGGAGAGAAATGTCCCCCAAGATACTTTCTATTTCCTACTATATAATTAACCTTAATAGCCATTACTGCACCAATGCCAAAATGAAAATAATCTTCAGATGTTACAGAAATTAATTCATTGAATTATAATAGCTTTTATGCATCTTTCTCCCAACTAGATGATAATCTCCTCGAGGGTCCAGACGTATGTGATTTTAGCAAGGGCTTGTCTGATATGTGGTGGACACTGAAGAATAACAGCAAATAAATGAAACATTAATATCAATTATCATTGTCCTATGCATTCCTCCCAAGCAGAGGGAACAATTTATGTAAAGCCCCATGGTAAGGAACAGATATTATATTCTTGAACTCTGAAGACTATGTTAGATGAGTTCCCGTAATACCTTGCACCTGCCTCTATATAAGAAATATCAATAATTCATTGAAATGAAGTTGCCTAGTTTTCACTCTCTCTTCATTATTTGAGCGTCAGCTCCATGAGTGCAAACATTGTGCCTGTCAGGAATAGATTTTCAGTGGCTGGTAAAAGGCCTGCCCCCTAGGAGGTGGTCACTCAGTTTTGATGAATTAAAGAGTAATAAGAAATATAACACATACTGACATCTACAAGTGACATAAATATGACAACTACAGCTCATAAAAGACAAACCCAGCTTTTTCAATTGACTTTAAATGTCTGAGGCCACTTCTTAATTGGAGCACTAATTAGGTAGATTGATTGATGTACTTAACATCCAGAGCCAAACCCCTAAAGGCCAAGTCTTTATACCTACACAATTACTTGAGAAAAGGAATCTTTGATAAGAAAAAGAAACCTTTACTTCACAAACTAAAATGAAAATATAGTTTTCTAGGACTTATGTTAAAATAGAAAAAAATAAAGAAGAATAATAATTAGTCATTAATCATTATTAATGAAGATGAGATAACTTTCATCAGTTAGATTGTACTTTCCTTCTTGCAGTGGAATGTTTCTTTGATCTATTGATGTTGACTTTAAAAGACATCAGACTCACAGAAAAAAAAAGAAATACTTTCACTTTTTTATATCCGCTTTTATCTTTAAATAGGATTTATTTATTATTTGGGAAATTCCTGGGACTTTTATATCATTATTCCCATTGTAATTTCTTGCAATTTAATTTTTTTTTGTGGAGACTCATTGTGAAAAAGAATTAACAGAACCACTTACTATGTCAAGTTTGATTTGTTCTTACCTGTTTGTAAACATTTCTGCCTTCATATATCACACAAGAATATGACAAACTTGTACATTCACATGACTTAAAATTTTGTTGAAAATTCTTTCCCCAGTCAGCAGCTCCATTGACCAAACCACAGCATTTAAACTGTTTAATGAAAAGTAGGTATAAGAAACAATCACCAAAGAAAATTTTTAAAAATTGTCAATACATTGAATCTCATTTTTCTGAAACTATTATTAAGATGTTTCCTATACCAAAATGTCATGTAAATCACCTCACCAATTTCTCTGGATATAGAAGCAAAAATGAAGAAATCTTCCATTTTGGTCTTAATATTAATGAAGGAAAAATAGGGTTGCAGATGCACATGTCTGAGGAAGTTGGAGAAAAGATGAAAAACTCACCTAGTTTTAAATGACAAAAGAGAGGGGGGTGCAGAATCAGATCTATGTTTCCCGGATTTGGGGAAAGAAGCTTCCAAAGAGTTCATGAGAAAATCAAGTTCTCTTTAAATAACTTTTGCTCAAAAGAGATGAGAGGTTTTAAAAGATGATTTTAAAGAGGTTTTAAAAATGATCTTTGATCATTTTTGAAGGAGAGGAGGAAAAGAATTAGAGGCCTCTCAAAGGCCAAAAGATGATGCATGGTGAGCCTCCCGTAAAGCTGAATTTTACATGGACCTCTGCAAAATGGGGGAGGGAGGCAAATGAAGGAAGAAACTCTTAAAATAATGTCAAGGAAGGCCCAGAATATACTGAAACATGGGGAAACACTTAGGGAATCTGTGGTCGTGTTTTGGGAAGAGAAACAAGGAACAATAAACCCGATGACTCAGGGTCCATGGCCCATTGTATGATTAGATGAAAGAGAGATGTAACCAAACCTCATCTTGTTCTATTTTATCTATTAGAAAGACAACTATTCATGAAGAAAAGGTAGAAAAAATTTGCTGGAGAAAATAGAACCAAGACTACATGATTTTCTAGGCTCAGATGCATTATAAATGCCAGGATATTGAGAAATCTTTCACTTCTGGCTGGGTGACCACACTACCCCCATTACTTAACCCCTCCATGCCACAGTTTCTTCATTTGTAAAATGCAGATAGCAGTAGTTGCTCACAGTATATGTAAGTCGTGGATTTGTTGTAAGAAAAAAAATAGGAATATTCCTGTGAAGATAGGAAGTGCTTAGCCCAGTACCTGGCTTATAGAAAGTATCAGTATGTGGAGGCTATTGTTGCTGTTATTTTGTGGTGGGTGTTGCCATTTCCATTATGCTCTGTTCAACACTGATATGAATCATTTAGATAAATATTTGGAAAGTACCTTTTCAACTCTGTAGTTGCTATAGAGCTGGCAGTGATGATTAACATTTTGGGGAATGGACTCAAGTTCCAAAGTTAGTTGAAAAAAATAGACTCAAGCCAACAAGTTCAGTTGAAGCAGATATAAAGTCTTGCCCTTTGGCTCAAAGCCTTAAATGAACAAATATATGACTCAGCAGACATTCATATGACGAGGAGTGAAAGATTTCAGTTTGTCCCAAGGTCAATCAATATGAGCAAAGAAAACAATCTTGAAATAACTTCCTTTCCTGTTTTCATGATAGACATGATTAATTGCTCATGCTTTCTGATTAAATAATCTTGAATAATATTAATTGATATAGACAGCCAGATTTTTTTTAAAGTCCCATTATATGTACTCACAGATCAGTCCATATTTGGAGCACAATATACCTCAGGACTCCTTAAGGAGGCCTAGAAGCAGAAGACATGGTAGGAGGTAGAAAGGCTAAACTTGGTATGATATCTGGTCACCAGATCAGATGTGTGAGAAGCCAAGGAAGAAGTTGGCCAGGATTTGTTGGAAGCATTATCACAGCTGGATGAACAAGACACAGCGCAGTGAACAATACAACCACCTCTAGACAAAGAGTCGTCACCAAGAATCCGAGAGAAGCACTTTCCATTAGTATGTTAGCAGAGAAGTCATGGGGGGCATTTCTCCAAAATCCAAAGAGAAAAACCACTTTGTATCTACAACTTTTGTTCATGTGTGGTGGGGCCCCGAGTCATCCAGCAAGAGTTTGGTGTCGGATTCTTTTTCCCAAAAAAAGTGTTACTAAACCTTGGTGGAGAGAGGAAGAGGGAGGGAGGGAGGGAGGAAGGAAGGAAGGAAGGAAGGAACTCAAAATGGACATTAAAAAAGAACTGTAGTTCTATGAACATAGGAAGCTTCAGGCATAGGATTAGCGTACAAGAACGGAAGTAATTCAGAACTGTGCTAAAATAAACAGAACATTTAGAACCCCATGGTTGTTACTGGGACCTTGGATATCAGGGACAATGTGCAGCAAGTGCAATTCAGGACCCAGTCCAGAGATCTGGTGTTTACCTAGAGCACCTTTTGTCTTAAGTCAACCACCAGGGAGGATCAAGGATGATCGGTCCCACTCAGGGGAAGAACTGAGTTGCTTAAATTCTTCCTGCTTCCAACCTGGGTTGATCTGGGCTCCAGAGTAGGATGCTGGAGGGGAGAGGATCAAGAAATGCAGCTATTGGGGATGCTGGGAAAAGCACACCACAGAGGAAGTGAAACAGAGACTGACTCCTATCAGGTTTCAGCTCTTGGAAATGATGCTTTAAACAGAATTTTTACAAGCTGGAGTCTATTCAAACAGGAACTGGGGAATGCTCTGGAAAAAAAAAAAGTCATCTGATAAATAGTTCAAGAAACCAAGGATGTTTCAACTTAAAAAGCAAAGCTTTTAGAAGTCATATGATAGCCATTGTCGAAGTACAAGCTGCAATTTGCAGAAGCATCAGTAGATTTTCTTTTTCCTCTGAAACTCCAGAAGGAAGAACTAGGACTAAATGATGTAAATCCTAGGGAGGCAGGTTTTGTTTCAAATTAAGAAAGAACATACTAATCATCAGACTTAGATATAAATGGGGTGGAATGGGCAAAAACTAATGAACTTAAATTCTTCAATGCTTAGAGAGTGAATAAACATAAATAAAAAAAATACTTCAATCAATGAGAAGTCAAGTTAAATGCCCTACAAAGTCCAGCTGTCCTCTGAGATTCTGAAAATTTCCTTAACATGTGAACCGAATGCTACATGTGGTTAATACAGTGGGAATTCTGGAAAAAAAAAAGAGTGATTCGGGGCACCTGGGTGGCTCAGTGGGTTAAGCCTCTGCCTTTGGCTCAGGTCATGATCTCAGGGTCCTGGGATCGAGCCCCGCATCGGGCTCTCTGCTCAGCGGTGAGCCTGCTTCCTCCTCCCTCTCTGCCTGTCCCTCTGTCTACTTGTGATCTCTGTCTTTCAAATAAATAAATAAAATCTTTAAAAAAAAAAAAAAGAGTGATTTGGAGTTTCACAGAATAAGTAACATTTTCGTCGAGCCTTGAAGCACATATAGTATTTGGGAAAAAGAGAAAAGTATTAGTATTTTCCAAGATAGGGAATGATGCCAAGATAGGAAGGCAGAATTGTTTAAGGGATCCTGAGTAGACAAACCTGACTGGACGAGAGTGGCGGGGAGGGGCTTCTTTTTTGTTTTGTTGTTTGTTTTTGTTTGTTTTATGTTTACGGAGTAGTATTTACGAATATTAAAATATTCAGTAAGAGCCAGAGAGTATAATACCTTCAATTCCTGTCCAAGTTTTGACTTTACCCTAAAGACAGAGAAGCAGCTCCAATAAGTAAATAAGGGAGAGGCTGGTATACCAATTAAAAAAAAATAACTAGTCAGACAACTGGGTTCAAATTCCAAGCTCATTATTCATTAGCCTTCAGACCTCTCCAACACCTAACCCCCTTATCTATAAAAGAGGGATAATAAAGATATAAGGATCCATCTCAAAGAGTTGTCATAAAAATTAAATGACCTGCTGAATGTAAGGCCCCGAACATACTAAGTAGCAAGAAATGATACATGTAATTATTTATGACAGAGGGGACAGACATGGAGACAGAGGGAGAGAGACTTTCCAAATGCCCCAAACACACTATCCTGGTTAATGGTACGAAGTATGAAACAACTATTGATTTGGTCCATCGAGGCTTAATTGGTCATAAACATATCTTCTTAATCTCTGTCCTCCTAAACTGGGTCAGAACTTCATAAGAAGCTGGAAACAAAGTCAGAAATATTCTTGGATTTTTCTTACTGCATAGTGACAGAATAATCAGTCAAAATCTGCAAAACGGAGACATGTTTTTACTTTAAGGAATACTCTTGCTAAAAATTAAGTAAACGCAAAACCGACACCCCTCTCCCCAAATGACCTATAAATGCTAATTACCTTGTCTTGAATTGTAGCCAGGACTTCCTGGAATGCTTGTGCCTTCTCATCTGTTTCACTTAAAAGCTTTGTATTTTCATAGAGAGTCTCATTCAGAATGCGCTCGGACTGAAAATTGAAAAGCATTGTTAAATTATTCATGCTGGAAAGTAGTATTTTGATATTTCAGACTTTTCCGGAATTATCAAATATCACGTATATATACATACATCAGATCTGAAGGTAGCTCCCAGGACACCTGCTGCCACCTGCAGGAGCAGGATCAGAAGTAAGCCTATGAAGAACTGAAAAAAAAGTAAACAAATAGAAGACGTATTATCCCCAGGGCCTTCAGTCACATCTTGGGACATTTGGGCTTGGCGCATTGTTCTGCAATCAGGATCACATTACCGTTGGAAGAATAACCACGTTCCTCATTTATTCTACCCTTTGCCTCAAAAAGAATTTTGGGCCATTAGTCGTCAAAAACCTTTGTTTCAAACACCGACTAAGCAAAGCGGTTAAAACAAAAATTTACTGAGAGGATTGTAGACGTTGGTGTGATATTGAACGGAAGGAAGTTTGAACGTTTACATACATACAATTATTGGAATATTCTTACTCTTTTTTCTTCATCAAATGCAAACTCACACTTTAGGACAAACTTCAGAAGGGAGTTCAAAACAAGTTTTCTACCGTTAGCAGAACCACCTGGGATCTCATTATAAATGTATACTTCTGAAACCTGCCTCACATCTACCGAATTCTAACTTGAAAGAATGCAGCCCACAAATTAGTTTTTCTCTCTTTAAAACAAGCTCCTCAAGTAATTAAGTCTCCCAAATTGTGAATGAGGCCTTAATGAAAAAGGCAACCACTAGGGATACTATTAAAATCCTGCTGAGTTCTGTGTCTCTGCCTTCCCTCATAATACACAAACTGTTACACGGTATCTTTCAGGGACTGACACAATACTTATTCTATGAGAGAAACAAGCTGAAGTGATCTCTGTAAACACTAATGTTAGCTTTTATCTAATAAATATGTCAGGATCTTTTTCTAATATTTTTTCTACATCCATTTATAATTTTCTACTGTACATGGTAAAAGTAAATGTCTGTGGATTATGCCAACCCAATCCATCCTCCCTGAAACTTTCTAAGCAACAAATCTGATTACCTCACTCTCTTACAATTTTGTCAGCATGGACTAGGATTTGGCGCTGTCCGCACTCAGACCCATCTCCTATCATGTACTAAAAACAGCCTCTGTCACACTCTAGCCGCACCCAAGGCCTTGTCATTCCCTAAACATGCCAGCACCATGCTGACAAACTCTCTCTCTGGAAAGCCCATCACCCCCTCACCCACACAAACACCACTTTCACTTCTGCTTCTAGCTTGAAAGTTCTCTCCTCTATCCTTGCCCTCCTCTTCTTGGGCCATACACACTATAGCTAATAATTGGCTTGTCTGTCTTCCCTAATGGGTTCTAATTGTCTTAACGTCTATGTATCTTTTAGCCCAGTATCTGGCACACAGCCATGTACTCAGTAAGAAGGGAGGAAAGGAAGGAGGGGGGAGAAGGAGAGAGGAAGGAAGGACTATAATTTCTTAGGGCATCCTCTAATCTAAGCTAAAAAATATTAGCCTCTATTAATCAACCCCCTTAAACAAAAGTTAGAGTTTCCTCAGTCTTGGCAAGTCTTTTTGACAGACAATGGAAATGGAAGACCATCCTCAGAAGTCCGAATGTTGGGTGTTGGGATCTGTCTGGAGAACTCACCAAAAGAAGCAAGCAGCGGCTTTCTCTCACGGCACCACAGTATCCCAGGAAACCCAGAATCATGACGATAGATCCCACAGCGATCAAGATGTTCACAGAAATATAGGGGCTAGTAACAGAATTCCCAGTGTTGAGAATCTGAAAATAAAAAAGAGATGAATGACAGAAAAATCCCTTTCTTCCACGTTGGTTGTTCAACAAATATCCATTGGGTACTTAGTATGGACCAGGCCCTATTCTGGCACCTTGAGATACTTCAGTGATTTCCAGAAGCAAAAAAATCCCTGCTTTCAAGGAGCCTCCATTCTTTTGAGGTATTACTTACCTGAATAACATTTTCCAATTTATATTTTTCTAAGATGATATATTGGATGCCGTATTGAGGAAATGTCACAGACTTTTAAAATGGCAATTTTCTTTTAAAAAGATCTTATTTATTTATTTAACAGATAGAGATCACAAGTAAGCAGAGAGGCAGACCGAGAGAGGGAGGAGGAAGCAGGCTCCTGGATGAGCAGAGAGCCCAATGTAGGGTTTGATCCCAGGACCCTGGGATCATGACCCGAGCCGAAGGCAGTGGCTTTAACCCACTGAGCCACCCAGGCGCCCCTAAAATGGTGATTATTTTTAAAAGCTTAGAGGGATAGGTACTTTCACCCATGATGCGATTTTTGGTTTTCATATTTTGTGTTTTATACCTAAGAGTCACATAGTAAACCATGCATATTTTATGGCAATCTAATTATTTAAATTCGAAAGGCAAGTTCCTCAAACTACCAAGAGACCCAACAGTATGAATGAGTCTTAAAAAAAATTAGGGTGAGCCAAGTAAGCCATATTCAAAAGAGTGATTGCTGTATGATTCCATTTATATGACATACAAGAATAAGTAACTCAGAAATCAGACCAGTGCTTGACTTTGAATAAGACAGGAGGGAAAGACGGAACCAACTGCAAAGGGATATGGTGAACATGTATGGGTCGATAAAAACGCTTTGCATGTTGATTGTAATAGTGATCATGCAGGTCTATACATTCGCCAAAACAAACAAAAATATTTAAACCAAGAAAATAAGGCTAGTTGCTGACATTCCATGTAATTCTGTCTCCTTGTTCCCAGAAGGTATGGTCTTTAGAGTCGTCAGAAACTCTTTATTTTGCCTGTTAAGCAATGGTATATTGAGGAACACATCCTAGGGCTCCTTATATGGGCTTGGGCTACCCTCCCTGCATAATTCAGTTTTTCTCTCCAGTAATACAGATACCCCTTCATCAGCTTTCTGATACCTAGCCTCGATCTACCACTTGTTCTCCAGATAAATCATAAGCGAAAACTGAAGCCTTGAGCCAATTCTGTATGGGAGTGCTACTGGGATCTAATCCATTGGTATGATCTCTATCTACAGGGCTATTTCCAGGGCAAGTCCTAGCTGTTACACTAACTCAGAGACTCTGCCTTCTAGAAACTGCTGCACAGCATGTGGGCCAGCATGTGGACTCCCTTAATAGGAAATACATTAAAAAAAAAAAACTGCTAATAATAATGTGTATGGTTTTTAAAGACTTTAAAAACCAGCTTATAGCCTAAAGGAAAGCTTCATTCAACGTTAATAGAAAAGAATGCGCTGAAACTGTAAAAGCATTAAAACAAAGATTTATACTCTAGTCAGAGTCCTTATATATAACTAAGGTTCTAACCCCAGACTAGTCAACTAACCTTGTGGGGCCCTGGTTTCCCATTTATAAAGGAAACTGGGTCAGCCTCTGTGATACCTGAGGCCTCCTTTGTCTCTAAGAGTCTATGCTTACAGATAATGTTTCAACCTCCATATTTTGAAAGCGTGGTTATGTCCTAAAGATTTTTTGTTTGCTTTTCAGGTTTTTTGTTTATTTAATTATGTTTGCTTGTTCATACTGGAGCTAAGAAATTGGTTTTGTTAATAAACACATAAGACACCTGGGTCAGAGCAGATAATGACCCAAAAAAGCAGCATTAGGAAACCCCCTCTACCCACCTACCGTCAAACATCGCTCCCCTAGAACATTGTGGTCAGTGCAGGTAAACCTGAAGGCGTCTGAGAGGGATAACTCACTGTCTTGTCAGAATTCGGCTTATAGGCCAGACAGAAATAACAGGTCAAATACCTACAGGTGAGACTGTAGAGGGCAGCCAGCATTGTAATGAAGCAGTTGTAGAAGACTGGTGTGGGCAGCGTGACCCCTTGCCAGAGACTGGCCAGAAAGCAATGTGTTGGATGCCTGAGGGTTTGCTGTTCCCAGACCAGCCCAACAAGTGGCTCTTCTTTTTCAGGCAAGAAATGGAAATCTGAGTTCAGGTGTTCACTCCAGGAAAGGGAGAGCAGAGTTTCAAAGACTGTCTTGGATGAACAGTGTCTGTGTGGGTGAAGACAAAGGGAGAATGATTTCTAATGGCTGAACCTTGAAGAAGACTCAGGGTGTTCTTTGAATTCTAAGAGATCTCCTGAGACAGAATGGCTGCCCACAGGCTTTGCCTCAGGGTGCTGAGTTTCCCTGAGGGAAAACAAAGCGTCCTTAGCAGAGATACTTTGAGCATAAAGAGATATGCTAAAATTTGTGCACAAAGACCTCCCAGACATTCTTCCTTTCTGCCTTCATGCTCCAGCTTTTCCTTGTAAAACTGGTGCCTCTGTTTTTCCCCTACTAAAATTAGTTCTTTGCAGTCTTGATTCTTAGTCAGAGACTTTAGATAAAAATAAATCAAGGGCACCTGGGTGGCTCAGTGGGTTAAGCCTCTGCCTTTGGCTCAGGTCATGGTCTCAGGGTCCTGGCATCAAGCCCCACATTGGGCTCTCTGCTCAGCCGGGAGCCTGCTTCCTCCTCTCTCTGCCTGCCTCTCTGCCTTTTTGTGATCTCTTTCTCTCTGTCAAATGAATGAATAAAATCTTAAAAAAAAAAAAAAAAGAGAGAGAGAGATAAACCAAGCCAATTTCACAGAAGCCAAGCAGGTTCCTGGTGTCCTAGCAGATACGGACTTTCCATCTGGGGTTCGAGGAAGACAGAGCACAAGAGTCAAAACGTAACAGAAGATGCTGCCTCGCTCTACGAATTCATTCTGTGTCCCCAGATGTGGAGTCCCACCCTCTCAAGGACAACAGTTTTCCTTTAATAGGTTCAATGTGTGGAATTTCTTAACAGACTAAACACCAAAGTTGTTTACCAGAAGCACTTGGGGGAACGAAAATGTTCCCATATCAACCAGAAATAAAGTGAAATAAAAGACAGGCTGCACACATCTTAGAAAGGCAAAAGCGCCCTCTGAATAGGCAGCTGTCTAATATCTGGGCTTAATTATGCGTCCAAAAGTCAGACGTCAGCTTCTAGACAACAGAGGTTCCGCGTATCTTCAACTATCCTTCTCGAGTGCAAACCCAGGGCCCTAGGCCACCTGGAAGTCCCTATTAACATTTATCAGTATAAAACCATAAATGAAATCCAGATGGACTAGGATGTTACCGACTAGTTTGCCACACCTGTCCCTCACCCAGTTTCCTCACTGTGGGAAGGCACCAAATGAGGAAGCTAACTGCCCCTGTGATTCCTTGGGTTCTCTAAGGGGAGAAAGCAAATTTGAAAAAGAGAAGAGGAGATAGAGAAGGAAGGAAAGGAGGAAGGGATGGACGGGGGAGAGAAGAAAAGAAGGCAGGCAGGCCAGCAGGAAGGGAGGAAGAGGCAGAAAAGCCACCCAGTTAAGGAAAGGAATCAGAACAGATGTTAATTTGCTTTTAGTCTCTCTTACAACAAGACTGTCTCCAAAGGCATTTAGCTTCATCACAGTATAATAAGAATACATTACTTTAATCGCTGGTTTAGTGTATCTTAATAATTATCAAATAAGGATCGAAATTTCTCTTACAGGCAGAAACTTTATTTGGGCAAATAAATACCTTGAAAGGGCTCTAGCAGTAGAAGACGGGATCCTGAATGGTGGCAAGAGCCCAGACCACAAAGAATAAGGGAACTGCCGTGCATGCGGTTAAGAATAATTCGGGGGGTGGAGGGCCCCTCAGAAGAAGGGGGAAAGAAGAATGGAAGCAGGGGAGTCAAGGAAATGATGCCAGCTATTCTGTTGGGTAGAACCAAAGGAAGAGCCCCACGCGCCTCCCTCCTCCTCTCTCCCTCATGCCCTCTTTTGCAGTCACAAAGGGGATGTAGTACGGAACGGAAACCGCCCATGTGCGATCCAAAGACTGGAGCCAGAATTAACTCTACGAACTAAACTTCATCCTGACCTGTGAAAATCTTGGTAAGCGCTTTGCCATGGGGCGTGGAATGGCACCTGGTGAAGGAGACCGGCTTGCGCTAATCTTATCTAGATAGCAAGAGGTTGGACTCCCCCGGCCCATGGCTCAGTTAACCCTAGTGGGACTGGTCTCTTACCGTTCTAAGGAGTCACCCTCAATGCCAGTTGGCACAGGTAATTAATTACCAACCACCTTTGTACTTTGTTGCCTTTAGATTCAAATTCTTCTTCTCCAAAAGAACTTCTCTTCTTTACTTTGGACCAACCTTCCACCTTGGGATCAGCCA
The DNA here is from genome assembly GCF_002288905.1 of Enhydra lutris kenyoni. Classification (NCBI taxonomy): domain Eukaryota; kingdom Metazoa; phylum Chordata; class Mammalia; order Carnivora; family Mustelidae; genus Enhydra; species Enhydra lutris. The sequence continues at coordinate 29,604,341 of NW_019154091.1, read as the reverse complement.
AATGACGGTCAGTACCTTGTACTACAAACACTGTTGTTGGTGTGGAAGAATGGCAGTCTGTCTCCTGCAGCTACACTTGAGGCCGGCCTTCCGCCCATAACGAAGGAGCCTGATTTCCATTTTAGCCCCTTCCGATCTCCACGTTCATGGCAGTCTTCCTATCTTTGAAATAACACCCCTCCATTCTCCAAAAGGATTGACCCATGCCTGGCACAGTGCCAGGAATATAGTGAGTAATTAAATTTGATTAATTAAATTGAATTAAATTATAAGATCACATACCAGCACAAAGGACATCAAGCAGTTAAGGAAAAGGCTATAGAAATATTTATATTATTATTGTCATTATTTTCATCATTGGAAGAGAAATAACCTGTTTTGGGAACGGAGAAGTTTGTATCTATTTATTTACCTCTTTATCTTTGTTAACTCGTATCCAAATTGCTGTTCCCAGGATCAGGATGCCACATAGCTGCAGAAAGAAAAAAAAAAAACGTGTTAGAGGACAACAGAGATAAGCTGCTACTCTGACTGAACACACCCCTAGATCATACTGGCTTATCACTAATCATACATTACCACCTAAAAGTTGTAAATCCGGCATGTTCACGTGCAGGTAATTGCTAAAACGTTCCACTAAACTTGGTAAATTTGTTAAGAATAATTCTGTTTCCCATCCACAGTCCATTCATCGGTCTGCAAACGACAAGTCACTACCACTACAGGGGAGGGGAACAATAGTTTTTCATATTTCAACACTAACTCTGTGTTTTTGCTAGATTATAATAGCTGAAAGATAGGTCACAACAGTTTAAAGACAAAATATCCTTACTAGGTCCCTGGGTTTGTCTCAGAAGCTGTCTTGGACCAAAGGGGAAGAAAAAACTAAACATCAAAACATTCCTTCAAGATTCTAGAAGCAAGAAATTGGGATAGGCAGGGAACAGTAGTACATCTGACAAAATCTTCAGGTAAGCAACAAGGGTTTACACTTTTTGTACCCAAATAAACTTTTTAAAAAATAAGCTGTTTTAGGTCGTAAAACTTACCCAGAGAGGAGGAACAATGAGCAACAGTACTTAAACTCTTAAATGCATTTAATGACTTTCCCAGATTATTTCATTTGGACCAAAGCCAACACGTAAAATGTGAAACACATTTTACTTTTGTGTAAGGAAAACCCTTGTCTTTCAGGGTTTGATTTTGTTTTGTTTCATTTCAGATATATATATATATATATATATATATATACACACACACACACACACACACACACACACACACACACACACATATATGTGTGTGTGTGTACATATATATATGTTATAGCCTCAAAAAAGTAAAATCAAAGCTCTATCATTAAAGAGAGATGTTGAGAACAAGTTTGGTAATATAGCAAACATAGCAGCGCTCGCAAGATTTTCTAGACTGTTCTGGTCATGGGGTGCTCTGACAGAGAAATTTCTGAGTCTTCTGAAGCTCGCTGACCTTGTCCTACCATTGCTGATGTGCATGGTTGAGCCACGCCAGCAAACCCAAAACAATCGGTTCACTTTCAATGGCTTCTCATTAAGTCTACCCCGAATGTAGAGTCAAAGGCTTTGTTAAGGAATAGGGAGTACCATTAGCAGCTGAAAAATCGGAGAATATCCGTGTTGTCTAAAAGACCTCAAGAAAGTCATCTGGGTTCAAACCCTTCCTTTCAGATCAAGGAGCTAGAACCCCAAGAAATAACAGTTCTGTCATGAAAATCCAGCCCCACTCCTAACCCAATCCGCCCCTCCACATGCTTTAACTCTTACCAAATAAGGAAGGCAATGGAAAACCAAAGCTCCTTCTCAAATCGCCAAATAACCTGCACAATTTAATTATCTTACAGTCACACACTGGCATACACCACAAAATTCAAACCACTGAAAAGACAGCTTTAGAGCCTGACAACCCTCAGTTTTCACCCCCTTTCCACTAAATCCTAATTTCACTCGCAGATGGAGATAAATGCTCATTTTAGTAGTTCTGTGTTAATAAATAAGTCTGTAAGGATTTATGTCGAATGATAATGAGACCCCCTGAGATTTTCAGTAATTTACAGCAGTTAGATTTTTGTTTGTTGTTTAATTTGTTCACGGATATTTTCTTTCTTTTTCTTCTCAAGTAGATTTACATTGATTGTCTTAATAGTTGCTCTGGCTTTTAGCTTTAACTGAACATAGCATTAATTATCCAACTAGCTATTATGATTATTATCCTTATCTGATATTAATTTATGAGACTATCAGTGAGAAAACTGTAGGAACTCCTAGAGACTAAGACTTTGGTTTTTCAAACCCTTAACTTTTGTTTGTCTCTGTGTGGCTCTAGTTTACTTTTTAAATCCTTTTACATATCAACTCATTGAGAAGTCAATGAAATCAACCATATTTTCCCTTCAAATGATAAGTTTTAGTCTTCTCAACCACAAAGTGTTATCTGCAACACTAACTTTAAAAGAAGGAGTATGAAAACCACAAGATAGGGGTGCCTGGGTGGCTCAGTAGTTAAGTGGCATCTGCCTTCCGCTCAGGTCATGATCCCAGGGCCCTGGTATTGAGCCCTGCATCCGGTTCCAGGCCCAGGAGGAAGCCTGCTTCTCCCTCTCCCACTCCCCCTGCTTGTGTTTCCTCTCTCGCTGTGTCTCTCTGTGTCAAATAAATACATAAAATCTTAAAAAAAAAAAAAATACCACAAGACACCCTTACACACCTATTGAAATGGCCAAACCTGAAACACTGACAATCCCAAATGCTGACAGGGATGTGGAGCAACAGAACTCTCAACCAATGCTGATAGAAATACAATATGGTACAGTCACCTTCGAAGACAGTTTGGCAGTTACAAAACCCAACATACTCTTATCCTATCATCCAGCAATCATGCTCCTTAGTATCTCTCTACATTTATGTCCACACAAAACCTGCCCAAGGATATTTATAGCAGCTTTATTCACAATAGCTAAAACTTGGAAGCAGCCAAGATGTTCTCCAGTAGGTGAATAAATGGATAAATAAACTGGTACATCTAGACAAAGGAATGTTATTCAGCACTAAAATGAGCTATCACTCCATGCAAAAACATGGAAGAAACTTAAATGCATATTATTAAGTAGAAGAAGCTAATCTGAAAAGGCTACATACTATAGGATTCCAACTATATGACACTCTGGAAGAGGCAAAATTATGGATTAGTTTTAGATCTTAAAAGATCGGGGTTGCCAAAGGGGATACAGCATGAATAGATAGAGCACAGATGACTTTTAAGGCAGTGATAATATTCTATAATTATGGATACAAGTCAATGTCATTATACATGTGTCCAAACTCATAGAATGTACAAAACCAAGAGTGAGACCTAATGAAAACTATGGTCTTTGGGTGATTATGATAAGTCAATAGAGGTTCATCAATTGTAACATGTGTACTGCTTTGGTGAGTGATACTGAAAACAAGGTAGGCTATGCATGTGTGGAGGTAAGGTGTATGGGAAATGTCTGTTTCATCTTTTCCATAGAATTGTACACCTAAAACTGCTCTTTAAAAAATTCCATTTATTTTTAAATTATTTTAAATAATTAAAAATTAATTTTTAAAAAGAAAAATAAAGAGGGGCACCTGGGTGGCTCAGTCAGTGAAGCATTCGACTCTTGATTTCAGTTCAGGTCATGATCTCAAGGTCGTGAGATCAAACCCCACACCAGGGTTTAAGATGTTTATGCTTAAGATGCTCTCTCTTTCCTCCTCTGCTCCTCCCCACCCCACTCGCATGCTCTCTCTTTCTTTCTGAGAAAGAAAGAAAGCAAGAAAGAGAGAGAGACAAGGAAAGAGAAAAAATAGAAAGAGAGTAAAAGAAAGAATATCCAATTATTTCAGAAGTCAAGAATATTTTGCCCAATTTCAATTTCTACAATTAGCTAAATTTTCTTAGAAATTTTGAAGTTGGATACATTGTCATTTCCATCGCTATCTATCTTTTCTTCTAGCTTAATCTTAAAAACAAAAAAACACATGTTTAGAACATGCCAGTCTCATCTTATTGAAAAAACTTACATATAAAAATCAGTCTAAATAATATAAAATTATTAAATTTTATACTGACTTTAAAAGTAAATTTATTTTCTATCAAGAATAATAATTCTAGAGTCATGGTTGATATTAACCTATTTTATCCCAATTGTTACAAGACTAGCTATCATAATGGTTCTCTGAGCCCTTTTCCAACTTGGCTTTGGGTCTTTGTCCCCCAGCCTTCTTATACTGTCTAAATAATCAAGAGTATAAATTAAGATATAAGTACCTAGCTCTGTCCCACTTTCTGTTGAGCAGGTTGTAAAAGGAAATGTAAATGGACATGCAGAACTGGCCAGGCCTACTGCCCCCAAACCCCAAAGGTTTCTCCTTGAAGGTAGTCATTGTGGTTATCACTCAGCTCCTATAACACATCTTTCTTTTTATGGAATTAGGATGCAGTTGGCTTGAGCGAACATTCTAAGAAATTAGGTGATAATTTTGATGTTTGCTTAGGAGCATGCATCCTATGGACCGAACTATATCCCTCCTGAATTTACATGTTAAAGCCCTACCCTGCAATCTGACTGTATTTTTTTTAATTTTTTTTTTTTTTTCAGCATAACAGTATTCCTTGTTTTTGCACCACACCCAGTGCTCCATGCAATCCGTGCCCTCTCCAATACCCACCACCTGGTTCCCCCAACCTCCCACCCACCGCTGAGATAGGGCTTTTAGGAGGTAATTAAGGTTAAATGAGGTCATCAGGGTGGTATGCTAATCCAAGATGATTGGTGACCTTATAACAGAGGAAGAGATCTCTTTGTCTCTTTCTCTCTCTCTATGCACCAGCAAAAACCGTGTGAGGACAGGTCAAGAAGGCAGCCACCCGCAAGGCAGAAAGAGAGCTCTCACCAGGAACCAAATTGACTGGCGCCTTCATCTTGGACTTCCAGCTTCCAGAACTATGAGAAAATAAATTTCTGTCATTTAATCCATCCAGCCCATGATACCCTGGTATGGCAGCCCAAGCAGAAAACAGGGCACAAGCTGAAAACTACAAAGTGCCAGGAAGAAAAAGGGAGGTACCATCTAGAGCAAAGATAAATGGTACAGAACCAGCTGATTTGTCCTCTTCTTGGATACGGTGTCCGCCAATCATCCCTACTCCTTCCCTCTCAATTCTACCTTTTGATTTATGACAGTGTATTTAAGGGGCATTAAAAATGGAAGAACGTGCACAGCACTCTGTTAGGGGAAAGTATGGATCATGAGCTCTATCATTATTGGCCCAGAATGGACACATTTTCAGTAAGCTTAAGGGAAAGCTTCCTATGCGGCTCCTGAAAGGCTATAAAAGAATAAGAAAATATCCAAATGGATAACCTGGATGACTCCAAGATCTATTTTTATGGTAATCCAAAAACACCTCCAGCCATGAATGCAGGAGGCAAGGATTCCAAGAGCCCTAACATTTTAGGACAGAATTGCTTTTGTTGATTTTCAACTTTCTTTTTTAAATAAAGATTTATTTAAAAGCCTAGTTCCATGGCATTGTGGTTAAGATGATGCAGAGTGCGCCATTGTTGCCTGTGAGAATTTTTTTAAAATATGAGATTATCTTTTTTTTCCCCATTTATTGTATCCTCTTCTTCAGGAATACAAATTGTTCTGGTTTTCCATTCTCTCGTCTACCTTCTTCCACCTCATTTATCTCTTTCTGATTTTCCTCTGGGAGGGTTTCTCAATTTGGGATTCTCTCTCACTGTTTCCATTTAATGTTTCTGGAGTGGATTCTAACTCTGTCATTGGGTTTCTGGTTTACATGAGGTACTTCTTTAGTTTTAGTTTTTTCACCCCATTCTATGCTTTTCCAGTTGACCTTTTCTGCTCTCATGGCCTCCATCGTCTGTTTCATAGGGAGTTGTTTTCTGCCATTGCTCTGTGGATGCCAATTCCCAGGTCCTTTCTCCATGATGCTGGAGTGTTTCTTTCAGGGATGTGTGCTTGTCCTCTAAGGTTTCAGAGTTTCCTGTCACTTGTTCAGCAGTCTTTATTAGGACCTACGCTGGATTTTCCCTTACTCATTTTTGAATAAGATGAGACCCATTCTGATATATTATTCAGTGAGAGTAGGCTTTGCACTTTGCCTTACTCTAGTGACATGGCTGACGGTAATTCTCAGACCTCCTGTTGGAGGAGAACTTGCTGGGCCTTCTCTTTCCAGGCATGGCCTAATGCAGCTCTGACTTACTGACTGTGCCTCCTCTCACTCACACATTATCTGCTTTTCTGATGCTCTACACCAGTGGAGTTACTTAAAAACTTCAATTGTCAGCAGGCTCTGCCCTCATGGTTTTTCAGGCCCTAGTGACTGATTATTTGTTTTATCAAGGACTGGCAAGCACATAGCAAAGTGTCTCTAGAGTTGCCTTCATGTGTCTCTTCTCAACCCAGTAAATAAGCCAAACGCCCAGTACAACTGCTGAAAATTCTGATTTTAAGGAGCTCTAAGTTTAGGAGAAAGAAATCAAATTTAGGAGGATGAAATCAATACCTCTTTGTGACATAAATAGGGTCTGGGTGAACACGCTTCAGGTTATCTTTGCTTCACTAAAGCATAAAATCACTAAAATGTACATAACTTCAAAAATAGGTAAAGAGAGCTGGATGTTGAGCATTTTATGAGCATGGTTACGAGTTAATGTTTCTGAATCATAAAACGGATGCAAATTCAGGGGCCACCTGGGTGGCTCAGTCGGTTCAGCATCTGTCTTCAGCTTAGATCATGGTTTCAGGGTACTGGGATCAAATCCCGAAATGGGCTCCTTGCTCAGCAGACAGCCTGCTTCTCCCTCTCCCTTTGCCCCTCCCCCTACTCATGCTCTCTTGCTCTTTCAAATTAAAAAAAAAAAAAGAAATGATGCAAATTCAGGAATATTTTTATCACTTTGCATCAAAAGCACAACCTGCAGAACTATACATACATTTACAGGGCCTGGGGCAAGGACACCAAGAACAAACAGTCCACAGCCCACAGGTCTCTATATTGAGAAGTTATCATTCATGGTAATAAACATATATAAAATGTCTCCGATCATCCAACCTTGACAAATGTGCCCACTTAATCACCTGGAGGACAAGATTTGATTTTGAATTCTCTGACTCCTCGGAGTCTGCTATCAGCAGAGGTGGCCTGGGGAGAAGTGCCCTGCCCCTGGCCCTCACTCCAGGCTCTGTCCTTGAACTCCAAGGGACAAAACAGGAATGACTGTGGATGCATCAGCCTGTAAGCCAGCCCTGTTCCAACCTGCTCCCATTCCAGCAAACAGCGCCCCATACCATGAAGAAGGGTCTAGACCCTTCTAAGGGACCCTAGAAACAGGTTTGGAGCCATTTGGGCAGGGAAAATGGGGGTCTCAGGTCCCCAGCTTGGAGGCCAGGCTCAGGGTGGCTCAACAACTCCTTGTCCCATGAGGCCAGAGGAGGGCCAGAGTAGGGCTAAAATCATATTTCAGTTTTTAAAGCCAATTATGTATAAAATATTACCATGCCAGACTCTAATACTTTTAAATTAAAAAGCAATATGATGGGTGGCATTGGGGGAAATTGCATTAATTGCACTATTATTGCATGTGAGTCCCTGGTATTAGGCTCTCAGAAAGTATGTTATTTAATCTTCACAATTAACTCTCCTGGATAAAATTATCATCTTCATTTTACAAACACAGAGACTGGGGCACAGAAAAGTCAAGGAACGTGTTCCCGTCCACAGAACAATATGGAGCGAAGTCAGGATTTGAATCTCAAGTCTATCTGCTTGCAACATATGCTTTCCTTCTTTCCATTCCCCTCATCTGTGCTAGAAGAATTTTCTGCCTCCATCATATTTCTTGCCATCTTATTTCTGCCTCTGTTTCAGAATCCAGCACTGGAACTGATTTCTTACTACGCAGCATAGTTGCATATTTTTGTCTCATAAAAACGTCCATACAATGTTGGTGGAAATGTCTGCTTCTTAAACATTTCTTTAACGTTCGTCTGAGTTTTTTTCTATGCCTTAACTCATTTAACCTTCCCAACAACTCTAGCTCAGTTTTAAAGATGAGGAATTCTCAAGCACACAGAGATCAACACATTTCCCCAAGGTCACACGGCTAGTGATGAAGGAGCAGAGGTTCAGTCTGGCCTCTCAACCCCTGGGCTCGGCTGCCTCTTGTCAGGGTTACAGTTCCACATGACTGCGTAGTGGCAGGAAACCACTGCATTTACCAAGTTCACACATTCCAGCCATAATCATATGTTTAACCTGGGAGATTTCATCAACTGACAGAATGAAATATCATCGGGCCTGATTTTTTTTCAGCTTCCTCCATCTCAGTTATCTCTGTCTTGACTCTCTTTTTTGCTGCCGGCCCAGCCAGCCAGGAGACCCAGGCACCACAAAAAATACAAGGAAAAACATCAAAATTCTGGTTCCTGGACTCCCTCCAAGTTCTGACTTCCTTCTGCTCTCTTCAGATGGCTTCAGGTCCCAGCACCCTGCATTTGTTGATATGTTCGGCTCATACAACCTGGCTCCTCCTTCTCACCTTACCTCAGTTGGGATTGGTCATGTGACCTCACTCCACTTTCCTTCACGCAGGGCTGGCCTCTCCATAGCTCCCTTTTCGGGCCTCCTGGAGTTTCCACTGCGTCCCTGTCCTGTGCTTACCCAGAACAACTACCATACCCCAGCATCTACACTACTCCCCAGCCTGACCTATTTGAGAGGACCATAAAGGAAAGTTGGGCGGCTCATCTCTTCTGACACAAGACTTGGAGAAATAGATTTTGTACCTGGAATTTATCCATTCTCTACAACACCTCCACTTCCCCGTGACTTGCATCCAACACTAGCATCAGTGATTAAGAATGATTTCCATTTTTACATGTTTTTCTTCAATTGCTAATTCTGACAATTGGAAATTGCCCCATATTTACGTGACCTATCTCAAGTTCTCTCCCAAAAGAAACTGGTATGTTTTCCTTACATGACCATATGCATATCTCAGAGATATTTCAACATGTGGCCCTATTTTGCAAAGGCTTAGTTTTGCAAGCTACACCAGAAAGAATGTATTTGAACACATAAGGCCATGGATATCTATGAGAAAACCACATCAGTGGGACTGTTAAACTTGTTGTTTAAGTAAACATTAGGAATGTGACAAATTGCTAATTTCCTATGAAGGATCATAAAATTCCAATGGGGAACGCTGGCTTGGGGATAGAAGGGGGAGTAGAAATAGCAGTGGTTCCCTAACCTCAGGGACTCCTGCTATCTAAATTTTGAATGAAAATGTTGATGTCACCTGTTGGCTGAGAAGTTATCACTGGCCTTTACCTCCATTCCTCTTACTCGAAGACTCCTTTTCGAGATGTGTCATATAGAGATTGTAGGTAACACCAATATGCAGATGGGAAGAACAAGGCCTTTTACCAGAGGGAAGATAGAAATATCTAACTGAAATCTAATGCATTGGAAAGACTTTGTCTTCATTACCAGAAAAACAAGAGATAATGGGGACCATAAAATAATCAGAGAATCCGGGGAAAGCAGTGACAATATCTGGGTACAACACAGTAAAGATCTCTAATCTTAAATATATAATCCTGAACCTATAACACGCCCCTTGCCTAATCACTCTTTGTCATTTCAGCTTAAAATCCAGATTTCAAATTCCTGAGTAGCTCTTTAATGGAACACTGATCTCCAATGTATTCACAATCTTTGTGAATGCACTTTTTATAATGCTGTTTTTAAACAATATAGATATATTTTAATGATTTCATAATTTGAAGACTTTTACTAGTTTAGGTACTTTAGAAGATCTTATTAAAATAAGAAGCATGTATTTATTGACATATTCATATTTTGGCTTGTTTAAATGGCCCATATACATTTTGTGCCTTAGAAAGACAAGGTTTGTAGTTTTTTAAAAATAAATCTCAGGACTTCTTGAAGAAAAAGCTGATTCCAGGTCTAGGGCAAGAATTAGGGAAATAAGCCTGGAACATCTTGTGATACCAATGTGAAAGAAGTTACGCTAAGATCGTGTCAAGAGGACTGAGGAGCCAACTTGAAGACGCTCCCCAATGGCCAAAGATAAAAGAGTTATAGAAATGCTCGCTAATTACTGTTGCATGATACCAGGAAATTAACTCATCATTTCGAAATTGGTTAAGTAAAGAGTAAGAAGCATTTATGCTGCCTTTTTTCTTTTTTTAATAAAAACTGGGTACTACTGGTAACCAATCAATAAATGCTGGGTTTCTCTATATTGAAAGTATTCCCGCCCATACATGAGGTGATGGATACAGAAAATCACCAATTTGGAACTCTTAATGGACTGTTTCTTAGGTTCTTGAGCATCAGGTGGCAACCAGCATCACAAAAAGTGACCCAGTCAGACAGTATGTCTGTATGGTCAATGAAAGAACTCAATATCACTTTGAAAGTAGTTGTGCTCCCCTGCCCCCCGCCCCCCAAATAACCACCTGAATCCCTTCAAGGTGACAAATTCAATCACTAGATTAGAGATAATACAGAGGACATGGGAACATGATAAACTAGACCATGGGTATGCAAATAGCAAACTCCAGACTGTGGGAAATGTTGAAAGACCGACAACACACATTAATACATAAAATTTCAAGGGCCAGGGGGGAAGACATAAAGATGGAAGGAGAACCTAAAAGTGAAATTGACATACAGGATATATCAGCCAATGGCAAAGTGTGAACCTTATTTAGATTCTGAAACATCCCTAGATGGGTATTCGATAATTAAGAAATTCTTGTTAAGTTTTTAGTGTGATAATGACATTGTGGTTACGTTTTTCTCTCTTTTTTTTTTTAAGAATTACTTCTCTTTTAGAGATATATACCAAAATGTTTACAGATGAAATGATGTATCTGGGATTTGCTTCAAATTCATACAGGGTGAAGAAAGTGAATGAGAACACACACACAGAATTGCCTTGATGTCCTCACTGTTGGGGCTCGATGATGGGGTTGATCACCTCTTTCTATTCTGTGCATGTTCAAAATTCTTCGTAACAAAAAGCTACAAACAAAACCAATCAAAGTACATAGGCATCCCTTTGTTTATATTCTACTCTCAAGGTTTAACCAGTTTTAAATATTTTAAGGGAAGAAATTTACCAGGACTAACTTTAAAAAACTGGCATATATTCATGATCTATACTTAATATTTGTAAAAACCAGTCTGTTTTTTTAGGGAAAAGAGGAAGTAAATGGACAGATCGTCTTTATTTTATTTGTTTATGTTCTCATTTATTTCACCAATATTTCATCTGTACTCATGAGGGTTGCTGACATTGAATGGAAAGTCATTCTGTACAAGACTGTATTCCTGTAGTTGTTTAATTAGGTACATCATTGTTTTAACAGGACAGAAGTTTACCAACATATAGATACCAGCTGCCTGTTTACTAAAGGTAACCAGGTAAAAAACAAAACCAGAACTCTCTCCTGCCTATACTACACAAGCCATTTTTTTTTTTTTAAGATTTTATTTACTTATTTCTCAGAGAGAGAGAGAGAGGACAAGCAGAAGGAGCAGCAGGCAGAGGGTTCAGCAGGCTCCCTGCTGAACAAGGAAGGAGTCCTATGCTGAACTCGATCCCATACTCTGGGATAATGACCCAAGCCCAGGGAAGACACTTAACAAACTAAGCCACCCAGGCGTCCCACGCAGAAGCCATTTTTTAAATCTGGTATGCAGGGGCACCTGGGTGGCTCAGAGGGTTAAGCCTCTGCCTTTGGCTCAGGTCACGGTCTTACGGTCCTGGGATCGAGCTCCGCATCGGGCTCTCTGCTCAGCAGGGAGCCTGCTTCCCGCCTCTCTCTGTCTGCCTCTCTGCCTACTTGTGATCTCTGTCTGTCAAATAAATAAATAAAATCTTAAACCTAGAATGCAAAATAAATTTTTCATTTAAGGACATTGGACTATTTCTACTGATTCACTTCTGAAGAATCATTAATTATACCTACATTACTAAAAATGATGTCGATTGTCCAACATCCCAGCCTGCCTTTTACCTTTTGCCTTCCATATCTTATTTTTTCCATTTTCTAAGATTTAATGTGACTTATCAATTTATTTGCTGTCTTATGTCAACAGGCTTTCAAAAAAACCCATAAGACCTGCTAAAATACCAACCCTGTTGATTAAGAGGCAGGGTGATGACACATGGAAATACTAACTTTTTTTTAACCTAGTTTAACTAAGTTAAATTTTTCCATGATTAAGTAATTGTATTATTTCCCTCTCAAGTTTTTTATGACCCACTGTTTCTTCTTTGGGTCTCTGAAAATGATCCCTTCCTCACATCCCTAATTGAACACCCCACCATTCACCTGTTTCAGACCCAGATGTAAAGATTAAGATTCAGGGGCTGGGCGCCGGTGGAATCAGACCAAATTTTTCCCACAAGATCCTTAAACCAGGGAGGCCTGCATGATACACAACGCAGAATCGTTGTCCTTTAATTAAGGGATTTTTTTTCCCTCTGTGATTGTTTTACAACAATATCAAAACATTTATGAAATGTTTATCCTCACAGATCCTGAAGTCCACTTTTCTTGAGTCATTGGCTCATTTTCAATTACTGAAATAACCAAAGAAAGAACAAACAAAACCAAACAAGTAAATGGAAAATACATTTTCCTCCTCCTCTTATTTCTCTAGTGCAGAGTCTGTTCTCATTTATGATATTTGTATCAAGGTCCCCCTTTCTTGTCTAAAATTGATAATTAGGAAAAAAAAAACCACTTACCCAGAACAAGAAGTTGAAGATAAACATAGAATATTTTATACAGCCACTCACACCTGCCATGTTGGAAAACGATCAGGAATCCAGATGCCGTGAATATAACTGTTCCTTGTAGGACTGTCCAGCGATATGCTCTGGAGTAATTTGCCTGCAGAGATTTCTGTGCCCACGGCTTCAGAGTAGAAATAGAAAGCAGAGGAGGAGTGGAGGGGAATAATCCAGTTATTAAAGTGGATAAAAAATTAACCCACACATTTAAATATCACAAGGGCTATCACTAGGCGAGTATGTTCTTTTGCTTGTCATGGCTCCTGGGGCAGCCGGCCAGGATATTTATGATCCTTTCTCAAAAAACTGACTCCTCTAAAGTAAACAGATATCCAGTTAAGGAGTGGCGCTAGATCCGAGTGAGAGTGGCACGGCGATACGAGGTTGTTGGATTTCAGAAGCCACACCTTGACTTCCTGCCCTCTGTTTCTACTATAGGAAAGCAAGACTATCTTGCTCTGACATAAAGAGACATTGTGTCTCAACTCGTTTTTGCATTGCATTTTCTCGACAATGCAAGATTTCTCCTGGGGGCAATAGAATGCATTTAGAAATGTGCAAAATCTGAAGGCTTACCCCCCAGTCTCCTTTCATCCTGAACCCCAGAGTACTGGGAACAACCATGACATGCACCTGCCTTCCAAAGCTTCAAACTTCAAAACAAGTCCGCGGAGCTGCTATGAAGGCAGCACAGATACGGAAAGTGGGGAGGGAAGAGACTTCCCTGCCTATGACAAGACCATTCAGCTTTTACCTTTATTTCTTTACAGTGTAAAGAGGGGAAAAATGCTCAGGAGTCACTTTCTGACTGCCTCATTGTGTTCATTTTATAATGTGTAGCCATTTTGATAGTTCAGTTTATTGTTAAGGCTGAAGTACTTCCCTTCCCCTGGTAAGTTACATCCAGCAACAGCTCCTCTCCACAAACTCAGTTTCTGGATTCCTGGTCCTCTTAGACAAAGAAATTCAAAATGAGAAGGTGGTCACAGTTCAGTGACCATAGATTGTACAATTTGTTTCTAGTGCTAATAGAAGGCAGCTGTGGCAGGTAAAAGGCAAAATTCTCTGACCTAATCAGGGAGGTGTGGACTGCTTTTGTATAAACAATTTGGGTCATGCTAGTTTCCACATCCTGCCTCTAAAAGGGAGTTCTTGTCTCCCTAAAGAAAAGAACCCTATACTTCAAAATGTTCTGGCGGGGAGTGGGAGGGGATAATTCTTTAAAATCTTCGTTAAGTTCTATATAATAAGCTAGCATGGACCTGTAAGAAACTGGGTCAGTTAAAAGAATCTTTTTCTACTTTTCACTGACATATAAAGGTGCTCTTGAAACAATCCCACTCCCTGAGTATGAACACAATGTATTTTTATTGTATTGGCATGAATAATATTTAGTGTGAAGGCCAAGTTCAGGATTAGTTCAAAAATAATGGCTTAATATTTAAATAATCATGAGAATTGTTGGAGTTCTATGCTGTTTCATCTAGAAAATGGAAATAATTTCACAAACTTCTACTGAGGTCTTAATGTGGATAGGATTATCAGAAGCTGAAAGAAGAAACTGGTTTTGATTGAGTGAAAAACCAAAATGGATTTGAAGTCCTAGAAATGGTGATCAGCTGGAGGTAAAAATAAAAAACAAACCTATAGATAAAAATGCTGTTTTGTGGACAAGAATGTATTGAGTACTTACCAAATTTCAGTTTAGAATACATTTTTAAAAGAATATAATCTTTAATTAAATCACTAATGAACTCTGAAACACAAAAATCAATGGATGTGTTTTATAGAAAAATTCCTTTTTGTAGAAGATTCCGATGTCCAGTTCAAAATCTAAATGAGACAGTTCATTCCTCTGAATTCCTATCCCAGTAAATTTTGTAATCACATAACATTTACCAAAGTTAATACTGTGGAGTCCCTTCGTATTCCTCTTTCTTTATTGCCTGGTATCCAATCATTTCCCACAGTGTGCTGAGCTCCTAAATCTCCTTCAAATCTGGTTCCTCCATCTCTCCTTTAGCTACTGTCATTATTCAACCTGTTCCCCTCTCTCATTCCATAAGAACCTTAGTTTCCCTGCCAGTCTCTTCCCCCTCCATCTGCCTTAGCACTCCAGAATTTTCTTTTTCATTCTGTAAATCTCTTCATAAATACTTATTGATTATGTAATTCCCCTGATTAAAAGCCAATCAAAGGATGGCTTCCTGTCACCTACAGGATATGTTCCAGACTTCTTACAATGACTCTAATAGCACAGGATAGGTAGGCATGCCTCTGCCCACCTCCCAGAACTTTCTCCCATTCCTCTCTCCCTGGCAGCCTCTATCTATCGGGTAACCAGTATCCATATCCATGAAATTGATTCACAGGACCAGAATATTTCTTGGGATTTTATGACTCTGTGTTGTGTCACCAAATTCTGGGAACTACCAACATGTTACCCTTCGCCCTTCTCAAAAGATCAATTGTCAAATAAGGAAAAATAGTTTATTTCAGAACTTGTCAGAATCCTAAATTGCAGGGCACCTGGGTGGCTCAGTGGGTTAAAGCCTCTGCCTTCAGCTCAGGTCATGATCCCGGGGTCCTGGGATCGAGCCACGCATCAGGCTTTCTGCTCGGCAGGGAGGCTGCCTCTCCCTCTCTCTGTGCCTGCCTCTCTGCCTACTTGTGATTTCTGTCAAATAAATAAATAAAATCTTAAAAAAAAAATCCTAAATTGCTGATATTCTAGCAGGTGACAAAATACATAGCAATTCCCCAATGAATGGGACCTCGGAAAGTATTTTTGAAAGGCATATCTTTGAACCAGTGTTACAGCACTTACTTATAGAAATGCTGATCTAGACGAACATCCACATTTTACACATAAAAAAAAGTGAACCCCAAGGAGATTCAGTAGCCCAACTCCACAAAACTGGCTAAGAGCGGAGCTCTTTAGCTCTAGACTGGAGGTCTCATGATGATCAGATATCATGACAGACAGATATCATGGACAGACAGTATTCTGTCTACTTCCACCGACTATGTCTTATGTTATGTAATATGATTATAAGATGAGTCAGGTACCACCTTAGATCTTGAGAAGTTGTTCTATGCAGATATTTAACAGTGGGAGGGCAGAGGGAGGGAGGGTCTGGGGAGTGTCAGTAATATATCAGACCCAGGGAAATGCCAGGCCAGGAACGAGAGGTGATGGAGGGTAGGATATCACAGGAAATGACACTGAAGAAAAGAGCTGAAGAAAAGTCTAATAAATTAGACAAAGGTTTTCTAATGCTCCTATTGTGCCAAGTATTATCACTCGTAGTAATTCATTCAGATCCAGTTAATCATGAAAATTCTCCATAAGGCGGTAATAGTAAACTAGGTGTTGATAGCAGTATGGGGACCCTGGCATGGAGGAGAGAGAGAGAAATTCCTTGTGTTCAGAGTAAAGGGCCTAAATAAAGCCATCAGGTACCCTACATGAAATACAAAATTTTCTCTTGGTGATCAAACAAATCAGGCATACATTTGGGACTTGAACCAGCAAGCAAACATAAAAAGGAGGTTCATTTTTCACCATGATATCATGTTTCCCTCCACAAGATACTTCATATCTTCACAAATGTATTAAATACATTTGTGAGATACAGCAGTTTACAAAACAAGATTAAAAACCCCAGCCCTCATGGGAAATTATATACAACATATATACAGATATTTCGGGTATCTAGATTTTAGAAATGAAAATATAAATAGGAAGTTATCGTCCCACTACAATGTGAATATAAACAGATGCTCTTTATTATTATTTAAAGATAAATTAGCATATCCAGATAACTTGCCATTTAGTCATTCATTCGACAAACATTTATTGAACACCTACTATATTCTGAGTCCTGGGAATATGGCAGTGAACAAACAGAAAATGCTCCTGATCTCCTGAAGTTTGTACTCCAGAAGGGAAGATGACTTCCTCTTTGTATTTTTGTTTCCAAAATCTAATTACCCAGTATATTTGTCTTTGGAGTAGGTACTGAAAAATCAAGTCATGTATTTTATTTTATTTTCAAGATTTTATTTATTTATTTGAGACAGAGAGCAGACCACATGTGAGAGAGCATCTGAAGAGGGGTGAGGGGTGGGAGAGGCAGAGAGGAAGAAGCAGAACTCCCCAGTGAGCAGGGAGCCCGAAGCAGGGCTCAATCCCAGGACCCTGGGATCATGACCTGTGACCTGAGACAAAGTGAGACACTAAACCCACTGAGCCACCCAGGTGCCCCTCAAGTCACATGTTTTAGAGAAAAGACTGTATTCTATTTTATCGTATATAGTCTCCCATTATAACTGCCATTGTATACTCTACGGGTTTTTTAATGGATCGTGGATATTCATTTCCTCAAAAGCCAATAGCAGTAGTAAGAGAAATGATGTTGAAGTTTCTCTGCCTTATGACTACTTAGGTGTGGGTGTGTAAGTGCATGAAGATATGAGGTCACACATTATAAACAATTAGAGTGAAGAGAAAGTTTTGGTACTTTAGCATTTCTCATTTTGAAAAACCTTTTTTCTTACTTTCAGAAAATGGAGGGTTGCTCATTTACTGGTTTTTATGATTCTCTTTACAGGAGTGGAGCCTTGGCTCTTGTCCTCTAGTCCAATTCCAGCATTCCCAAGACTAACATTTTTCTTCCACTTTCATTTGAACATAATGCTCTATGCTTCCTATCCTGTGTGCTTATGGAACCTAGCTCATAAAAACCTCTTGCATATTCCCACTGGGGATGGGAAGCATCTGGTATGAGAATGATCTGTCTCCTTCCTTTGTAGGACATTTTGAAACAATAATATCTATTTGTAGTATTAATTCCAGCTCAAAAAAAAAAAGTGTGACTTGGAATTGTCTTCGTGAAGTAGCAAGACAGTGCTCATGAACAATGGATATCCAATATTCTTCTTCTTTTACAGATACTTTTCCTCTAAAGTAGTTATGATTTGTACCTAGATATAAAGTCACTAACCATATTGGTTACAAAAGGAAAAATATGAAAATATGCATCAGAAAACAGACTTTAGATCACCAAAATCAATTTTTTAGAAAGATTTACTTATTTGAGAGAGAGAGAGAGAGAGGGAACATGAGCAGGGGGAGAACCAGAGGGAGAGAGACACCTCAAGCAGACTCCTCACTGACCATGGAACCTGACACAGAGCTCGATCCCAGGACCCCGAGATCATGACCTGAGCCAAAATCAAGAGCGAGATGTTTAACCAAATGAGCTACCCAGATGCCCCACCAAAATATATTTTCAAGGGTTTATTAGCCAAGACTGAGACAAAATGGTACAGTGATTAAAAAATGCACTTTTTGACTATGATGGATTAGAGATGCCCATGAGTTCTTATTAGATCTCACTGCAGTGTTTATACTTCTTTCATGCTTGCGGCAAGATGAGAAAGAAGCCAGAGCTGCTGGGTGTGGGCCAGGGTCAGGCTCTAGGTTGGGCAGCCCCTGAACCTCAGCTTTGCCAGCCTTTCCTGAAGTGATCTCCTTCTTAGGACAGATTCACTTTAGATGATATCACAGGAGCCAGAATGTCAATTTCATAGATTATCATGAGACACACACCCATGAAGCCATCCAGCATCAGAGAGTGGCTGATCAGACAATCCTCTCCCTGTAAGTAAGCAGCAGAATCCAGAGCACACAGAGATAGCTTCCTCAAGGGTAAATTCAGTAAAGGAGTCGGTGGATGCATGGCTGAGATTTGATAGTCCCTTGAGTCGAGAACCATATCACGGATCCAACAGCCCAGCCCACCAAATGACACTCAGTGAAGGCAGCAGCCTCTCCGCGGATATTGCTGTGACAAACCACGGATTTCTTTCCCCCCAGGGTGGCCCTCTCTGTACCCTGTTCAGTCTGTGCTTTCTCTGTGATCACAGTCTATCCCCAGGCAAGGGGATGTGAACATTGGGTATCCACTTACTGACCGTAATTACCATTCTGTCCTGCTTCCAAGACGGCATTTGACTTGCATTTTAGAGATTTCTAAAATTCCTCACTTAAAAATGACTGCTCTCTTGGTCCATGCCTATAGATTTTCCTAGTTGATGTCTCAGAGATCAATCTTATTTTCCTTCTCTCTGAATCAGGACGTGTGCCCACATACAGACTAGAATACTCAACAGGAGAATGAAGAATACAAAACAGAGCTTTGTAATCCCCAGCCCAGGATCATTGGATACTCTGTTTCTGTGCTGCATATTTGCCTGGCTGTTTGCTTTTTAAGTTTAAAGTGTAAATGCCAACCTGCTTCTCCCTGAGTTCTCTCTGAATCAGTCCTTTGTTTGGTTGGTTCACAAGGTACACATTCGCTGCCAGGCATGATTAGGCTCTGAGGTAACAGTGATTAAGAGGCAAGGAAATGAGTAGAGGCCACCAACACAGAGTTTAAAAAAAGAAAAAGAAAAAATAAGAGGGTGGGGATGTTTAATGCTTCTATCAGACACCAGCTTCTCAAACTGAAGGAGGCAACAAAATGTTACACTGAATTTAACACAGGCTTATCCCATGACTGGTCAGAAATAAACACAGACGTTTTACTCATAATGCTAATTAGGCTCTCACAAGTGACTGATTCTAAATTAGAAAGGTTTATTCAACCTCACACAGTGGGAATGTATGGCATGGCTATTCTGGTTCCCAGGAGAAAATAAAATAACAGAAAGTCACTGTAGAAGGTCATTTACGAGGAAATCCCAAACTTCCATTTCACACCTTTATAAAAAGCAACAAAATGGATCCCAAATTAAGCTCAGGTAGAAAACAACTCAGACTCTGTCTTGAATTTTTTTTTTTTTTTAAACCGTAGAGAGTCCTACTTAGATTTTTCCTGAGCACTTGAAAGACTTGATTTTCCCTTACTGCAAGAAGGCAAAAGAACTGAGAGAACCAGAAAACCCATGGGTGAACACCTACCCCATTGTTCCCAAAACAAGAGGGTCTGGCTGCATTCTCTTCACTATCATCCCGTATAAACGGATCACCCCAATTTCAATCCATAGCAAATAAAAGAACACATATTTAAGAATCTAATATCTAAATGCAATCTTACCACAAATGGAATACACCATTTCTCCTAGAATTCTCTTCTATTACTTTCTTCATTTATACTCAGGTATTAAAGCATCCTTCCCTAAACTTTCCCAGTAATTATTTTACTATTAACACACTGACTGATTCAGAAAATGGTCTGTCCATAAGCCAATTGCGTGAGGAAGTAAAAAAAAAAATAAAATAAAATAAAAAATTTAAATAAGCTACTCTTGGGGTCAATTCAAGTTCTTTACTTTATGCAGAATCATGTTGACCTCTAATTTAGCCTACACTAATCATTAAACCTCAAGAAAATATTCTAAAGGAGAACACACTGACTTTTTTTGTGTGTGTGAAATGGACCCAGACTCTCTCTGCTTACTAATTTATTTATACCATATTCATAATTGAGGCTTCAAATAGCCAGAGAATTCCCGTAAGTACTCTGCTTTCTTTCCTCTTCACTCTTCATGCTTTCTTGAATCCTTGAGTGTGAAGAGGTACCATAAAGCCAGGAAGACCGGCCGAGCCAAGGCCCCTCAAAAAGGAATGTGCAGATCTGGGAACACATTCCAGGATTTCTAGCTACCAGTTCAGGGCCTGATGTATAAGAAGTATCAGCCAGAAATTTCAAGTTTCTCGAGAATCACAGATTCTCAGCCAATTCCCTCAGGAGCTTTCTGCAAAGGAAATAGTTCATAAAGCAATTCTCTGTGCAGTAAAAGATTATGTCACTCCCATGCTTTGAACCCTCTAATGGATTCCCATCACAATTAGAATGAAATCCAAAGCCACACAAGATGGGTCCTTGGCTGCCTCACTGACCTCATTTCCTCCTTCTGTCTCCCTCACTCATGCTGTTCCAGCCACAGTGGTCTCCTTGTAGATCCTTGGACTTGCCAAGTGTATCCCCAACTCAGGGCCTTCCCATTTCCTCTTCTTCTTCTGGAATCCTCTTCATCTACAAGAGCTGGATGGCTCATCATCTCCACTCATTGTATTACATATTTATTTATGTGTATTGTCTTTTTCCTTTCTGGAATGTAAATTTCAGGAGATGGGAGCATTTTCTGTGTTGTTCACTGCCACAGCCCTTGGGCTCAGAATATAGTAGGTGTTCAATAAATATTTATTGAACACATGTGTAAATAGC
This sequence comes from Enhydra lutris kenyoni, assembly GCF_002288905.1. Classification (NCBI taxonomy): domain Eukaryota; kingdom Metazoa; phylum Chordata; class Mammalia; order Carnivora; family Mustelidae; genus Enhydra; species Enhydra lutris. The sequence continues at coordinate 29,583,176 of NW_019154091.1, read as the reverse complement.
AAGTTATCTCACTCACTTTCTAATTTATTTTTTGTAATTACAAAGAAGACCTGTTCGTGTTCCCTGTTACATTCTTACTGACTAGCACAGGGGCTGGCAATTAATATAAGCGCATGTGCAAGGATACAGCATTGCAAAAGGAAACCAGTCCACACGCTCTTATGAACTTTATACTCCATCCGCGTGAGACAACACACACACAAATACACACATAAGCATGCAAGAAAACACCCAGAGGAGAAAGATGGCAGGAACCTTGTTACAAAGTAACTGAGGCAATTACCTTCCGTTAGATGGAACCCTGAGGACTTGACATTCAAACTGAGTCCTGACCTGGGTCAAATCCCAAGCAAGTACCAAACAAGCCCAAAACAAGGCTATCCTACAAAATAACTGGCCTAAGTCATTTAAATGCTAAGACAATGAAAGTTAGGAAAGACTGAAGAATTATTCCGTATTCAAAGAGGCTGGAGAAAGACATGGCAACTTGGAGAAATAGGATCCTGCATTGGATCTGTTGCTGTATAAAAGATGATACTGGCGAAATCTATCAACCCTAAATGGGGTCTGGTGATGCGGGAATTCTATCATTCTTATAACTTTTCTGTAGGTTTGAGATCATTTGGAATAAAAATAAATGGTCTCTTGAGGGGAAAATAACTGAAGCACAGGTAAGTTAAATAACTTTCCCGAATTCCCATAGTTTGTAATAAAGCCTGGATGTGGACCCAGACAATCTAGCTCCAAAGGCTATGTTTTCAACTACTATGCCTGTTGGGACATAGATGTGTTTAGCAGGATGCCTCATGCAAAGTAAGCTCTTGAGTGATATCTTTATCATTAAAAATGAATACACTGTAAACAGAGTCCTGCATGAGAAAAAGGCATAAGCCATTCTAAGAAGAATTCCAGACAAAGGCAACAGACAGGGCAAAGATCCTAAGGGGAGCACAGACTTGGCATGCTAGAGAAAAAAGGCTGGTGTGTATGTAGCACAGAGAGTTATGGGGAGCATGGTTAGAGATGAGATCAGAGGAAGCTCTTTTTGTCAGATCTTGTAGAGAGCTGTGAGACAGAGAAAAGAGAACGGATATATTTAGTGTTAATGGAAGTGTAAGGTGTTACAGGCTGAATGATGCCCCCCCAAAATTCATGTTGAAGTCTTCATCCCCAATATCTTAGAATGTGATTATATTAGTGACATCAGCAAGATGTTGGAGTAGAAAGCCCTGGACCATCCTTCTGCCCACAAACAGACCAGCTAAACAATTCATAATCAAATAAATGTCCTTTATGGGAAATCTAGAAACTAAGTGAAAGGCTCTTGAATGCTTGCCAATCACAAAAACAGATGTATTGAAGCCAGTAAGGAAATTCAGGACATCTCTTCCTGGAGTCACTTCCCCTGGTTCCGTGCCACATGATCAGAAAGAGACCTCCTGGCTCCCAGCTTCTCCCAGGGTAAAGGAAGGGTTGGTTTGCCTATCCAGTGCTCCAACTTTTTAGAGGGGCTTCCCCAGCTGATGGACTCTGATCCTGCCAGTGTTGGAGCTTAGACCCAATTTAGAAATGTGGTAAGGACCTGAGTAGACATTTTTCCAAAGAAGATATACAAATGGCCAACAGGTATATGAAAAAATGCACAGGGTCACTAAACACAAGGGAAATGTAAATCAAGACCACAGTGAGATTATACCGGTCAGGACAGTTATTATCAAAATAAAAATCCCACAAACAAACAAGTTTCGGTAGGATGTGGAAAAACTAGAACAGTTACACACTGTTGGTGGGAATGCAAAAATGGAGCAGCCACTATGGAAAACAGTGTGGGGGTTCTTCAAAAAAATAAAAATAGAGCTACTACATGATCCAACCATCCCACTTCTGGGCATATAACCAAATGCACTGAAATTGAGTTTTCACTGAGGTATCTGCCTTCCCATATTCACTGAAGCACTATCCACATTTTTAAAAAAATTTTTTTAAAGATTTTATTTATTTATTTGACAGAGAGAGACCACAAGTAGGCAGAGAGGCAGGCAGAGAGAGAGGGGGAAATAGGCTCCCCGCTGAGCAGAAAGCCCAATGCAGGGCTCAATCCCAGGACCCTGAGACCATGACCTGAGCCAAAGGCAGAGGCTTAACCCACTGAGCCACCCAGGCGCCCCTAAGCACTATCCACATTAACTAAGATGAAGAAATGCCTAAAATTTGATCAGCAAATGAATATATAAAGAAAATGTGATATAAACATAAAATGAAATATTATTCAGCTCAAAAAAAAGGAAATTGTGCGCAATGTGACAACATGGATGGACTTGAAAGACATTATGCTAAACAAAAATAAGCCAGACATGGAAAAAAAAAGCAAGTACTGCATGATTCCACTTAGAGGTATCTAAAATAGTCAAATTCAGGATGCCTGGGGGGCTCAGTCAGTTAAGCATCTGACTCTTGATTTCAGTTCAGGTCATAACCTCAGGGTCATGGGATCCACCATGCCAGCTTTGTGTTCAGCAGTGGAGGGCAGTCTGCTTGGGATTCTCTCCCTCTCCCCCTGCTTCTCTCCCCACTTATGCTTTCTCTCTCAAATAAATAAGTAAATCTTTAAAAAAAAATTAAAATGGTCAAATTCATAAATTAGAAACAAGAATGGTGATTACCAGGGGCTGGGGGTAGGGGGAAATGGGGAATTATTTATCAACAAAGGTAAAGTTTCAGTGAAGTAAGATAATTAAGCTTTAGAGATCTGTTTTACAATATTGTGCCTATCTTCAGTAATAATGTTTTTTACCACAGTAAGACAATAAATAAATAAATAGGATGTAGCTATGTTTGGACATAAAGTTTTCAAAGGGGCAATGAAGGTAAAATGAAGTCATTAAGGTGGGTCTTCATCCGATATGATTAATGTCCTTATAATAAGAGGAAATTAGGACACAGACACACAGGGAGAAAAGACCGTGTGAAGACACAAAGATAGGACAGCCTCCTACAAGCCAAGAAGAGGGACCTCAGAAGAAATGAACACTGCTGGAGCCTTGATCTCAGACTTCTAACCTCCAAAACTGCAAGATTAATTTCTTATTTAAAGTGACACAATGCAGTGATCCAGGTAGAAGATGATGGTGGCTAGTCAAGGGTGATAGCAGTATAGAGGAAGAGAAGAACTGGATTCAAGATATATTGTAGAAGGGAGATGAACTTTTGTGGGGGGAGCAAGAAAAAATAATTACCTAAAGGAGAAATGGCACAGATGCCAAGCGCTGCTGAGAGGTCTGGAAAGATGAGAACTTCCCTCACCACTGGTTCGGGCAGCATGGATATTAATTACTGCTGTTTTTGAGAGAAGACCAGTCTCAGTCACAAAGTAAAGACAGAGTCCAAATAGAAAGGGTTGAAGAAGGAATGAGAAGTATGAACAAGCAAAATCATTCCATTTAGACAATTATTTCAAGTTTCAAGGGAAGCACTCAAAATATGGAAGCCTGAGTAACATAGGCTCATACAGTTCCACTGATCACTGGGAATTTCAGAGGGATGTGAAAATATGTTCCCATGTAAATTAAATTGGAGGGTTTCTTACCATATATACCATTAAAATTATAATATTGTATCATGTAGAATTAAACTCTTCATTGATTCTATAAAAGTCTGTAGGAAATCATAAATGCAGAGCACTTCTCATGATATATCTTTTTATTTTCTTTTGATTTTTGAACTATACAAATGTATTAGCTATCCAGAAAATTAAATTTTTTAATTTAAATTTAAGTTTCCGGGCACCTGGATGGCTTAGTTGGTTAAGTGTCTGACTCAGTTTCAGCTCAGATCATGGTCTCAGGGTTCTCAGATGGAACCCCATGTCAGGGTCCATGCTCAGCAGAGTCTGCTTGTCCTTCTCTCTCTACTCCTCCCCCTGCTCACTCTCGCTTTCTCTCTCTCTCTCTCATAAATTAAAAAAAATTTTTTTTAATCTGAGTTTCAATTCAAAGCCAAGGAGACAGATAACTGAACAGATCTCAGCAGACAGGCTGGCGAAGGTGTTTAAGATCTGCTTTGGTTCATATCAGAGGGGAACCTGAAAGGTATAATTGCCAGGTGGTTATGGACAGAGCCCCAGTACATAAGGGGAACTCGGGGATCAGGGACCAATCAGATATTTAGGAAATTTTTCAGGGTAGGGAAAGGGAGCATAATTACATCAGGATATGATGCAAACAGACAGATATGTATAAAAGAACAATGTTCTATGAGCATCTACAATGTTCTATGAGCTACTTTGCTCCATATTTTGAATTCAGTGCTCTTCTCAGAGAATAAACACCAATTTGGTACATGTTAGATTACTCTCCAGAAGAAAAATAAAGTGGATTCTATTGAAGCTGGAAGCTAATGATGACCACAGAGAGAGGGCTCAATCCTCTCCAGGATGCTGGGGGCTTGAGCCCTAGATCTTTGGTCTTTCAAGAGGGGTTTCCAGATACAAGCCAGATACAAGCTGTTTTCTGAATGTGGTGGTCCCTCTATTCTCACCACCAGGATAAATTACTGTTACCAATTTTCTTGCTGTCTTACCCAATATTTTGTTGGCCTTCCTTGATGAGTCACTTTCCCCCCAGCTGTTTGTTTTATGTACCATACTGATATCTTTATGTATCTCAGGACCTCAAACTCAAAATCATGAAGTTAAACTAATCTATTTTCCCAATCATCTTCATCTTTATTACTTTTTTAAATTAATATACTTTTTTTTTTAGAGGAGTTGTAAGCTTACAGAAATGGAGCAGAAAGTAGAGTTCCTCTACACTCCTTCCCTTGCCCCCACATAGCTTCTTCCTTATCAGCATCTTGCATTAGTAGGGTGCACTTTTACAATTGATGGGCCAATATTAATGCATTATTCATAAGTAAAGTCCATAGTTCACATTAGGGTGCATTCTTGGTGATGTACATTCTATGGATATTAACAAATGTATGATGACATGCACCTACCATGACAGCACCGTACAGAACAGTTTCATTGCATTAAAAATTCCCTGTACTTCACCAACTCATTCCTCTCTCGCTCCACTCCAACTCCTGGCAACCACTGTTTGTTTTTACTATCTTTATAGCTTTGCCTTCTTCAGGGTGTCACATACTTGGAATCATGCTTTGTCCCTTCTGGGTGGGTTCCTGACATACAAGCTCCTAAAACCCTTGGAATCTCAGGAGGAATAATAATGTCATTTGTGTGCTAATGAGGTGATTAGTAGCTAGGGGTCCCTAAAACAACTTTTGGGAAGTGGCTGATTCCCACAAAGACCAAGGCTTAACTGCAACTTTCAACCCCCTTGGCCTCTAAGGAGGAGAGAGGGGCTGGAGATTAAGCTAATTACCAATGGCCGGTGACTTAATCAATCTTGAAAACTCTGTAACGAAAGTAATGAAAACTCCAAAATAATCCCTAAGCAATGGTGCTCAGAGAGCTTCCAAGTTGGTAAACACACTGACATGCTAGGAGGGTGGCACACCAAGAGAGGTCATGGAAGCTCTGCATGGCAAACTACCCCCACCCCCCAATGTACCTTCTCCTGTGTGTCCTCCATTTGGCCGTTCCTCATGTGTTCTTTTATAATAAGCCAATAATAATAATAATAATAGTAAAGCACTTTCCCAAGTTTTGTGACTCATTCTAGCAAATTATCAAAACTAATGGGGGAATGCGGAAACCCCCAAATTTACAGCCAGAATTTATATACACGCATACCTTGGAGATATGGTGGGTTTGGTTCCAGACCACTGCAATAAAGGTAATATTGTAATAATGCAAATCAAATTAATTTTTTGGTTTCCCAGTGTGGATAAAAGTTCTACTTACATTATCCTGGAGTCTATTAAGTACGATAGTATTATGTCTTAAAAAAACATGCGTACCGTAATTTAAAAATTATTGCTCAAAGATGTTAACAATTATCTGAACTTTCAGCAGGTCCAAGTCTTTTTGCTGGTGGAGCGTCTTGCCTTGATGTTGATGGCTGCTGAATGATCTGGGTGTTGGTTGCTAAAGTTTGAGTTGGCTGTGGAAGTTTCTTTTTTATTGTTGTCATTTTTTTTTAAAGATTTTATTTATTTATTTGACAGACAGAGATTACAAGTAGGCAGAGAGGCAGTCAGAGAGAGAGAGAGAGGAGAAAGCAGGCTCCCTGCTGAGCAGAGAGCCCGATATGGGGCTCGATCCCAGGACCCTGGGATCCTGACCTGAGCCGAAGGCAGAGGCTTTAACCCACTGAGCCACCCAGGTGCCCCTATTGTTGTCATTTTTTAAAATTGAAATATAGTTGACATATAGTGTTATGTAAGTTTCAGGTGTACAACATAGTGATTCAACAATTTTACACATTATGCTATGCTCACTGATGTATGGTCATCATCTGTCACCACATGATGTTGATATAATTTTATTGACTATATTCCATATGCCATAATTTTTATTCTGTGATTTATACATTTCATAACTGGAAGTTTGTACCTCTTAATCCCTTTTGCCTAGTTCACTTACCTCCCCAAACCCCTTCCTCTTTGGCAATCACCTGTTTGTTCTCTGTATTTGTGATTACATTTTGAGTTTTATTTATTTTGTTTTGTATTGGATTCCACATATAAATGAAATCATATGGTATTTATCCTCCTCTGCCTGACTTATTTTACTCATTATAATACCCTCTAGTCCACCCATGTTGTCTACTCCAAATGGCAAGATCTCATTCTTTTTTATGGCTGAGTAATATTCCATTGAGTGTGTGCATCACATTGTGTGTGTGTATATGTGTATCATATTATCATGATCCATTCATCTACTGATGAACACTTAGGTTGCTTCCATAGCTTGGCTATTGTATTTTGTAAATAATGCTGCAACAAACATAGGGATGCATATATCTTCTCCAATTAGTGTTATCATTTTTTTTGCATAAACACCCAGCAATGGAATTACTGGATCATGTAGTATTTCCACTTTTAATTTTTTGAGGAACTTCCATACTATTTTCCACAGTGGTTGCATGGATTTATATCCCCACTAACAGAACACAAGTGTTCCCTTTTCTCCACATCCTGGCCAATACTTGCTATTTGTCTTGGATAAGGTGATATCTCATTGTGGCTTTGATTTGCATTTCTCTGATGATTAGTAATACTGAGCATCTTTTCATGTGTCTGTTGGCCATCTGTATGTCTTCTCTGGAAAAATGTCTACTTAGGTCCTCTGCCCATTTTTTTTTTAATTTTATTTATTTATTTGTCAGAGAGAGTGAGCACAGGCAGACAGAGTGGCAGGCAGAGGCAGAGGCAGAGGCAGAGGGAGAAGCAGGCTCCCTACTGAGCAAGGAGCCTGATGCGGGACTTGATCCCAGGACGCTGGGATCATGACCCGAGCCGAAGGCAGCCGCTTAACCAACTGAGCCACCCAGGCGTCCCCCTCTGCCCATTTTTTAATGAGATTGTTTTTTAGTGTTGAGTTTTGTAAGTTCTTCATATATTTTGGGTATTAACTCCTTATTGGATATATCATTTGCAAATATCCTCTCTTCTTCAGTAGGTTGCCTTTTTATTTTGCTGATGATTCCTTCTCTGTGCAAAAAAATTTTATTTTAGTATAGTCACAATAGTTTATTTTTGCTTTTGTTTCTCCTGTCTGAGGAGATTATCCAGGAAAATGTTAAGGTTGATATCCAAGAGATTACTGCTTATATCTTCTTTAAGGATTTTTATGCTTTCAGGTCTCAGATTTTGGTGTGTAATCCACTTTGAGTCTGTTTTTGTGTATGGTGTAAGAGAGTGATCCAATCTCATTCTTTTGCATGCAGTTGTCCAGTTTTCTCAATACCATTTATTGAAGAAGCTCTCTTCTCCCCACTGTATATTCTTGCCTCCTTTGTTGTAAATTAATTGACCACACACGTGTGGGCTTATTTCTAGGTTCTCTGTTCTGTGTCACTCATTTCGGTGTCTATTTTTTGTCAGTGCCATACTGTTTTGATTACTATGGCTTTGTAGTATATCTTAAAATCTGGGATTGTGATACCTCCAGTTTGTTCTTCTTCCTCAAGATGGCTTTGGTTATTCAGTGACTGTATGGTTTGTGGCTAGTTTTGTAACTAGTCTTCTGAAGTGGCTGCACGGTTTTATATTCCCACTAGCAATGAATTAGAGTTCATGATTCTCCACATCCTCATCAGCATTGGAAGTGCTGGTGTTCTGAATTTGGGTCATTTTAACAGGCGTGTAGCCATATCTTATTCTTGGCTTAAGATGCAAGTCCCTAATGATATATGATCTGAGTATTTTTCATATGTTTATTTACCATCCATATATCTTCTTCTGTGAGATGTTTTCAGATCTTTTGCCCAGTTTTTAATTGGATTATTTTCCTATTGCTAAGTTTCCAGAGATAAGTCTTTTATCAGATAGATGTTTCCCAAGTATTTTCTCCCATTTTGTGGTGTGCTTTTTCATTCTCTTAATCCTTTTTGTTTTTAATGAGATAAGCATTGTCCCATGGGAAACTGAGGCTCAAAAACCATTATTCTTGATGAATTATTTTCTCAATTTACAGGCATATTTTGTTAATTCTATCTCTGGAAAACTCAAGACTTATGTCCACTACCAATACCTTATTGTGCCTTATTTGAATTGTTATTACTCTCTGCTGGAACTTCAAGACTTAAGTCTATCAAGAACTTGGAAGGCTATGAGAGATTATCCCACTTTCAAACTAACAAGTTAAGTTGCTACAGTTTAATGGTTGCTGTCAAAAGACATGAGACTCCCAGGCCAGAGATAAATGACTTTATAACTCACAGCACAGCAAGTTCTATGAGCTTCTTATTTATATTAGGGTTTTTGGTTCCCTATGTCCCATTGTGGAAAGGCCCAGCAGCCCAGATGGATGCTGAGTACATAGTAAGCTTGTATCACACTGAGGAACTCTGAGTTTAAGAAACTCCAACCTCTTAAATTTCAATCTCCCTTAAAATCTTCCCTCTGCCTCTATCTTCCAAGGACATTCTTGAAAATATATTTGAAACAAAAGTTTTAATGTCTTAATGTCTTTGTTCAGAAGTTACACAGAAATGTGAGACTTATGAAGAAATTTCTCCCAAAATAATCTTTCATCTCTCATGATGGACAGTCAGAATAAGAATTCAGTTTTAAAAAACTCCTTAGGTCTTAACAAAAATGTCTTTAATATAAGTACTTCATATAAACTCCTTACCAGAGCATTCAAGGCCCTTCAACACCAATCTCCCTTTCTCTTATATTATCTTATGTAATCTTATATTCCTAAGATTTCCCAACTGGTACCATTTATGCCAACCAAGTTGGACTTTTTGCCTTTTTTCCTGTTTTTACCAGCTCTATCCTTTTATTCTTCCATTCTTCCTGTCTCAAATTTTCTCCCCATGTCAACAACTTCAAAGATAGAATCAGATCTGTTCAATTTTTAATTCAAATGATACCTCTCATGTGAGAGGTTTTCTTAAAATAGATCTCTTCCTTCTCCTGAACTCCTAGAGCACTTTTCTCCCATAATTCAATTTAAACATTCTCTAGTAGACTCAGTTATCTATTTGTATTTTTCTCTCTACTAGCATGCAGGTAACCAAGGTCTTTACTTCTTCAACTATGTATCTGTCATACCATGAACTGTGTCTAGCATATACTGAATGAGTAAAATAATAAATGTTTTGATTTTTCTTTTTTCTGAGGGATTTCTAAGGAGATAAGAAGGTATGATTTTTAAAAACAACCATCTTTGATCAATGAAACAACTATTCCCAAATTCACCAACTTTTTCTCATCATCACCATAATTAGAGATATTTTTTGGACTTTCTAGTTTTTTGGCACAAAACCCAGTGCTTCCTTTTATTAAACCTGCTATAATAGTTTAGCCTAATGTGAAAGTAACAAAGCAAAACCAAAAACTGCATTCTGACTTGTCAACATCCCTCTTTTTAATCCTTTTATCTCTTAACTAAAATCCTTCTCCAACTTTCCTATTTGACATTCTCTAAGCTTTCATGTTAACATTGCTCATCATGAAGTCACCTTGCACAACCCAGGCCTCCCACGAGGAGAGCAGGTTCCAATTAAGCTAACAGACAGCAGGTTGAAAGCAGTGTCCACTGACATCAGAATACCACAATGTTTTCAAGAATGAAAGGTTCACAACTTTTTTTCCAGAAACAGTAACATACAAGGCAGCTCGCTTGCAAGGAAGACAAGAGGTCTCCATCAGAGACTGTGAAGTAAACCATCAAAAAAAAAAAAAAAAAAAAAGGCGGGGGCTGGGGTGGGATGATGAGCTATCCAAAGTAGGGAGGTTGAAGCCAAACATTCTTGGCAGAAGCAGGAGCTTTGTCTTCACAGAGTCCTGAGTTGAAAAGTAAGAATCTGCTTCTTACCAGCTCAGAGAACTTTGTTGCTTTGTCTAGTCAACAAATTTTTTTTTTACGTGCCCACAAATTACTAGATTTCGGGTACATGATAGTAAATAGAGCAAATATAGTCTCAGCCCTGGTAAAGTTTACAATCTAGCAGGGCATAAACATAAAGCAAATAAACTAGCAAATCAATTTGTACTTACAAATGATGATGAGTACTATGAAGGAAAAGGATGGGTGTCAGAGCATTAATGACAGTAAGAACCTACTATGAAGAAACCTCTGGGGAGGTAATGAGTTAGTTGATACAAAAAATAAGGATCCAACTATACAAAGAGTGTGGGTGAAATACTTAATCAGAGAGAGGAAAAGGTATTTTGCTTCACTCACAAGATGGACGCTCTTGTGAGAGTTGATACATGCACTTCTTGGCACACAACTGCCCTTCATAAATTCTCAGCAAGTGATCATTCTTGTTATTACTATGGCTGTTGATTGTATACGCCTGGTAGCCACCTATAAAAGCCTACAGATCATTGAGGGGTCTTTTAAACTCTAGCAGACTCTCAAACAATATGCATCAGTAGTTACATCTTTAATCCAAAAGCAGATATATCGAAAAATTTGTAAAGCATAGTGAAAAATCTAATGAGAAATTTAGCATCTTTTCCCTCTCCTTTCCTTGATTAGTCCTTCATCTGGATTTCTGTATTATCACAAAACCTCACTAATTCATATGCTGATAATTAGGGATTTTGCATTCGTTCTGTGAAGCAAATAAATAATGTAATCAAAATGTGAGGCAAAAACGCTTAGTTTAATTAAGGAAACCTGTCGTTTCTGGGCGGATTTAACCACATGCATTTGCATACAATTAATGTGCTGATTACAAATGAATATTCTCATTAAAGCAAGCCAAGTTAAGATCTTACTCTGTAACACTTGACCTCTGTAAACTTATATTTCTTGTCAGAGTTTGCCATAAATAAGGTATGCCATTAACTCTGATTCTTTTCTTCAGTTAATCTAAATTAGAGTTTTCTGTATGGCCAGTCCTAAATTAACCTGCTTTCCTTTAGTAGTGTTTCATATATGTTGCATTTCCCAAGTCAGTGGATCCAATTAAGGTGGACTCCTTTATGGTTAAATAATCTTTGTAATAGTTAAAATTTGATAAAGATTGAAAGGGTGTTCAAGACGTAATTTTCCTTTCTTTATTATTCTGCCAAATCTTCCTTTCTATAATCCTCAAGACTATTTGCACATCTCTGATTCCATATGCCCAGAGCCCCATAAGGGCCCCATATGATTCTCTACATCCTTAAAAAAAATTGTCTTTGTTCTCTGCCTCATGGAATGAGAAAAGTTGTCAGAAAAGTTGTACATGTTTTAGCACAGAGGTCTTGAAGTCAGGCCTCGCATTGGACAAAAGGCTTCAAACACGACCCTGTATGACTAATGTGTTTTATTAATCTTCAACGATAATTTTGATGTACCATAGGAAAGATGGTTTCAGATCATCTTAGGATGTGTTTTATTCAGACCATCTCAAAAAATATTTTAAAATAGCCAAGATCATCATTAGACAGGTTTGAGGCACAATGAAAGGACTTGAAAGAAAAAATGAAAGAAAGCAAGAAAGAAAGTCATAATGCCCATACAGATATAAATTGAATATATGTTAAAGATTTTAATTCATCATTAGTGAAGGAGTTGATAAGAAGTTATAAGTGATTTAAAGAAGACTCCAAAGACAATCTGTATGTCTAGAATATTGAAATGATTGTGCAAATGGAGGCATAATTAGCTATTTCCACAGTAAGGGAGAGAAGTCAATTGAATCTCTACCGTGCTGAATTTATTTGCATGCCCAAAGCAAGAATTATTATTCATTACTATCAATTATCTACAGTTTCCAGAATTGTAGAGTAGCTCAAAGGCAATAAAAGACCCAGAGCTTCCATAAAATCAGAACTGAATAACACAGAAGGGAATGCTCTAACCAAAGCAGAATTTTCCACTGAAGCACTGAAGTTTTTCCACTGTAGGAAAATTTTTTCTCTGCAGTGCAAATGGCACATATGCTTTCCACTGTTATTCCCATACCTATTCATCCACAAATGTATATTGAAATATTTCTGTATGCCAGATGGAATGCTAATCTCTGGAGACCCAGGCGTGAATCATACATTTACTATCCTTGAAAAGCTTAAAATATATGTGCAAACAAATGAGGTCAACGAAAGTGCCAAAGGAGTTATAATAAAGGTTTATACAGAACACAGTGGGGATAGAAATAATGAGGAATCTTCAGACTAAAAGAATCTTCTCCAAAGACTCTAGCCAGCCTAAAAGAAGAGACATGGAGGATTCTCCAAAGAAGCAAGCCAACCTGATCTCCGTCACCACTCACATGGTCCACAGTCAGAATGTACCCTCCTCTCTGAGAATTTCCCATCAGCTTTTTAGTGCTGCTACCCTAAACATGAGCAGACAGTCAAGAATCCCCAAACAACTAAAGAAAACCTCTAACGTGAAAGACCGAAAACAAGACAAACAATAAATAACCAATGATGCAAGGAAGTGAAAACCTTAAAAGACTACCATTAATATAGTCAGAAAGTGGATTGCCTGCAAAATACGAACAGAATGTTGCAAATAAAGGGAACAATGGAAGAATAAGAAAAAATAAAAATGTTTGCAGAAACAAAATAGGAAAAAGGTAAGAAGACACTCAGGAAATCTCCTATAAAGTAGAGCAAAAGATAAAGAGATAAGAGAGAAAAGAAAATTGGAGAACTGATCAATGAAGCCCAACATTCAAATAGCAGATGTTTCAAAAAGAATGAATAGAGACGACGGAGGAAAGAAAATTATCAAATAAGTTTAAGAACATTTCCTACATTGACAGGGCAACTGGGTAGCTCAGTTGGTTGAGCATCTGCCTTCAGCTCAGGTCATGACCTCATGGTCCTGGGATTGAGCCCGAATCACATTTCCTGCTCTGTGGGGAGTATGCTTCTCCCTATCTCTGCTCTCCCCCCGACTCATGCTCACTCTCTCAAATAAATAAATGAAATCTTAAAAAAAAAATCTTAAAAATAAAAAAGAACACTTCCTACATTGAAAGCATCCCTAGAGTGCACAGAAAAACATCCCCCAGGTACAAATATATCCATGTCAGGCACACCCTGAAAAACTGCAGAATACTGTGGACAAATCTATATCCCTAGAAAACAACCAGAGAGAAAAAAAAAAGTTTTAATTAAAATATAAATAAGATTAAACCACCTGCGAAAGATCAGGAATTAGCATGGTTTTGGGTTTCTTAGCTTCAAAATTCTGAAAGAAGTGGTTTCTGACTCCGAATTCTATACACAGCCATACTACCAATTAAATGTGATGATAGACTACACACATTTTTAGACATGCAAGGACCCAAAATATTTACACTCTTCCACCCACCGTGCATCCCTTCCCCAGAAATTACTGGGAGTAATCTACCAAAATGAGGGTATGGAGACAGGGAATCCACCACTCGGGTGAGGCAGAGGAAGTCCCGGCTGATGAAGAGCAATTCCAGAAGGACAGCTGTGCACCAGGTGTGGGTCACAGCCAGCCCAAACCCGAGCAGGTCAGAAAGCTCCAGGAGAGAAGTCTGCAAAAGGTAAAACGGATAAACTCCTTGATGGGTTGGAACACACGAGAAGAGATTTAGACAACTGGGGAAGGGTTAAATAAATACAGAGAAGAATAAGCAAACGAGGGAAAGAAAAATTGTTAACTTCAGGAAATAGAAAAAAGGTGTGTGGCAAAGGAAAGACTATCATGTAATTCATCTAGGAACGACATTTAACAGAGTCATGTGACACCAAAATTAAAATATAACTATACAGGAAAGGGAGTTCTTGGAAGTATATATGGGAAGGACAGTGTTAGTAAGAGAGAAATCCCCATCTTTCACAGAATGGAAATGATCGACGGGTATTGTCGACAACGGAAGAATCAAGAAGTAGCATGTTTTAAGGTCTATGAGGAATATAAAGATAAAGAAAATGAAAGGATACTGACCATTTAAACTGAAATTTTTATCAAATTTTGGTAAAAGTAGAAACTAAATTTTTAAAAAGTGAATAGTAAGAATGGAGAGGTGAGCACAGATGATTTTTGGATGAATTTAGTGAGAAAGGAAAGGTAAAAGACCAAGAGGTAGGCAAAGAAAGACACTAGTTTTCTGTGTTTTAACCAACTATGAGAAGCTTGAGCACGTAGAACCAGGGGCAACACCAGGGTTAGAAGATCAAGAGAGGTTGAAAACACAGATGTGACCAGGTGGTGGGAATTAGGGAGGGCACGTATTGCATGGAGAACTGGGTGTGGTGCAAAAACAATGAATACTGGGGGGGCACCTGGGTGGCTCAGTGGGTTAAGCCTCTGCCTTCAGCTCAGGTCATGACCTCAGGGTCCTGGGATCGAGTCCCGCATCTGGCTCTCTGCTTGGCAGGGAGCCTGCTTCTTCCTCTCTCTCTCTCTGCTTGCCTCTCTGCCTACTTGTGATCCCTCTCTGTCAAATAAATAAAATCTTTAAAAAAAAAAAAAAACAATAAATAATGTTACGCTGAAAAGAAATTAAAAAAAAAAAAAACACAGATGTGAGAAGAAACAATGAGAGAACAGGGTCCTGCCTTGGCAGGGGCAAAGAACTGACCAGGAGAGCACAGCCTCTGCCAGGAGAGGGGACATCTCTTCTTCTGAAACTCTTCTTCTGAAACAAAAATGAAGTGATCTTGGCAGCGAGGAGAACGGAACACACAACGTTCTACCTCGACTGCTCAAAACCCAGTGAATGAAGGCATGTGAGTCTTACTAAACATTTGCAATATTCTACCTAATTTTCAAAATCAGTCTCCACTACTTTAGTTTTTAAATTTTATGGGGTCAACTCCCTCCCTGATCCCGGGTTGATTTTCTTTCTCATTTTTCAAGTCCTGCAACAGCTTGTACTCATGTGTGTACACACACACACACACACACACACACACACACACACACACACACATCTCTTCCTCACTGACAGGCATCTGCTGACTGAGAATATCCCTTCAGGAAAGACTATGCTGATAACATAGCAAAGAGGGCTTTGGTATTCTCTTATAATTAAGATTTTTCTTCCTACTTGCATCTCTCAAGGAGACGAAGTCAACAGCTGTATCTTGTGGTAGCTATCAGCGCAGCCCTTAGGAACTCTCCACTTAACTTATGGACTGCAGTTCAACAATAGGTTCACCACATTACATTTTCTATGCATTTCTAGTGCTGCATGGATCTGGGATGCCACCAACAATGTCCTGTAAGGTCACATCTTCCAAATGACAAATCATAGCCCTAATGACTGGAACAATCTGTAATATGTAATCAATTGCCTCCATCCTCTTCAATTTCACTTCTTTCCCATTAACGTGTCCTTTCTTAGAAGCCACTCCTCTTTGCATTTCAAACACAAATAACTAACCTTGCTAGAGAATGTACAACATGTCCGACCCTGTGCTGAGCTTTCCCCACCCATGTCTATGTTTCCATTCATTAACCTGTTCTTTTTGTAAGAGCTACCTTAGAAGAGAAGTAGGATACTCGCTACACCTTAAGGAATTTGAAGTGCCTGGTCCTTTTAAAAGACAAAGGCATTGCCCTGAACAACTTCAGTTCTTTCCTGCAAAAGTAGTGGTGCTAACCATGAGCTTCCCTGTCTTGCAAGGTCCAGAATGCAAACCCAAGTTATTTTCCCTCCAGAGTCCTAGGGTATCAGGCGCTCCTGCCACTCTGACTCCCAGAGCATCTGGCTACTGCCACTCTTGGTCCAGGAGCAAAAGAAAGGGCTTAAACCTGCAAATGTTCCCCTGGAAGATGTGGCATAGATGCCCTCTTTTCACTCCGCAGCACGTTTGCCGCCAACTCCTCACTACAACTGGCATCCACTACGAAGTCATGTAAACAACCCCTCCTGTGATAAAGATCTTCCCTGAATTCTTTAGGGTTTGGAGAGGAGTGTGTGTCTATTGTGTGTACACATTTGTGTGTGTGTGCCAGAAACTACTTACAGGTCACTTTATCAAATCTGATGATAACACTGTGAGTTAGATATTGTGATCCTTGTTTATGGAAAAGAAAATGGAGGTTCAGAATGGCTAAGTGACATGCTTGAGACTGGGGGGACAGATAATTTGGGAGAAAGTGCACCAACAGAACAAGATTTTGAGCCAAACTTTGAATACTGTAGCTGGGAATAACACCGGGAGGGGCTGTGTTCCTCCTGCCTGTTGTTCTTCTGTACATGGCCCAAAGGTAATGGTCATATGTAAATATTTTGTATTTTTATTTCATTTTTAAATTTAGTTTATTTTAACTTAAATTCAATTAATTAACATATGTATTATTTGTTCAGGGGTACAGGTCTGTGATTCATCAGTCTTATATAACACCCAGTGCTCATTACAACACACGACCTCTCTGATGTCCATCACCCACTTACCTCATTGCCTCACCCCCCACCCCAATATTTTTATTTTTAAGGAAGAGACCATCCGACCATACCCACTTAGGAAATCTTATATGCATAACATTAAAAAGAGATACACAAAGTGCATGCTATTTTCCATATGATTTAAATGCAGGAATTGATAGGTTAAACCAACTTATTGGTTTTTATAATATAAGAACAGACCATTAACATTGATGTTAATTACATATCAATATAAGATCATACAACAGTTATTCCCTTGTAAGACTTATGTTGTACAACACAAGGTTTAATAATCCCATGTGGATTCTGCAAACAGATGTGTCTGGTCCTTTTAAAAGACAAAAGCATTCCCCTGAACAACTTCAGTTCTTTCCTGCAAAAGCAGTCGTGCTAACCATGAGCTTCTCTGTCTTGCAAGATTCAAAGGACAATCTTTTCCCATGGTGAATCAGGAAACAATACTCTGTTTTCTAAGGAAAATTTGCCCCAGAAAGTTATCCTGACCTTGAGATATTTTTGAAGTAGAATTAATGTGAAAACTGTCCTTGGGCACTCCCTCCTAAAAGAAAAAAAAATCGTGAGAAATTTCCATTACCTGGACTGTTTAATGATGGTTTTGACTTTCCTTGCATCTTATTCTTTGGCTGTTGAAAGGGCCCTTGTTTATTTCAGTTGGAGCAGACAGAGGACTGGTAGCACAGGACCATTTTAATAATAAACCCTGCCCTTGGGTGTTAGAAAAGAATAATTTATTTCTCTTAAAATTGTACAAAACTGTATTTTCTAAGTAAGGCTATCTTGCTGTAGATGTCAAATCCAGATATGTTAAGGACATCAAAAAAACAAAGAATGTATATCTATGCTATATGAGCCATCTTCAGAGAGTTATGCCTACATTAACAGACATTTTTCTTTCTACAAGGAAAATTCTAGAAACTAAGTTTATCTTGTTAGAAAATAAAAAAGAATGATGTTGTACATAGATACCATCTGAACCCACAACAGACTTCAAAATACAAAACAGTTCCACATTCATAATTATGCAAAACATTCCAAATATGAGGCCGTCACACCCAAGGGAAGCACACAAATTTAAAAAATCTCATCACTTGTGTGACTTTTGGAGACTTGTGCTCTTCTCCCATTTCATGCTACATCATGTGTTACAATTTCATCAAAGCCAACAGTTTGTTTCATTTAAAATATCTTCAATGAGCTTAGTGAGAACAGCTGCAGTGCAGGTCTCTCCTTTCACATTAATACTGCGGAGTATTCCTTTTTGTTCCGTTTCCAGTCTAGACTTAATTAACCAGATCTGCAAAAAGTCTGCTCAGCCACCTGTCTCCATGTTCAAAGTTAATTGCTGTTTCTCCCAGGTGAGTATAAGAGTAAATGAACAACATTAGAGCACTCTTTATAGAGAGAATAAACAAGCTATTAACAGTTAAAGAGGAAAGAAGGAAGAGAGAGAGGATGACGGATGGAAGGAACCGAGGAAAAAAGGGGAGAAAAGGACTTTTTATAAGGGTTTGCCCTGGTCATTCTTTCTTTTCGTTTTGTTTTGTTTTATTTTGTTTTGCATGACTAATCAACATAATAGTTGTATTATTATCAGCATAAATCAGTTACCCTGGGACAGGAATCAGGGCAGAGGCAAAAAGTATCCATTTACCCTGCTGGCTTCGGGAAATGAAACATAGTAATGACTCTTATACCCATTATCTATCATGACATCATTGGGCCAATAAGTAGATATTCCCCAAATCAAAAGGGTTAAAGAGCACCCCCGTTTCCCATTATTTGAATAATCTGACTTCACTACACTATGTTTCAAACTGGTTACAATTCAACAAACTTTTTTCCACAAGAAATGAAGACATATGGACAAAAGTCAAAGAACAAATTAAAACATTTTAGCTGTTAAGATGAACATAAATCTACTCTGCTTTAATAAACTAATCAGATGTTCATCCCTACGATGCACATAGAATCACCATCAATGAAATAGAACTGCCAAAACTAAGCCTGGAAATCAATTAAAGGAAATGCTGACACTAAATTTACACACACTTTGGATGTACAGCATTAATTCTTTAATTCTCTTTAATTTCACACATCTGGTCCTCTTCCCCCCCCCTGTAGATTTCCATATATAAGCTTTTCATTGTTCTCTAAAGCAGTATGGTGCCTTTGGGGTTGCCTAGGATGCAACCTTGCAAACACATGCCTCTTTGTTGGCAACATATTCAGAAGAGTGGAAGCTCATCACCTCCAGGAGGTATGGTTATCGTTATAAAAACCTAGCAGTGCAAAAACTCCAATGTTAAAAGCCATTCATTCTAACTCACACTAACAAACAGCTGCTAGCAGAGTATATGTACATGGCACCCCAAATTACAGGTGTATCACTACCTCAGTCTATCCTATATTGTAAGAAGATCTTGTCTGTGCGGGGGCGGGGGGGGGAATCTGTAGACAACCTAAGTGTATGCATCTGTGATCCACTGAAGGGGCATGAGAATCTTGGGGCCATAGATGGATTCGAGTATTAATTCCAAGCTTCATCTAGCAACAATTCCATCCTCTCAAGTGAAAAAGTTAGAAAAACAATCTCCCCAGGATCCTGTTAATTTCATCACCTGCTAATGAAAAAAAGTGGATAGATTAGGCCTAATTCAAATTAGCTAAATGTCCTTCCATTGCTTTCTCAGGGAAATGAGTAAAAAGAAGAGCCCCAGTCTGACATCTGTAAGGGTAGTCTTCACAATTTTGTACCTATGGCCGTTTCATTAACAAGAAACAGCACAGTGCAAGGTGGTGTCGGGATACATGGTTTCTAGCCCTGGTTTTACCATTTGGTAGCTAGATGGTGTTAGGAAGCTTGTTTAACTTCTCTGGGCCTTCATTTGTTCACATTTTTCCAAATAGAGAAAAGCTATGTTTGTTTGTCTTGCTTTGTTTTGTTCCCATATGATCTTAAAACTCAGTTACAGAAATGTATCCAAGGCAGAAAAATTATATTATAAAACGAATAATGTTAACTTGCAGTTACAGCTACTCCTACTTCTATCCAATTATTTCCATGTAGGGCACTGGTAACACACAACCATTACTACGCAACCTAGATAGCTTAGCCATGCAGGCAAATATGAGCTTGATTGTCCAGTATTAATATCCACTGATGCAATTAATCAAGCTGGCAAAGTTTCCTGGGAACATAAATGGCTGCAAGGGAAAAATAGCATGGGTTGGCTTAACAGTGGTTTCCAGGCTGCCCTCTTAGTTGATGCCAGATGACTGACTAAAAGGCTTCTGCAAACTTTTCCTATAAAATGCCAGATAATGAATATCTTGGGATGTACAAGGCGCTGTCAAAGCTACTCAATTCTGACATGGTATTCCAAAGTAGGCATAGACAATGTATAAGTAAATGAGTATGGTTGTGTCCCAAGGAAACTTTATGATTGCTGATATGTGAATTTCATATAATTTTTACATATCACAGAATATGATTCTTCTTTTGATTTTTAATTATTTCAAAATGAAAAAAAAAACATTGTTAGCTCTTGAGTATAAAAGAGCAAATGTTGGCTCGAATTTGGCCCAAGACCTTTAGTTTGCCAATTCCCACAATGAATGTTAGGAAATTATGCAGGTTTTTCATCTGGACCTGTTGAGATGTCCTATCTCAACAGGTCCTATTGTGTGATTATTGTCTTCAGCACCAGTAACCCTCCCTAATGTATGGTGATTACGTCCATGGACCGGGCACACTAATGCCAAGTAAATACACGTGAGTGAAACAAAAAAATGCCATCACTGAAAGAAAGAGAAACAGTGGAGTACAACAAGTCCGAAGCTAGATGGCAGGTGCTCTGGTCTCTGATCCTGCCATTGGCTCAGAATCGTCATGAGACTAGAGGAAAGATAAACGCAAGAGCCCAGGCTCAGTAAAGGCAAGGCCACACTAAGACCTATCTGCAAAGGAAGTGCAGTGTTCTCTTGTCTTAAAGAGCTCCTCTGGTACATAACAGTCACCTGATCCCAAAACTGGTTTAACTGGCCTTGGAGGCCTGCCTGCTCACTGTGGATAGTAAAATTCTACCCAGTACACTCAGTCTTATCTTTAACCTCCTTTGGAAATTGTAAATACTTATCAAAAAATAAATAAATAAAATAAAACCTCAATAAGTCACCACTGTTACTGTTGATCAGGTTATCTCACTCAGGGCTTGGAGCAAACAGCAACAGCAGGTAGGGAATATGGATGACCAGACATTCGAGAAGGAGAAAGGAGGCCAACAAGCCAGAAGCATTCCAACTATGCCAGTTCCGTAGTCCAGGCTAAGTGAATCCTTGTCATTCATTCCCTGGCATTTATTGGGCTCTTGTTCAATTCAAAGTGCTTGGCAACCAGAACCTTAACCTTCATGATGCTCACAAATATAGAAATGAGATTGAAGCATTCTTCCTGTGTTAACAATGGCTAACATTAAGCTAAACGGTCCATTGGACTTTAGTAAGAAAGCCCAGGTTTACGGATAATTTCAGATATATCCATTTTCATTCAGAATAAACCATAGTGAAACCCGCAGTATAATGACATACTGAGCTCACTGCCTAGCAGATTCTCTTGCTCTTATTTTTTCCCACATTTGTAACCAGAATACATTGGTTATTCAATACAAACATAATGGTTTGTTGTTTTTTTTTTTAAAAGATTTTATTTATTTGCCAGAGATAGAGAGAGAGAGTACACACAAGCAGGCAGAGAGGCAGGCAGAGGCAGCGAGAGAAGCAGGCTCCCTGCTGAGCAAGGAGCCTGACGCGGGACTCGATCCCAGGACCTTGGGATCATGACCTGAACCGAAGGCAGCGGCTTAACCAACTGAGCCACCCAGGCGTTCCCAAACATAATGGTTTTAATGGTTAATCAAGCACGTGCAAGAAAAACACAAGAGGAATAATCCCTATTTGAGTCTGGCAAGAACTTCTACCATTTGCTTCGCTAATATTTTGTGGTAAGAGAAAAGCTCCAGAAATTCTCTGATGAGCATTCAGCTCATTCAAACACACATCGGTTACCATATTGCCAGTAACAGTGCTGGAAAGACAGATCAATTGGAAAGGCCTAAAAAAATAAAAGATAAACATTAGAGTCAGATGGGCCCAGATTTGAGTCCTCGCTCAGATGTCTAACAACAGTGTCACCTCAGGCAAGTGATGTCCACTTCCCAAGCCTCAGCTATGTGTGTGTCCACATAGCTCAGTAACAGTACTAATCCTACGTGAGTTCATAAGTATTAGACATTACCATTAACATTAAGATTCTGGACTTTAGAAAAAAGAGTGAAGCCCAAAGATTGAGAAGGTGTCTAGGGGTGGCAGCTAAATGGATCAAGAGAGTAAGATTTACTCACTTAAGAAATTATAATTGATTACTATAACGTTCCAGGCACTGTACTATTTTTCGTTACTTTCCTTCTCGGTCAAAGAGACACATATAAGCTGTACTTTCAAAGTTATTTGATTGTTTTCTAAAATTTAAATAAATCTCTGTTGTAAAGTTTTCCTATGGCCATTTGCCTCTTTCTCCTAAAATCTAAAGGGAGAGAAAAACAATTTACTCTGCTGGAATTTTTTTTCTTAGTTGTGGTCCCATGATAGGTGTGTGCCTTTGGTTAGTTCTGTAAGCGGCCTCTCACCTCTCCCCTTAAAGACTGAATGGAGGCTGTACCGTCCTTACGATGTCATATACAATGAAGCCCAGTCAAGGAATTCCTACACTTGGAAGCTGCACTCAGATGTCCTTTCTATGAAGGATCAGCCACCCTGTTTAAAGCTAGAGGTAGCTATGAGCCAAGAAGAAACTCGGTTTTTAACCCAAAGCCTAACTTATTAGGACAGACTCACCATGTAGGGAGTATAAACTCCTGCTTATACTAACAGCTGGAGAGTAAGTCTTTAAAGAAGCCGTCACTTTGGTTATTGGTTTTTGTTCTTTTTAAGAGTGGGGAGAAGTAGAGATGAGGGGACTTATAATACGTTTAACTCAAATTAGTATTCAAGACTTAAAATACTTCTTTTTGCTAGAGATGATGAATCAAAAAAAGTGAAATATGGAAATGAATGTTCTGGGGTCAAGATGGATCCTGATTTCCCAAAAATAGAACTCTCTGGATTTGGACTTCTTTGGATGTAGGTTCTGGAGACTCTAAGAGCCATCCTCTAAGGTTCTGGTGAAGGACCCCTTCATCCTCATCTGTCCCATGGTAGCAGTGGGGGGCAGGGGTCTCACCCTCCCAGATGACCTCCTGCTTGCTTTCTGGTGACCTGCAATGTCATTTGCCAGAGCACTGCTCCTTCCTTTCCCACAGAAAGCATCCAGGACCCCGTCCAACACCACCTTCTCCCCCAGGCCGGAGAAAGTTTCCTAGATCTCTTCCATCAGGAGAATGATTTTTATTTTCTTATGCTTACATACGGATTAAACCAGTTAAATGTCTTCCACAGAATAAGAAATATTTGCCTGGTTTTCTTTCCTGCAAATAACAATCAAACTAGCTGAGAGAAAAAAAAAAAATTAAAGAGTCATTTTTGGAGATCTCTGGTTAGGCATCTGCTCACAACAACCAAAAAGGGCCTCCCGCTGACCTGGAAGAATTCAATGTGGGGAAATTCTAACCACATACTAGCTATCATGATCTCAGAATACACTTTAGCATACTTGTTTTCAAAAAGAGAAAAAGCCTGTTTTTTCCTTTATCATTTCTCCTTGAAAAGGTTGCATTAAATCAAAAGAGTACCTTAACATCCATGACATCCTCACATTGAACAAACAGCCTTAGAATCTTCCTTAAAGTCCCAACAGAAACCAGATTGTGACTATTCATTTATGTGCAAAGGGCTCCGTCCGGAAAGTAAGGGAGAAGTATGGTGCAGGTATCTTAATAAGTGAGTAGATCGGGTTGGTTTTACTACAGTAACTAGTCAATCCCAGTAGAGGAAGGACTGGAAAAAAACAATAGGAGGCAATAATCAAGGTCTGCATTTTAAAGGCTGTTTCTCTGGGACAGAAAAAATTCAGAGCAAATCCAAGAAACATTTCAGCAACAAAACCTGTGTCATGCAGTTGTCATTTTTTTTTTTTTTAAGATTTTGTTTATTTATTTGACAGAGAGAGAGCACAAGCAAGGGGAGCTGCAGGCTCCCCCACTGAGCAGGAAGACTGATGTGGACTCGATCCAAGGACCCTGGAATTATGACCTGAGCTGAAGGCAGATGCTTAATCCACTGAGCCACCCAGACGCCTCTGTAGTTACCATTCTAATATAGGTCATGGTTGAGGGGAAAGGGGCAGACAGGTGAAGAAAATCACACTGATCCTATGTTGTAGGGGAGGGAAACTGTCCCCTTCTTCCCTTGTAGGTTCTTGGACTGACCTAATCATTCAATTGACATACTACAGATTACCAGGAGAAACATAAATTCAATATTGTATGCACAGGAGCCCCAAAGATAGCTGAATCTAAAAAGTGGCCAAAGCAGGCAGCTTTTCTGTCATTTAGACAAAGAAACAATTATTCCCGAAGATTTTGACAAAACAAAGGAGTTTGGGTGTGGGGTAGCAAACTAATGAAGAAGGAATAAAGTTTGTTTATAGTGCCTTCTTGGCCTTGAATTCTCTATCTCTGGTGATAAGGATGACTTCTACCTTCCCAAGATAGGAAGGATATCTTCACGTGAGAGATTTATTTCCTACTTCCAGGGGAACAAAGGACATCAGAGTGTCCTTCCTGCACCAGCTGTAACTTTAATTCAAAATAATCAATATGCCAAAGTGGCGTATTTTGAAGTGGCATATTTTTGTTCCCCTCAATATTCTCTCCAAAAATAAGAAAAGAGTAACAGTCGGCTCTTAATATTGTTACATATATATATACACGGGATGCTACTGGATCGGGGAGGGGAAAGGCTCTAAGTACATGAAAAGAGGGCAGGGAGGGCCTCACCAAAGAAGGGCCTAGGGCAACCACTGAAGGAATAGGAATTCTTTAGGGAGGGAAGAAAGAAAGACTTTTCTGACAGGAGGCCATGGGAAAGTATATCCCATTTTCAGAACCTAAATCAGAAGATGGGATCTGGCAAACTAGACAGGCCAGATCATAAAAGAATTTTGTGTTAGTTTTGTTTGGTTAGCAGTTTTCTTCAGTCCGGAGAAACAAAATTTTGCCAACTCAAGCCAAAGAGAACAGGGTAAAGGGGAAGACAATTAAAAGAATACAGAAGCAAAGGAAACACTGAATACGCATGCTTTTGAAAGAAACCAGGAGAGCTGAGGGGACCCAGGTAACAGCTGCAAAAGGACAATCTTCTTAGAGTGCCTTAATCTATACCTGTCAGCAATGGCTTGAAACAAACCACTTCCAACTACTTTCAATCTTTCCTTCTCTTTATTGAAAATTTCTGGGAGGCACTGGAATCTGCTCAGATTCCCCCAAACTAATATCAATTGTATGGCGCCCAGGAGGACTGAAGGTAGATATTCCACAGGTAAAAAAGAGACCACGAGAGTTGTGCATGCTCTGTCAAGGGTTTTGAACTTTATCCTATAGGTAGAGGGAAGCCAATGGAAGGTGTAAGGATGGGATGATCTATGCTTATGTTCTCTTTGGGAACACAAGACACTGTGGAACTGTAACAAATAAGACCATAAAATGAATGTCACAGGGTTTTGTGTCTAGGTTACAAATGATATGTAAAACCCTCGTGACACTTATTGGCAGACAGTATCATGGGATGTTAGAAAGAGGAGTAAATTTTGTAATCATTTAGTGAATCCAATTTCATTTTACAGGTTATCTACAAAGAGGCTCAGCCTCTGTGTCCTTCCTTGGGTCATGAGTCTACTTATCAGCATTCAGGACTTGGGATGAAATTCTTTAATCATCAACACCATTCTGTCAAGCTACCATGAAAAAAGCCCATTTTAAAACCTCTTTCTTCGTGAAAGTATTGGGCTCCAGCACAGATTCTGTGGTGCCTTTGATTATGTCTATACTATACACACAGTATAGGGCATTCTTCTCATCATTACGTAAAATTCTTACAAAATGTGTCTTCTACTCTCTCCCACTGTTTCATTTATTCAGCAAGAAACTAGTAAGTATCAGTCATTGTACTGGCTGAGGGCACAGAGTAGCAACGATATTGTTAATAATAATAGCAATATAGCGGCCATAATTTACATAACACTTACTAGGTGCCAGATAATATTCTGAGTGTTTTTCATATAGTAATTCACTTAATCCTCGTAACAACTGGTAGGCTGGAATGGGGACTGATTGTTTGTGGCTTCAGTGTTTCTTTGGGAGGCAATAAAGATGTTCTAGAATTAGATTGTGGGAATGCTTTCCCCAACTGTAGATATACTAGAAAACACTGACTTGTACACACATTAAATGGAATTTTATGATATGTGAATTATATTTCAATAAAGTTGTTTAAAAAAAAAAGAAGTAAGGGCACCTGGGTGGCTCATTTGGTTAAGCATCTGCCTTTGGCTCAGGTCATGATCCTGGGGTCCTGGGACTGAGTCCCATGTCGGGCTCCCTGCTCAACACGGAGCCTGCTTCTCCTTCTCCTCCGTGCTCATGCTCTCTGTCACTATTTCTGTCTCTCTCAAATAAATAAATAAAATCTTTAAGAAATAAAAATTTAAAAATTAAAAATAAAAAAAAGAAGCAAAACCCAAGATGTCGATTATACAGAGAAGCCATTTGAGGCACAGAGAGGTTACAACAGTTGCCCCGGGTCATAAAGCTACAAAGTGTCAGAGCTGGGGTTCAAATATAGGCAGTCAGATGCAGAGTCTCTATATTAAGACACAGTCCCTGATCTGGAAGAACTCACAATCTGGAGCATATTTACAAGCATGAGGCGAAAACATCTTGCTCTTATATCTAAATTACTCAGATGTATTAAACACAGTCAGAGGAAAAAAGGAGAAATATACAAAGGAAAACTGATGGATGACAGAGTCCCAGATATCTGTAGATGAGTCAGCATGTCTAAAACCTGATTCTGCTCCTGATGGCATCATCAGGAAAAAGTATCCTAAAATAAGCTACATTAGAAAAGAAGACAAAGAGGGAGCTTTCTCACCATCCATTAACAGAACAAGCTGAAGTCACCTTGTGTGCGCACGTGGACGTGCCTGTGCACGTGTGAGCTTGTGACGATTTGGGTGTATGTGTGTCTGCTGGAAAATTGTCCTCCCTGAAGTCATGCCTGTTCTTCATTGTATGCCCAGAACCTGGCAGGGCACATGGGAGATAATGGATGATGATGAATGAATGACTCTCAGCTAGTTAAAGAATAGCTTAAATTGATTTTTGAATTCCTGGACTTTAGAATGGCTCAAATCTAGATCATAAGGAAAAAGGGCTGCTGGTGACTGGAGGTATATGGGCATTACATGACTATTAGTCATTTGGGGAGTGTCTGGTGTTCATGAGATCACAGCTCCAAGCCTGTAAAGGTCTAGTTCTCACACTCAGTCCTTCTCAAGACCCCAAGCTCTGGTTGTCTTGAAAATGTATTTAACTGGTTATGAAAAGGACTGGGTAGGAGAAAAATCTATTCTGCCTCGGGGCACCTGGATGGCTCAGTCAGTTGGGCTTCTGCCTTTGGCTCAGATCATGATCCCAGTGTCCTGGGATCAAGTCCCACATTGGGTGAGTCTGCTTCTCCCTCTGCCTGCCACTCCCCCTGCTTGTGTTCTCTCTCTCTCTCTCTCTCTCTCTCTCTCTCTTTCTCTGACAAATAAACAAAGAAATAAAATCTTTTTTTAAAAATCTGTTTTGCTGCAGAAAAAACTCACAGTGCATTCCCAGTGATGGTGAGCTAAGGACAATGCATTTCCTTAAACAGTATATATTCAAGCTCATCTTACATCCCAAATACAGCAAGCAGAAGTAGAATATACTTAAACCAGAATGCAGGGCCCGCATGTCAGTTTCACAAGCTGTCAGGGGCTGCTCAAAATCCTTCTCAACGGCATTAATGCTCAAGCACCAGGTTAACTGCTGGATGACTAAGCTATGTCCTCTTATGCTGAAGGAGTTCACAGAATTGGTGCTCCTACCTCCTCAAAATTTTTAGAATTTCTGTATCATTACTCAGCTAAATATTCTTTATCTTGGGTAACAAATTATGAACGTGACATTCATCAGGCCTCAAATGGGACCACTCTGGAGAGTCTGTGAAAAACCCAGAGAGCTACATGAAAATTACAAAGGTTAAGATTTTCTTCCTCAAGTTCAAACAAGAAATTCTACTTGTCACAGAAATAACAAAAAAGATAAAATTTAAATAAGGTAATAAGTACCAAGCAATTTATATTTAGCTTTTCAACATTTGAAGAAAAAAGATACACTCTCTACCCAGATCTAATTCCTCCATCTGCCACAAACTTGAGACATTCTTCCATTAGCTTACTTATTGTATGTCTTACAGGCAGGAGAACCAAGTGGCTAAGAGCTAGCATGTCTCTATAATCTATTATCCAAACCAGAGCCTTCTGAGAGTGAATAAAGTCACAATAATTACACTGGGACAACAGACGTAACCTGGGACAATCCCAGACAAACTGAGAAATACTGCCACCCTAGTAAAAGCTTGTGCTCAGGTGTTAGAATTGGATGATGGGCAGGGAGAAACAACTGAAGGCTTTTGAATAGTGTTGTTAAGTGACCAAAACTTCAGGAAACTTAGACAGAAGTGGGCTTTGGCCAGAATGGACCAGAAAGACATCGAGGATAGGAAAGCCCAAGAAAACGTTCCTATGACACTAGGAAAGAAGCCACAAGAGGCCAAGCTAGGACGGTGGCAATAAAAAGAGAAAGCCTATATAAGAGAACAGGCTGTTAAAGAGGTCGGACAGGTTGTAATACTAGTCTAAGTAGTTGACTTAGACTCAAGGGACTTGACAGGTAAATGCGTAGCAGAGGACATGCTGATTGGAAAAACCAAGGGAGCTCAGATTCTAGGGCAAAAGCCGTCTGCTCCCTATCTCTTCTCATACTTCTGATCATGTCGCCAGGCTCGCAGGGGTGTGCTTCATTCCAAGGAGAACTGGAGCTCTCCACAGATCGCTTACTACGATGCAAGGCACAGGTAAGCCAAGAGTTTCCTTCACCAGGAGGGTAATAAAATGCCACCAACAATTGCTCCAGACACCACTTGGTGGCACCAGTACCCTGAAATGATTGAAATGCAACCTGCTATTCTTGATCTTAAAGTGGAAACCTTGGACTCCTAAAAGGTCTGGCCAACCCTCAAGTTCAATTTCTTCCATGATTATCTGACTTCTTCCAGAACTTTCACATCCTCCTTTATCTCAGTCTATGGAAATCCTGAAAACTAGAAGATGATAACGTTTTATTTCAATGATCTCTTATCATTTCAAAAATTCCTTTTTTGCATATACACATATAATTTGCATAAATGTGACCACCTCTTTCAACCACATTTTTCTTACATTAGCCTTTTCCTTTTTTGTTTCTTTTCCTCACCTACCACCACCTTCTAGACAATCCATCTTAACAGCCTAGAACATATCCATTCATATTTGTTTCCATCACCATCTAACCTTATACAAATGTATGTATAGGCAAAAGAGAAATGTAGAGAGATAATGTATAAAAGTTTTTTTGATCAATGATTTAGAAAAGGACTCATATAATATACTGTTTTACACATCTTGCTTTTCTCCCTCAACAGTATCTGGTGGTAATCCTTCTAAGCAACTAGTATTGCTCTAATTCATTTTGGGGGGGATGTTGTCATGTAATATTCCACGGTATAGACATACAATAATTTATCCGACAACAGTTCCTTATTAAAGGGTATTCACTTGCTTTCAGTTTTTTGTTGTTATTTTGCCACAATAAACAATCCTGCTGTAGAAATCCTGTGTTTATATCCTGTAAGGTAGTGCTCCTGTCTCCATGAGTTAAATTCCCAACAGGAGAATGCCAGATTAAAGGGTAAGTATATACTTTTAACTTAAGAAATGTTTTTCTTAATTTCACAAAATTTTAAGAAATGTTGCTAGATTTACATCCCCCAAAAAAGCTCTTTAAAATCCCCATATCCACCAGCGAAATATGAATGACAGTGCCCTTTTTCTCACGTCTCCACTAGCAATATGTATTGTTGCTTTTTTCTTTTGCCAGTCTAATGGATGTAAAGTGACAACTTATCATTAACTAACTTCTTGTTTTCCCAAATGGTTGTGATTTGGAGCATCTTTTCAGTTTGGTTTTTTTTTTTAGCCATTTTGATCTGATTCTTCACAGCTTTTGCCCAAAGCAAGGATTTTTTAAAGGGATTTTTGCTTAGTAATGAAGGTAGAAAAATATTGCTGAACATTAAAGAAAATGGAAAAAAAATAGGTTTTATCATGGTCACTATTACCTATATTTGGTATCTAACACTAAAAGCACTTGGGTGTTCAATTCAGCAGCACATACACTAAAATTAGAACAATACAGAGAAGATTAGCATGCCCTCTGCATATGGATGACATGCAAATCTGTAAAGCATTTCATAGTTTAAAAATACATGCAAACATACATGCATGCATATACACATACATAAAAACACTGGGGAGCCAGAAAATAATCTGTGAGTACTATTCAATTCTGAAATGTCGACTCTAAGGGCAGAAGATGGTTATTTCTCTCTTCATAAGGAATTATCTCACTGTTAGTGCTTTGTTTCTGACTGGACATTGTATTGCTATATATGCTTAAGTAGGACTTGGTATTAAATCGAACCAGTTGCATTTATTTGAGTGTCATTCAAAATACTTGTTTAAACAAAAAAAAGAACAAAAATCAGTAGGGAAAGAAATTGTATTTTTAAGCTTCTAAGAAGATTTTATAAACAATGGAGCCCAGAGAACAAAAAAAGTCATAAAATGACTTGACAGTGTCCTTTTAAGTGAACATATGTGAGTTTATGCCTCCATATGTGTTCACATATGTCCTACATATGCACAACCAGCTGCTAACCAACCAAATTGTTCAATGTGTATGTTTACTGTAAAACAAGCCGAAAGTGTTTGGTCTCTTTGTTAGAGAAACAGCTCATAATTTCAAGTATACAAACGTCAGTTGTTTCTCATTTCTTTTTTTTTTCCAAGCCAAATGAGCTGTTGATGCCCAATTTGGCAGGATCCTAACTGAGGCTGACTCTTGGCCAGCTGCAGAAACCTGGCCCTGAAAGTTTGGGAAAATTTTTACAAGAATAAGGAGCTTTTCCTAATGGCTCCCTAAACCAGAGGAAGTTTCCTTAGAGCCTCCGCCGGTTTTTTCCTACTCAATATCCCAAAGGATAATCACTAACATTGCTTGAATACTAATGGATGGAGTTAGGGTGTGAAATGAGGGTCCTCCCCGACTTTGGTCAAATACTTTCAAAACCCACTGTTAACAGAAAACGTTCTAGGGAGGTAGAGATTATATCTGTGATAACAACTTTATCTATGAGTCCTCAGTATCTCATCTTTCATTCAGCCTTTAGACAGTGCTCCGCAGCTTAAAATGGTGAATGAAATTTGGACCAATTTCCAGTTGAAGGGGCAGCCTTTGGACGGATTAGACCCCTACTTCTACAATCACAGCATTGAACCCAATCATCACGATCGGTATCCTCTACTACTCACATTAATATTCTCTGAAGAGCAGGCTGTTGTGAAAAGAGCTCATGCTCTGGAGTGGAAGAGTCTCTCCAGTCCTGGCTGTGTCGTTCGTTGCCTGGCTGTGTGGCTGTAGTAGCTTTACGCTTCCAACTTCAGTTTCCTTATGAGCTATATGGAAATAGTAATACAGACTTCCTAAGTTTCTGATGAAGATGAAATGAGATAACCTATATAAAAGATGATGCGCAGTATTGGGGACACATTAAGGGCTTAGTAAATGTGAATGCCCTCCCTCTCCAATTCTCTTTTCTTCTCTCTAGTCCCTGCAAAGAGAGAGAGACATAAGAACCAGGAATATTTCTTGGTCAAGGGGATAATCTAAAAGTCCCCAATCCCAAAGATGGGAGGGATGGGTAAAGGAGAGGCTGAATTCAAGAGAAAAAAATCATTTAAAATGTTCTCTTTTTTTTCATATTTTTATTAATTATTTTTATTAACATATAATGTATTATTTGCCCCAGGGGTACAGTTCTGTGAATTATCAGGCTAAAATGTTCTCTTTTGACAAAAAAATAAAAATAACAGAAATAAAACGTTCTCTTTCAATATCACTGAAACCAGACAGATAAATATGCATGTGTGTTCATAAATGCATGCCCATTTATTGAACACCTACTGTGTGCCTTGAGTAGTGCTTGACAGAAGAAATATTTAAAGCACCATCATAATTTCTTCTCTGATGCTCAGTTTCCTGGGATTTATTTATTAGTGATGATTCTCTGCTTTTCAAAGTGAATGCCATCATAAGGAAGAAGTATGAGTATCGTTGTAATTGTCTTACTCAGCCTCTGTAAAACAACCAGAAGCATCCCACCCATCTTTCTGTCTGCCAACACAGGCTCTTTCTACATCAAACCACCTCTCATTCCTTCTTTCCCTTCCTCCATTCAACCTTCTGAAGGCTGTCCAGTATTTGGCACAGCTGAAAAACACAATTCCTCTTGTTGCAGGTGTCTGTGTTTTTGGAGCAAAACGAGCCTCTGTTGACAATTGTAAAGGAAGGAAGAACGGCTGTTTGCATCTGGGCGTGGGGTAAGAAAGAGAGAACAGCTGGTGGCAGCTGTGGCAGACAAGAAAGTAACCCAGTGAGCAGCTGCTGGTAATTCAGAATCTACTAGACTGCCCGGAATAACTGAAATCCAGAAGAAGCATGTGAGACTCGACTTAACTACTTTACTGTACCCTGCTCTTCATTAGATCCGACTTGTCCTTCATTAGGGACATTCCCATGATAGCTGCATGAGGACTCCCAGTGGGAATATCAGACCCCTCCTTCCCATCCATAACCCTTTGGAAAATCA
This sequence comes from Enhydra lutris kenyoni, assembly GCF_002288905.1. Taxonomy (NCBI): domain Eukaryota; kingdom Metazoa; phylum Chordata; class Mammalia; order Carnivora; family Mustelidae; genus Enhydra; species Enhydra lutris. Next base: position 29,550,159 of record NW_019154091.1, on the reverse strand, counting down.
CACCAAGAAAAGTAAAATGGCACAGACGTTACTTCCAGTAAGCCCATGCTTATTTTTTACAAGAGGAAGCAGTCTATGGTTGACAAGGGAAGGAATGTTACCAGTGATGGATCTATCATAAGAATGGGCAGAAAGAATTCTTTCTATATTACAAGAGATTATGGTCATTTTGATGATGATCCCACACTTCAGAATTCAGTAGGCTAACATAATGTGATAACTTAAGTGTAATAGAAGCCTAGAAAAATACATTTTAAAACCCTGTCAGGGGTTTCAATGTTTGTTTTCTCATATGTATGTAATCCTGTGAATGTGTATACATAGAAATATTTCCCTCTACTTTCTTTTTTATTCTTAATAAAAAGAAGATAAAGAGTCTTTATATCATGCATCTGGTGACAAAATATTTGGTTGGTTGTCATGCTTCCCACTGGTTCTTTTACTCATCTGGAATTCTAAGGTAAACTGAGAGGCCCCAAAATGTGTCATCTACTTCTCATCTTGTTCATCACAGAAGAAAAGCATCTCATCACTCCAATTTATAGAATTTCAGCTCTTTAGTTTCTAAGGTAAAGTTCAAGAGAAGAAAAAAGAAACTACCACAATGTTATATATTAATAAATTATATACAACTAATGCCCCCAAATAAAAGAATCATTAAGGAAATTATATGGCAAGCTATCTGTATTTACAGAAATGATAATTTTGCAGATAGTAATAGGGAAAATGCTTGTGATGTAGCATTTGTGGAGAAGTCTGCTAAGATCATTCACACATGAAAAGTTAATGCAGGGTGCCTGGGTGGCTCAGTTGGTTAAACAATTGCCTTCAGCTCAGGTCATAATCCTGGAGTCCCGGGATTGAGTCCCACATCAGGCTCCCTGCTCAGCAGGGAGTCTGCTTCTCCTGCTAACCTCTCTCCTCTCATGCTCTCTCTCTCTCAAATAAAGAAATAAAATATATTTTTTTAAAAGTTAATGCAAAACATACATCATGATTAAAACTAAGGTAAAAGGATAAGCACAGGACAATGATATAAAAGGAATTTGTTAAAATAGAAAAAGCCAAAGAAGACAGCAGAGGAATCTTAAATTTTATTTCTTTTATATATTCTTTCTGTTGATAAATTATATTAGTATAAAAGATCTAAATAATAATAATTAAACTATTATGAAAATTACTAATAAAATCACTAAACTATAAGCTCCGTAAGGACTGGGTCCTTCCCTGTTTCTGATCACCTTTATCTCCAATGCCTGTCACAGTGCCTTATTACCAATAAATATTTGTTGAAAGAAGAAGTCAATGAAATGAGTCATCATTTTAAAATGAAATTTATAAAAGAGAGAATGAAACCACTTCCATCAATGGCATACACGTGACTGAGAAATGAAGGCTGGCTCTACTCTAGAGATCAATTAGAAAGATCCCCGAAGATATGCTAATGGTATTTTGAAATCAGCTCTGTCCTGCCTGGTGAGATATGTGGCCCAGGCCTAAATGACCCCCCACATTCTGAATTAGAAGGGTGAGAAACTAGACAGTGCAAATATGCTTCCCGCTCTAAGATAGGATTCTGTGACTTGGATTAAGAGGAAAGGGAGTGGGAGTAGTTGCCAAAATACTAATGTCACAAGCACTTGGCCCTTAATTTACTGACCAGAATGGCCCATGACAAAGTTCTCAGATGTCTTGTGCTCTAGGTGAGTAGCTTTGCTCAAAGCAAATTTGATTAATGTTTCTATCCTCAGCTCCCCTCTCAAGTCCAGGCTTGGTTACCCAGTCTGGCATTGAAAGCTTGAGTTCTAAATCAGCTAGTAAGAATATGAGATTTTTTCATTCTTGATTTTACTGTCCCATTTTCCTGCAACAATAAGGTCCACAGTTGAAAGAATTTTCACTATGTCAAAGGCTGCCTTTGAATCAGCCTTGTTTACTAAATTCCTCCCTGGGGAAGTTGGGATAGACTCATCATTCCAATATGAACATCCTTATACAAAGTCTGTTTTCCAGATATCTTGAACCTTCCCCAAGCACAGCTTATATAAAGTGTGAATGTTCCATGTTAATGTAAAGTACTCCTACACTCTAAATATGAAGTAACTCAAGACCCTGACAAATTTGTATGTTATCCAAAATATGTTTGCAGATTTTTCCCTCTTGCCTATAAAATAGCATTAAAGGAAATGTCTTGCTCTATAAATATAACTGTCAAGAGTTTAAATGACTTACACTTCATCATCATCATCACCAAAATCATAAACTGCCTTTTTTTGTCCAGGGCTGGGATTGTAGTATACTCAGCATATTCAACAGATATTTGAGTAACATGCTGAGAAGATGCAATCTTCTCTGATAAAAACTAGGTTTTTATCAACCTTCCCTAAAGGGACCACAGCATATAGTTATTTCCAGATATAATTTCTATATTAGAAGTGTGAAGGCTAATTTTATGTTTCAACTTGACTGGGCTATGGGATACCCAGATATCTGGTCAAACATTATTTGTTGTTTCTATGAGAGTGTTTTGGGATGAGATTAACATTTAAATTGGTAGACTGAGCAAAAGCAGATTGCTCTCCATATGTGAGTGGGCCTCATCCAATCAGTTGACAGCCTGAATAAAACAAAATATCTGACTCTTCACCGAGTAAGAAGGGATTCTTCTGGCCTGAAGTCCTTCATACTGGTACCTTGGCTTTATCCTGTCTTTGAAGTTGAACTGAAACACTGGCTTTTCCTGAGTCTTTAGTCGACCAGCCTTCAGACTGGAACTACACCATCCATTTGCTCTTTTGGTCTCCAGCTTCACCAGCTCACCCTACAGATCTCGAAACTTAATCAACCTCCATAATCATATGAGCCACTTCCTTAACTAAATCTCTTTATATACACATCCTATTGGTTCCGCTCCTCTCAAAAATCCTGAGTAAAACAACACATAAGTAAGTAAATAAAACACATAAGTAAGTAAAAAAAACACATAAGTAAAACAACACATACTATTCAGCACATGAGATTCTATTCACTAAAGGAGGACTCTGGAAAGATGGCAGAGTAGAAAGCACCAGGGATCTGTCTCTCCACCCAGATAACAATTGCATTGACAGAGTCTCTCTGATATAACTATTTTGAAACTCTGGAGTTCTTGAAGGCTTGTAATTTCCAAGGGAAGACTTGGATGGTAAATTGCAGTTAATTTTAGTCAATTTCAGTTCTTGGCAGAGTAGTAACTAACCGTTCCCTACCTCAGTCTTATGGTAGGCAGCTCTGCCAGTGTTCCTGGAGCAGCCTGCACATACTTTGATGGAGCCAGGCTAGGCAAAAAGGATGTTGTCCTCTAAACATTGGAAATCTATGCTCTGCTCATTGATTGCTGCTTCTGATCAAAGAGGTACAGACAAAGAGGTGGACAGCCATTGTTGTTTCACTTCCCCTCTGTTGTTGCTAGCCCCTCCCCTGCCAGCTAAAGTGAATTTAGGGGATTTAAACTTTTCAGTTTTTCTCCTTTCAGAAGCCAGACGTTAAAGTCTAAAACATACAAGAGCACCTGCATATTTGGAGAAAATTAGAAAGTAACTGCACATGCCCAGGAAAAAGCTCAGAAAAGACGTTAGAAGACCTTAGGTTTATACCTCAGCTGATCCTTAGCATAGAGACCTACAGTAATCAAAAACAAAGAAAAAACAAAGACAATAATAAAAACCAGTAAACCTTGGGGAAGAGTGAGGATCCGATTTCCAGAGTCACCCTGGTATGTTCAGTGTAAAACAAAAAAGCACAAAGTATACAAAAAATAGGAAACTGTGGCTCATTTATAGGAAAGAAAAATAATAAACCAACAGAAACTCTCCCTGTAGACTTAATAGCAGATCTCCTAGACAAAGACTTTAAAGCTCTTATCTTAAAAATGCTCAAAGAACTAAAATAAGATGTGGAGAAAGTCGAAAAAGTGATATTTGAACAAAATGGAAATATCAATTGATAGAAAGTCTAAAAAGAAACAACAAAAAAATCTGGAGCTGAAAAGTACAGTAACTGAAGTGGAAAAAAAAATCACTGTAGGGATTCAAAGGCAGATTTGAACAGGCAAAAGAAAGTATCAGTGAACCTGAAGACAGAACAAGGAAACCTATCAAGTGTGAGGAACAGAAAGAAATAAACTGAAGGAAGGCAAACAGAACTTAAGAGATCTGTGGAACACCATAGCTAATCCAGTAGAACTAAGATGTGCAAAGAAAATGTAGCATCTTTTTTTATCCTTATAAATTCAGTCTCTTCCACATTGTGTCTGATAAATGCTCAGTCTTTAAAGCTCTCCCCTTCTCTCTTGCTCCTACAGAATATATCATCTTAGAGTACACAGGCACTGATATGACCTCATGGTGGCCGGGGGTAGGGAATGGGGCATCTTGGATCCCATTCACCATCTGAGTTCTTGTTGGTTCTTCCTGTGGGATTGCTGTCTAATTTCTGAACTGACCTGCTAAAGTGAAAGTGAACCTGTCTTTAGGGCACTGTACTGGCATTCACTACGGAAGTCAGTAACAGTAGCCAATTATCTCTGGTCTTGAACTCTTTCAGATCTCCCATTATACTCTTTGTCCAGTCCCCAGGCCCCCAAACAATATGGTCCCACCCCCTTATTTCTCTGACTTCTTTTCTGTCATTCTTCCCCTTGCCCACCCTTCCCCAGCCACACTGACTTTCTCTCTGTTCCTTGAACACACCTGGTATGTTCCTATCTCAGGGTCTTTATACTCTAGCCCTCTGTCTGGGATCATGGTTTGTTCCTTCACTATATTTGAGACTTTGCTCTGATGTCACCTTCCATATAATATATTCTTTGACCATCTTATTTAAAACTGAACACCATTCCTGAGATCCCATAGTCCCTTGTTTATTTATTTCTGTGGCACTTATCACCATCCAATATAACATATGATTTACTTACTTTTATTGCCTGTCTCCCTCCTCAAGAATATAGGCTCACTGTAGTGATTAGGGCTGGCAAATGGTGTAGAGAATTCAGAATTAATGTGGTACTTGCTGCATGACCATGAGATTCAATGACGTGAATCAATCCCTTAAGAAAAGTTGAGCCATGAATGATTGAATAAACAATAAAATTTTGTATTGAGTCAGTAACATGCTTCCCCCACCCATTCCAGTCCTTCACCTTTCAGATTTCCACATTTTCCTCATTTCTGTCTCTACTGGCTTTCGTTTTTAAACTCCAAAGGTACTAGCCAATGACAAAAATGTCTTAATTTTTTTCAAAAACTTATTGAAGTCCTACTTAAATTTTTGTATTAGTGAAGGTAAACACTGGCTGCTGTAATGAAAACATTTTAACCTAATAGAACCTTTTTCTTCACTGACATTATCAACCCAAAGTGTTATATGCAGCTGGCAGGTGGATTTTCCCCACAGAGGGGTTTTTAAGGATCAGGCATCTCCCAGATTAAGACACCAGATGCCCTATCAGTCACTCAGCAACCAGGCAGGAAAGGAAACAGGGGATGAGATAGATATTGGCTGCCTAACTACCTTGACCGCACACATCACTTCTGCTTACGTATCATTGGTCAAAACTAGATCATGGCATAACTGGATGCAAGGAGCCATGGAAATTGTAGTCTCTGCTTGGGCAACTGTTTCCCTGTGCTGATTCTATGCCATGGAAGGAAAAGGACAGATCTTATTTCCCATTTAGCTTTTTCTACCATCACTTGTCCTATGGTGTATAGGCATTCTCACATACATTACTTCATTAATTCCTTCAACTTCTTTATCAGGTATTAATATCATTTCCATTACATAGAGGAAAACACACCCAGAGATAAAAACTGGCCTCTCAAGTTTTTAAGATGTGACTTCATTCATGGAGATTTACATTTTTAATACAGTCTTTCCTGAGTTATAACTTAGATACTACACCATTCACAATTTAAATTATATATTTCAGTGGTTTTTAGTATGTTCACAGAGCTGTGCAACCACCACCATGGTCAATTTTGGAACATTTTTATCACCTGCAAAAGAAATGTGTGCTCAGGGGCACCTGGGTGGCAGTCGGTTAAGCATTCAACTTTTGGTTTTGGCTCAGGTCATGATCTTGAGGTCATGAGATGGAGCTCTGGAGTCAGACTCCATGCTCAGTGCAGAGCCTGCTTAAGACTTTCTCTCCCCTCCCTCTACCCCTCCTTCCCAATCTGTCTCTTTCTCTATCATTCTCTCAAATAAATATTTTTTTAAAAGTAAAAAGTAGAAATAAATTCAAAAAGAAATATACATTAGCATTTCCTTCTCATTTCCTCTTTAGCCCCTTTTTAGCCCTAAGCAACCACTAACCTACTTCCGGTCTCTATAGATTTGCCTTTTCTGGACATGTACTATATGTTGGTTAATTGAACGTAATAAAATAAATATCCAGATATAAGTGGAATCATACAATACATGGCCTTTTGTGACTGCCCTCTTTCGCTCAGCCTAGTGTTTCCAAGGTTCACCCATGTTGTAGCAGGCATCAGTATTTTATCTCTTTTTATTGCCCAAAAATATTCCATTGTATGGATATACCACAAATCTGTTTATCCATTCATCAGGTGATAAACACTTGGACTCTTTCCAATTTTGTTTAGTATGAATAATTCTTCTATAAACATTTGTGAACCAGCTTTTATGTGAACATGCGTTTTAATTTTCTTGGCTCTATACTTAGAACTGAAACTGCTGGGTCCTATGGTAACCTGTGTGTTATCTTTTTTTTTAAGAACTGCCAGGCTGTTTTCCAAAGTGGCTACGCCATTTTACGATTTTCTTATCAGTGTAGAGTTAGAGTGTTTTAATTTCTCCACATCCCTCCCAAAGCTTATTTTTTAAATCTTTTCTATTATAGTGGGGTTTGCATTTTGAAGGATGACTGTTTCTGTCAACTTCAAGAATTATGAGTTATGGATCAATTCCTCTAGTAAAAAGCTAAGTAAGAATGGAGGGGCTTAAGAAAAATTTTAAAGGATTTGTCTTCTGTGTTTTTTCTTCCAGGTATACCTTGCCTTAATCTGCCATTTGGATGCCCAGAAATCCGAAGCTGTGTTGTGGGATTCCATGAATGCTTGCCCTTGTTGGGTTTATCCCATATTGCAGACTCTTCCTAATCATTCCTTTCTTGACACTTTCTTGCAGACTCTTCCTAATCATTCCTTTCTTGACACTCACAATAAATAATTGGATGCAGGAAATTTTGAGCCTTTTGTTTTAACCCATCTATTTAGATACTGTTGACTTTCAGATATGAGAATCTTTTAACTCCTGTGTTTAGGAGTAGAAAGCTTTACATCAAAATTATGCTTACCTGGATGAATACTCATTCATTAGGAAAGTATTTTTTAGAACTAATTTCTATTAAGCTACTTTAATAGATAAAAATACTTGATAAAAATTTTTTCCAAGGCATTAAGACATTTCTAATTTTCTTCTCTTTTGGTTTTTAATTTACTGAAATTCTTTTCATTGGAATCAGTTATTTTCCACATAAGGTTTAAATGAAAATGTTATTGAACATTTTTTTTCCCTTACTGTTCATATCAAATTTTTCTTGATTATAGTTTCTACAATTGCATGTGTTCTTTTATGGTCATTATTTGTACTAAGTCCAATGGTCTCAGGTCAAATTATTCACACCCAAACTTAGTAAAAAAATTGGATTCTTACATCAATTTTTAGGCAATAATAAGTTTCAACATATGCCAATTTAGCTGTTGGCAGTTTTATTTAGTGTTGATTACTTTTGCCAAGTCTAATTTTTCTCTGTTCAATATTTGTATGTTTCAATGTGAGCATCAAGACATGATTTGTCAACAGATTTTTATCTCTAACAAATTTTACCATGTGTAGTTTCAACTATTGTCCTTTGTTTTGTGGTGATCATTCCTAACAGTAATATTTAGTATGAGTTGGATAAAAGACTGACGGTTTGGACTTTTTTTTAACTAATACATGAGAAAACTGTAAGAAAGTTCCCTCAGCTATGTCAAAGTTATTCTGCTGTCTGGATTTCTCTGTCTTATGACCCTTCTTTAACGTATTTCCAATCATTTTGTGTATTCTCTACCAACTTCCCACGCTGATGGCACAGCAACAGCAAATGATGGGATCAGAATATCCTTGGGGTTAAATGTTCCTGTGTCATGAAGGCTAGGGGTTTAAACAACCCAGTGTCACAACTAAGATATCCAGTTCAATATGCCGTTATGTCTGATTCATCACTGGGATCAGCTGGGGAGCTTTACCTTTAAACATACAGATTCCTAACCGATCTCTTCCCATCCCTGCCTATCCCTGAAGCAAATTATCACTTCACAGATCTGGGATAGTCTCCTAGCATCTGCAATTTTTTAAAAAGTTCCTTTAGTGATTCTTATGTCTATCCACAGAAGTTTGGCTGTCTTCTGGGCTAAGCCATACCCAGAAAAGGGCTATCTGTATGGGTCATGCCTATGTTACAATACTTCCATACCTTAAACTTACCAAAAAAGAGAAATAAGATATTAGGAGGAAAAAGGACACTGCTGGTGGCTAAAGAAGAATGGATGGGTTCCCTAACCAGAAGGGCCTAGCAAAGACGTAAGAGGTGAGCAGGTAAGTAGTCTTCAATTTGGGGGTCAAGAGAAGGAAGTGGAAGCAAAACAGCACAGTTCAGAATCTATGTGCTCAAACTGTAAGCACTATGGGGTCTTGCCTTTTTCACAGTCCTTGTTCTACTTTGACTGGTCCCGGGCAGACTTTTAAGGCTGGACAAAACGGTGCCTTGCTCAGTAACTAAATCATCCGGTAACCTGATACAGCAGATATAAATCTCAGTCTACAACTCAAAATGGGGTGGGGGGATAGATATTTATTTCCTGTGATTCAAGTTATTTCCTATTTTTGAGATGCCTGTTCCCTATAGAAAGAAAAATAAGTTCAGTCAGTTTAAAGTTTGCCCTAAAGTGGGTCTGAAATAGGATGGCGGGACTGTGGTTTCAGTGCCAACATATTTTGAAGGGAAGCCTGTTATGTCACCTGTAGAGGCAGATGGACCCTCGCCCAAAGTCTGGTTTGGATGTTGCTACTGATGCCATCACACATCTACCAAACAGTTAGGAAAAGGCTTATTATTTACATAACTGAGATGTCTGGGAGGGCAGGGAAGGCCTCTCAACCAAGTCCAAAGTGAAAAAGCAAGGGAGAGAGACTGGTATATATTTTTAGCTGGGTTGAGGGGTTGGGGCTGAGGATGTGAGTCCCCATGTGGCAGGAACTTGTGGTTTTGCTGGTGCCAAAATGGTGAGCACTCGGGCCTTACAAGATCAGCTGGTCCAGATGTGGTACAGAAGGAGAAGAGGAAGAGGTGAAATTTAACAGCTGTCAGCAGTCAAATATCAGAGTCCAGATCTTCATTATAAAGTCATTCATCTTTGATTTCACTTGTCTACACAGAAATCTTCTGAAGCAACCAGCATCTTGCCTGATACTTGATCTGTAATAATAATTATTATTATGGCTACTTTTGTTAATTACAAAGTCTCCCAAGAACTGCCCTGTTTTACATGGATATTTCATTTAACCCTGACTGCACTCTGAGGACACAGGTATTATTATTAATTACCCCACTTTATAGTTGAGGAAAGTGAGGCACAGAGTTAATGGCATCTGCTTCTCGCTGGTAAGAGTGAGAGCCAGGATTCCAACTCAGACTGTCTGGTTCTTTACCTCTATTTCCTGTCCTCCTCATTCTTCTCATCCTACCTCAGCATGGTATAACCGAGCTGCTTTGGTGCATGAGCAGTTGTACAAGTCTGTCCCGACCTCTAGAACTTGCTGTTTCCATGTGACTCTAATCCTGGAAGCAGGGCTCTGAGCCCCACTCTGTGAAAAAGACCAGCCAAGAACCTGGCAGAAATCAGATGCACTTCCTAACTGGATAATTAAAGATTTTGTAAAGGAACTGTTTACAAAAATGTGAGTAGAGGTTAGGAAAAGCAACAAAGGAGGTGACAGGGAGCCATCACCACCCTACATCCAGCCAGTATAAATGAGGGGAGGAAGTGGCTACAGGAACCAAAAAGTGACCAGTGCAGAGAAGGCCATCTGACAGAAGCTGCAGCCTTCAGTTAAAGGGCACTGCTGGGAAGGCAAAGGAATAAATACCCCATTCTTCTTTTCCTCCTGTTCTCTAGATCTCTTGCCAATGTCTTCTACTGGCCAATGAAAGAATGGAGGGCAAGGAAACTGTTCATATAGTCTATACAGATAGTCACCCAGGGCACCAGGTAGGATGAAGGGTGGAAAGTGGCTCTGTGGAGTAAAGCAGATAATCACCATGGTAGGCTTTTTCACTGCTTTTATCATTCCTCCTTATTATACTTTTATCACTCCTCTTCCCTTCTCTTCTCTCCCCAGGCTAGGTAAATAACAAACTGACAAACACACACACACACACACACACACACACACACACACACACACACAGGAACAGGGACAGGAAGCTGTCAGGGACAGGAAAGGAGTGCTCTCTCTCTCTCTCTCTCTCTCTTCACTCTGCCTCCCCATTTCTTAGTGATCTGGTCAACTGCAAATACTACAGTGTCTGCCATATATTGGCTTAAATACAAAAGAGGTTTATCTGGCTCACATAACTAATTTTATGACCCAGTGGGCCATCAAGGGCCCCAAGTTTCTCCATCTTTCAGCTCTACCATCCTTGATATTTCAGCTTTCATCCTCACTCTGGTTGTCTTATGGTTTCTAAGATGGTTGCTCCTCCTCCAAACATCACATCTATGCAACTGTGTAATAGGCAGAAAAAAGGATAAAGGAAAAGACTCTCAGAAATGCATCATTTACATCTCTTTGCCTAGATTGAGTCCCATGACCACTTTGGACTACAAGAGAATATGCCCAGCAAGTGGTGTGAGTTGAGAGAACTGGAGTTCCCTTGAAAAGGGTAGAGGGGCAGCTGGGTGGGTCAGTCGGTTGAGTGTCTGACTCTTGGTTTCAGCTCAGGTCATGATCTCAGGGTTGTGGGGATCAAGCTCCCTGTCCGGCTCTGTACGCAGCTGAGAGTCTGCTTGAGAGTCTCTCCCTCTCCCTCTGCCCACCCCCCATGCTCTCTCATTTTCTCTCCCTCCCTCCCTCCCTCTCTTTCAAAGAAGTAAATAAATCCTAAAGAAAAGGGTGGAAAGGAAATAGACACTGTGTAGGAAACGATCAGTGCCTGACATTCCATTTTTATCTGTATCACAAATCTGCTCTGCTCTCATAACTCCTTAGGCCTTTGGAAATCAAATCCAGAAAGAGACTTACAGACTTAGAAAGAGAGAATATACACTGAAGCACATGACTGCTCCAAAGTACAGGTTTATCACATCTTCTTGCAGGTGGTGTGAACATGTGACCATCTTCTCAACAACTGAATGTGAGCAGAACAACTGTGTGCCCCTTGAAGTTAGGTCTTAAGACACAAGACCTTTGTTTAAGGTACATCTTCCTCCCCTCTCTACAGTCTAAAAGCTAGTGCCTCTGACCAGCTTCTGCTATGCTCTAAAGGATAATGGACTAACGAGATAGCACACCTCTAAATGTCTACATCGATCAGGAACATATGCAAATCTGGACTATTAAATCCAGGACTGTTACAGAAAGAAAAAAGAACTTTATTGTATAAGCTACTGCCTTTTGGGGTCTCTATATTACAGTTTTTATCCTACCTAATGTAGTTTCTATCCCAAACATGATTCTCCAGGATGGTTATAATCTCATGCAGGGCTGTGCTTGGGTTTATTTGTGATATTTTCCTAGGTTTCCCCAAATCAGTGGTTGAATTCTTGCCCTCCTCATTTGCTTGTCATTACTCATTTTCCCAGGGCTCTTTCTCTTTTCCAAACACTATTCCATCCTTCCCACTTCCCCATCCAGAGTTCAAACGAGAAGGGAGTAAATTATTTTTGTGGATTAGTAGCCATTGTTTGGGCAGTGTGGATTTTGTCAAGGATGAAGATTCAGAGTTAGGAACTAAAGTCATGGGCAAGAGGGGTATGGAGCAGCACCTGAAGGAGACAAGAACATACGAAAGCCACACTGGGAAATTCTCACCGTCCCTCCTCTAGGTCAATGGGCAGACAGAGTCTCATCATTAAACCTAGTCTAGGCTCATTCAGTGCTCTAGATCTATGCCGCTTGAGATAATTAGTCTCTGATTCTTTGGTATGACTGCCATCAGGGCTTTTCTTAAAATTATACCTCTTCTCTCTGACCTCCTATGGAATCTTGCCTTTGTAATTCAATTTAATTATTTATCAAGTGAGTGCCTGAGGTATTTAAAATTCTGAAGAGAATATAGTAAATGACTGTGGAGACAAGCATGGACATAAGAATTAAGAGAAGGCTTTGGACAATGCCTCTTAGCCAAGATCCTACCCATCTGCAATTATCCCAGAAAAAATCCTCTCTCCACCCAGAGTCTATAAAGATGACTTCTGTCTTGATGTCTTATTGACATCATAGGGATATGTAACACTTTTGATTCTCCTCATTTACCCAGAAAAAAAATAATACAGTTGAAGTATTAAAAAAAAAACTATAGAAACTTTAAGAATCTCAAAGATGGCTATGAAAAATAGGAGAAAGAGATGAAGAGCTATACTGTCAGTTACTCTTAGAGTGCAGAGGTCTTGAGCTGAAGATCTTGGATAAAAGGATCACTCCAGCAGCCCACTGCTTGGTCCAAATATCAGAATAGCTATCACCTTTGTGATGTCACACTCTGGAAGATTCCAAGGGATTCTCAGTTTTAGATCTCCTGTTGACACAGAAGTCCAAGAGGTAGATGCATAATAACTTTCTAACTGGGAGACAGGGATCCAAGGATTGATTCCCTGGACTTTTACTGCAGTGTATGTAGTTAGCAACACTTGATATGGTCCTTTCTAATGAAGTTTGAAAATAGTCTTATGTTCTTGTCATTTTCTTTAATCCAAGACCCAAGTGTGAAGGTCATGTAAGAGTTCCTGTAGATTAACATTTGGAAAGCTGCTTGGACCTGTTGATTATAAACTTGAGTATGCTGTGTTAATCCCCTATAGTATTTTGCCATGTTGGAAGGTGAAAGAACAGTTAGGATGGGGGTGAGATCTCTACATGCACTGAGTATCCAGTGACCATCTCATATGGAGATTAGGGCCATGAAGTTTAAGTATAAAAACCTTTGGCCTCAGCAACTAAAGTTCCTCAGATAGTTTTACAAGTCTCAGTTGGTACCTCTATCACCAAACAAATAGGTGGGTATTGCCAAATGGAAAACACAAAGTCTTAGAGTTTCTTCGCTACTATCAAAGCAGTTGCTTTATGGCAATGAAAATCTTCTAGAAGTCCAAGAAATAGAAACACAATAGTAAGTACATACTCATAACTACATGAGGTGAGTGACTGAATGAAATCCATCTGTAAATAGATGTCTAAAAGATCCGAAAGGTTTTGGGTTGTGTTTTTACCACAGCTTTACAATTTTCTCAAGACAGTAGATTTGACAGATGGGAAACACACCACAGATAGCCTCTACAATCTTACTGAAGTGTCCACAACAATGCTTATTGATGATGTTTTTAAGATTTCCTTTCCGTAATGGGTCATAGCATGTAACACTTTTTGAGAAAATCCACTTCAGTATCTTGATGCAGGTCAAGAGAATATCTTGGTATCACCATAGCTACTGGGAGGATAAAAAATTTAATCTTTTCCAATATACTTATTTATAATCAAATGTGGATACTAAAATTAACTCAAGACCTAATGCTGATACTTAGGAGCTAGTTTTGGCTTTGACTCTTAGACTTGTTGGAAAGCCTGAAGGTGTTAAAGCAACTCATTTAGTATAGTAATCTGCTATTACCCTTTGTTGCTTGAGTCTGCTTTTTACTATGGGGCCCAACCTTAATATAGTCAATTCCTTTGGAAAAACAAATCATCTAATAGGAATTTTATGTGACTACCATGTTTAAATGAAATACCAGATGCAGTTAAACCACATTGCTTCCAAAGCACACCAAAATCATGAGCTATCCCAAAAGCATATTTACTATCTGTATAGATAGTTCCTCTCTTATCTCTCCCTAATTGGCAGGCTGTAGTAACTGCTACAATTTCAGCAACTTGTACAGATCTGGTCCCTGGGAAAGGATAATATTTGAGTGAGTTGCCGTCACATACTAAGCTAAACAACCTCCTTGCTCCGTTCTCTTAATAGGCTCCATCCATAAGCATTTCTAAATCTGGATTGTCAAAGAGTTTCAAAGAGATCAGAGTGAGGTAAGGAAAATTCCTGAATAAGTGCATGACAGTCATTAGGTTTGTTTCCTCCTCTGGGAGAGAAAGAAAGGTGGGGGAAGGAGAGTCTAGGAGCTACAGCAATGGATAGAAATATGTGTGAGTGAGAAGAGAAGGATTTCATAGAAGGTTAATCTAAAGCAGAAAAGCATTGAGTGTTTTCAGTCAAGAGTAAGGTCTGAATGACATGAGGAACGATAATGTTAAGAGGAGATCCTGAAACTAAGTCAATAGAAACCTCAATTAATTATGCAGCTGTTGCCACTGAAGACAAACAAAGAGGGTAGACTTTTGTTATAGGTAAAGTGAGAGGCTATTATGAGTGGTGGATGTCAGAAGCCCTTTGGGCTATTGAGTTAGAACCCTCAGAGCTTGTCTTTGGATGCTTCATTTACAATAGAAGGAAAGGTCTATGATAATCAGAGAGTACAAGCATAGGAGCTTTTGAAGAACACTTTTTAAATTACAGGAGGCACTAGGTGAGTCTGTCCTAGGCAAAGGCTCTGGTACTGAGAAGTTTATCGGTACAAAAATAAAATAATCTTCTCTTCCATGGAGTTTCAGAAAGAGTTTGCCCAGCCCACATTAGAGTAGCACTCCATTTGCAAGGTAGATTTCACTCCAACAGATCTACAGAGTGGAATCATTGTGTAGAAAGCATGTTGACTAATGATAGGAGATTCCTACCATTGAAATGTTTTAGCTACTCCAAGGAAGGAATGATGGAAAGGTGGGTTTATGGTAGAATATGTAGGTCTGGTATCAACAAAAAAGGAACATCCTTGGTTTGGTTTTTTTTTGGGTTTTTTTTTGCAATTGTATGGAAATTTCTTCCTTTTGTCTTAAGGGCAATTTTAGACAAACTGAAGGATCTACTTACTCAAAAGGAAGTAATTCTGTGGCAAAAATTTGGTCCTTTATTATTTTAGATTCTGTCTTTTAATTCAAGGCAGAGCAAGCATTTTTCCAGTATCCCTTTTCCTTATCATATCTACACATATCTTTGTATAGTTTGGCTATAGAGATGTTTTTGTTCCGGGTTTATCTAACTGCTTAATTGTGAAGAGTTGATAATTGAATCTTTTTTTTTTTTTTCTGAGCCAAAGTATCTTCAAAGTGCTCAAGTTCTTGCAGTCCAGAGAGAAGGTCATCTACCATTCAATTGTCTGTTTCCTAACTAAATCTGCCACCTCTGTATTGATGGTTTTAAGACCATCAATACAGAGGTGGTTAGGATGATTGTGGTTATCTTTGTTCACACTGAGAAAAGAGTGTTGTGGAAAATAGTAGTTAACCTGTCTCTGAAATCAAGGATGGATCTGAGTTTTTCCCCTCCTTATGTAACTGGATTTTTGACCCATCGATTTTGACAGGAAAGGTCTCAGGAATAGCTGCTAAGAAAGCTTGTCTGGTTTTTACACTTTTTATATCCACCTGCAGTTAAATTTCATCCCACTTTTTTTCTATCATTTTAGTAATCAATCCATCATGCTTTTCAAATCAAGTTCAGCATCTCTGCTTAGATGAACTAATTGAAAGAGATCAAGGACTCCCTGACTATAAATTCCTAAGACAATGCTTAAATTCTTAAACTAACTTTTGTCTTTCCTAAGAAGGGATTAGAAAGTTCTTAGCTATACTATGGAAATCTGATCTTGACCAAGGTTTAAAGCTGTGAAACAATTTCCATCTACATTAAAAGATATTGAAGGGATATTCTCCAGTGAGAGGACTGTATTTAGGAAGGGACAGTGGAGAATAGGAAAGGGGGTTGAGACAATGTGCAGGGAGATGAGGAGGAGGAACAAAACATGGGAAAGAGGAAGTGAGAGGGGGCCAGGAGGAAAGTCAATCCAAAGATGGGGCAGAAGAGAAAAAAGAGAATTTAAGTTTGGATTTTTAGATGATCCATATTTTTATTAGCTTTTTCTAAGGAGTCCCTAAGTAATTTTATAATTTTGCTGTCTTTTAGAAGATTTTTGTCTTTAAGAGGCCTCTTCTTACCAGTTAAAACTTGTTGACCACTAAATATTTGGAATCTTTGAATCCTTTGATGGGAAGGTACCAATCAAATGGATTTTCTCAATCATATCCCAAGTTCCCCAAGGTGGTCAGTAAAGTTCTAGAACACTCACAGAGCTTCTACAATTTAGTGCTATTGGCTTTATAATGTTAAACCTATATGCAAGTGGCCTGAACAAACTAACAAAATCTCCTTGGCATTATGGCCCCACTGTGATTTTGAACACCTCTATTAGTAGAAAAATCAAACCTAGAGATGTATACAGGATGTAAACAAGACAATAAAGATGAAGAATAAAGGGTTAGACAGTGCTTCAAGGCCAGGAGAGCCAAGCACTGGTCTAGTCCATAGAAGGAACTGGTCCTTTAACAAAGTGGTCTGGGCTGAACAGCAAAGTGACCAATCCTGCCTGAATCTCAGCAGTGAAACTATGGAATAAAATCAGCTGGAGAGTCATTACCATAAGGCTCTGAAAGGAAGGCTCCAAAGGAGCATTTTAACTTGGAGAAGGACAGCGGAAAATTTTGCATGGCTTTAGCAGGAGGGGGTTGGCCGAAATTCAGCTAGACTTAGCAGGACAGGGTTTGGCGGCAGTCCAGCTAGTTTCGGAAATGGGAATACAGGGATTGTTCTTGTGGAATAAGAGTCATTGTTTGGGCAGTCTGGATTTTATTGAGAGAGGTGAGGAGGAAGAATTAGGGGTTAAAGTCATATGCAAGAGGGGAGGGGAAGGAAAAGCAATGGGGGTCCAAGAGATTTGAGAGTTGGGGGTACAAGGATTTGTGAAAGCCACAGTGGAAAATTCTCCCATCTTAAGTCACTCGGGGTCTCTTACACACAAAACCTATAAAACTTGTTTTCACAGGGACCTTCAATGCCTTTATTCAAAGTGATTTCTAACAGTGACCATGTTAGTGGGAGCAATGTCTTATAGCAGAACTCCCTTAAGCCTCGTTAAACTGCTGGACTAAGCTGTGGACTGGGGGAATTCTGGGAGAACAGGAGGAACTTTTCTCTTGATTGCCTCTTCTTTATATAGATGATAATTCAAATCTGTCAGGAAGTCTGCAGGGTAAGATTCAAATGGAAAAAGGTAAATCCAATGGATAAATTCCTCCATATTACTGCATGTCCAGATAAATGTGAAAACCTTTTAGAATTCAGCAGTGGTCTTTTATTCTGTCAAGATCCCAGGATAATGAAGCATAATTTTGAGGAAGAGAATTCAAAGTACTTGGATGTTTGCTTATTTTGGTTCAGGGGAATGCTGGCACCCTTAGAACACCAGCCCTTAAGTATGCGACATTGGAATGGAAGTCAAGTAGGAAAAAGCGTTGGTTCGTCTTACATAAACTTCAGTTGAATATAACTTTCTCACGACATTTCAGCTCCCTACCCCAATCTTGGATAGAAATAAGTTAAAAGATAGGACCAAAAGAAGAGACAATGTTGAAAGCTTTTCCAGAGGCTTTAAAACACTGGAAAGCATTCAGTTCTGGTTTGATCTGGGGTATAAGTTAGTCCACTCGTTTTTCTTCTCTGGATCATACAGCTGGTTCCTGAACTGAATGTTCATCCATGCCCTTGTGAACAAGTTCCATAGCAGTTAGAGGTGAAATTACTGGAGAGGCTTCCATAAATCTGAGTCATTGCAGGGAAATTGTGTTACTTTCATCCTTTCTCCTCCTCATGATTAAAAAAATTTTAATAAAAGCATTGTTTTTGCCATAATTTCAAAGAAGGTCATAACATTTATGGATCTTGGCAAAAGCATCATTTAAGCAACGACTTATTCCAACTTTGAGACAGATGTAGTATAACATGCTGTAGGTGTTACTTGTCTGTACTTAAGAGTCTCATGAAATACAAAACCCATTCATTATTAAATTTTAGTCTTGTTTGAGGCTTATTTGAACTTGTTTTTTCAATGTGCATGGAACGTATAAAAATTGGCTTTGTCCAGAACATTCATTTAATTGCTTTTGACTGCTTGGTGAGTGCACTACGTACCAGGCATGACAGTGTTTTGTGTTAAGAGAGTGTAGTTCTGAAATAGCAGAAAAACAAGGATAATATTATTACAATTTAATACAAAATTCATTATGTCTGGGATACTGATGATCATTATTTTATTCGTGTATCCCTGAAAAGGCTTAATGATTAATTATGCACTTTTCTGCACCAGATGGTTCTTTTGGAATATATATTTCTTCTCGTCCATTTGCCATTCAGCTACTACATTCCACCAAGTCAGTATTCAGAACATTTTTCAACTGTCTCAAGAACATAAACTGTAGAAGTTCTATAATTTTTAGTGCTATGCTTTAAAAATTATACAGAGATAGATTTTTTTTTCCTGTATCTAAAAGGGTCTACTTAGAGGAACTCCATTTAACAAACTTGTATCAAGTTAAGTGACTAGAACTGTGATACGTACTATAGATACATCTTTTTTTCCCCATGAAAGTAAGATTAGCGTGTTTGCTTATACATACAGGGATATTTAGGATAAAGATATAAGAAAAATTAGAAAACAAAACAAGACTTTACAAACATGTCAAATTGGAGGTTCAGGTAAGCCTTCAGTTAAAATTGTTACATAGGTAAGAAAAATAGTTAGATTTTATCTTCCTTTGCTCTCCTCATCCTTCTTAATGACATTTTGTCTCAGCTATAGACACACTTATTCAGTTAGTTGTATAAACTAATTCACACTAAGGTCGTCTCGAAAAAAATCACTAAATATTTGCTGAACATCTCCCATGGACCAGACTCTGTATTTGAGACTCTAAACTTTCTTTCTTTAACCTTCAAATCATCCCCCAAAACATCAGCATTAACTGTAAGTTTATTAAAAATGCAAACTCTCAGACCTACTAAATTGGAATCTGCACTTTAACATAATCCTCAAGTGATTCATAAACATATTTAAAAATCTGAGATACAATCATCTAGAGTAGTGGTTCAACTTAATCAGAATCACTGAGGTGGTTTGTTATCAGGTCTACGTTTGGGGAAACTCAGGTCCAGAAGTTATAAAAGAGCCAAGACTGATTTTTGCTTTTAAGCCTTTTATAACATAGCTGGGGATCAAATCAATCACACATCAAGTACAGATCAGTTAAGTGTAAATCTGGGTGATTTTGCCTTTAATGCAGTCGTTCTGAGAAAGAGTAGTGTGGAGTTGAGTTGTCAGGAAAAGTTCTGTTGCCTGGGAAGATGATGGTACCACTGATTAAATTAAGAAAGATGGAAAATAAGGCTGATTTGTAAGAAAAGATGATATGTTTCATCTCAGATATATTGACTTAGAGAGGTGATAGATATCAAAGAAAGTTTGTTCCACTGATACTGGACATGCATGATCCTACTGCGCTAAAGCTAAAAATTAAAAGACTATCTTCCCCTTGAGGACAGGATCCCTCCATTACTCACTCTTCTATCATAGGTGCTACTGGTATACCTGACACACAGGAGACATTCCATAGCTTTTTGTTGGCTTTTGAATAAATGAATTTAGATTTGTTCCTTAAAACCACGACCCTTCACAAATTTTCCCACTTCAATGCATTTAGTCTTTGAAAGAAGACAATAGGACTAACCAAAAAGCTTAACCCAAACTATAAAACTTTAATAGCGGATTTTCAGGGCCTGAGGAAGCCAGAAGAAAAATATTTTTGATAGGAGACATTTAATTTACTGTATCACCTGTTGATAAGGCTAGTATATGGGGAACTCTACACACATCTCTTCTATTTTTTTTAATGTTTGTCATGTGTTCTGTTAGAAGGAAAGTTGTTAGTAATCTTTAACACTCCCAGAAAGCTTTTAAAATGCAGTCGAACAGGGCGAATGGGTGGTGCAGTCAGTTAAACGTCTGACTTGATTTCAGCTCAGGTCATGATCTCAGGGTCCTGGGATCAAGTCCCATGATGGGCTCTGCGCTTACTCGGCGTGGAGTCTCTCCCTCTGCTCCTCCCCCTCTGCTCGAGTTCCCTCTCTCTCTCTCTTTATAAAGAAATAAATCTTTTTAAAAAATGAAGTCGAACTTTATGATTTTCCCATTACCGTTATTGAATAGCACTAGGTGCTACCGCATGCAAAGTCTCCTCCTCTAAGCCAAGAAAAACCTACATATTGTGGGAAGAGAGAAATGTGGTTGCTAGCCAATTCTTCTATAACCATTCATCACATCTTTTGATTTCCAGTCTTCCTTGGAGCCCAGTTTATATACATAATGTTGAGTTTGCTTTACTGCTACCATACACCACAAAGAGAATTCTTCTACAATAAACTCAAGTCAGTGTCAGGATCCATATATTCCATCTTTGATCTTAAGGTAATATTTACTGACTTGGGGGAATCCCATGATAGATGTGACATTACATCCGGGTCATTCAAAATAATGAAAAAATTATTAAATATATGATCTCTCTTTCAACAGAGTAGAAAAGGTGTAAAGAAAAGAAAGAATCATAGCCCATTCTCTTCCCCACTGGAACAGGATGGGTGAAATCACAGTTTCAAAAAACCAGCTTTTATGTCTGAGCTCCAATCCAATGTATCATGGTTTATTAATTTACAAGCAGCCTATAGTATATAAACAATCTGTGTAAAAAATCAATTAAGCTAATCCTCTTTGTAGAGGTTCCTAATTTGTTATGCAGCTTTCTTCTTTATTGTTATAATCAGACAGCTTTCAGACTTAAAAACACATACCGTATACTCTACCCATACCTAGAAATGACTATCCCACTGATATTCTACCTTCTGAGCCAAAATCACCCACTCCTATTGCTTTAGGAGCCACTATAAGAGAAGCACCAGCAATTCTTGACTACCTCATTGGAACAAGGTGGAGAAAAAAAATACCTGGAAAATAAAAACAGTTTAGGAGAGCTGACCCTAACCAGTTTCCTCATTGGAATGACATTAATCCTAGATTCATTTAGGTTAGAAAAGCATCTTCTCTTTAAAGTAAATACCATTTTGTAAGTTATGTGACTATTTTCCAATTACATTTTAGTACAATTTGCTTGACCTGGTTGCTTTCCTTGTCATGATGGGTGGAGATGAATAGCACCCTGGGTTGGGAGTTTTGACTGAATTATGGAAGGCAGGTACCTTGGCATAGGGAGCCACGGGAGTGGGGGTGGGGGGATCAGAGGTTAAAAGTTTGCTTGGAGCACTTAGGGGAGTACAGCTGTTCTAAGAATTGAGGCTAAATGGCAGGAGTGAATTATGGAAAGTAAGGTGAGGCAATGCCAAAATTAAATTTCATGCGTTTCAAATTTTGTTCTACTAATCCAAAAATAGAAAAATAAACTCTTTTTGCTCTTCTTCACACCCCTTCACACATCCTTTCTTTTAGATTCCAGAATTCTTAAAAAAAAAGAGAGAGAGAGAGAGACTTTGTCTTGCCTTGGATTCGGTTGGTAAGCTCTTAAATGCACAATGATCTCAAGCTCGTATTTCTCAACGATATGCCTATTCCCTATCTAAACTACCTGACAATCCAAAAGCTTCTTTTCCATAGGATTTACAAGTTACAGTATTATGAAATAATGTACATGGAGGCTGGGAATATAATGGTTTGAATGTACATACCTAAATTTAGGCAGTTTAAAATATTAATGATACTCTAAAGGATTTCAGCTCCAAAGTTGGTGAGATTCACTCTCCAGAAGGTCACCAAAATAGTGTGCTTTTTCAGTTTAAGCCCTGGAGGAATACAAAGTTGCAAAATTCCAAGAAGATTAAATTCGGTTGCATTGCTAAATTGAAAACTAATTCAACAAGAGCCAATTGCACATGAGACAAAGTTCTCCACCACACCCTAATCCACCGAAACATATTGAACAAATCATTTGGCTAAAGAAGTGGGAACACTATTCACAATTATGTTATCATCAAGGGACAACTAGGGACAAACTATGTTCTAAAAATTGGAAACCAATTTTAAACCGTGTTGGAAGTCTTCACTATACTGGGCAGAATGTCTTGCCTATGGCTTGTTGCCTATTGTCTATTGAATTGAGTGAAGTTGAAAAAAAAGAAAAAAGGAAAATCCATTGTTGCTGTTTCAGCAGTAAATAGAAAGCAAAGAAGAGCTTTAGTTCAAAGAGCCTTAGGGTTTAGAAACAAGTTGATAAATACATATATTTATGTATATTTATTTGTATATTCTTATGTTTATTTCAGGATTTATTTCATATTATATGTTCATATAGTTCATATGAAATCAGATTAATAAATACAACTTAAAATTCCCTATCTTAGAGACATGATTCCTGGTTTGATCAAGTAGCCTTCAAACTGAATGTGTAAGTTACATAATTATTTTAGCCAGCCCGCCATTTGCGCTGTCCATGTGATGGAAAACAAATGTGTTGTATGTGAGTCCCCTCTCGTTTTGACAGCATAGACCAAACTGTGTTTTTGAGACATGTTTTACTGTGGGCTCTGGTTAGATCATAAGGACCCTGCCATCCATCCACATTCACGGGCACACTCAAAGTCCTTTCCAAAGCCATTTGTTTGCTTCCATGAAAGCACAAACTGCATAGTAAATCCACGTAATGTTAGGTTATTAATTTGTATGGAACTTTGCAGAGCATAAAGTTAAACTGTAGAAGTATTCTTCAAGACTACATGATTACAGAGAGAGAAAAAGAGGGAGGGTGTGCTATTTTACCACTGTTGGGGTTTTGAGTTATCATAGCCAGTTTCAGAAGCATACATTATGCTCAAGAGTCTAGTATACCTGAGAACATGATACTCTCAACAGGAATTTATTTAGCTTCCAAATGATCCATTAAGAAAGTTAAAAAGTACAAGACATGTTCTCAACTACTGTTTAGCAAACAAATTTTTTAGTGCTTGTAGGTGAGCCCAAAAGACACCAGTGTATAACTATAATAAAACTTACATGTCCCAGGACCTTTTGCCAAGACCATTTATATCTTATTTACTTAGCCATACTTTTGAGGATTACCCAAGCTCTTTGCTGTTTGTACTTACTTTCCCTCCTCCAGGAAATGGAGGAAAGCATCCCCCCTGGAGAAGAAGTTTTCTTCCCTCCAAGAAAGAGGCTAACATCTCCTATATCCATATATCACTTCTCACCTAATTCTAAAGATGTGTAAAAATAGGCCATAAATTCATTTACCTGCTAGGAGTCACTATGTGTAAAAGATAGCAAAGATGTTTCAAACTGGCAAGATTTTAAATTGTCTCTGGATCTTTATTTATGTGTATTCTTTGGAGATAAGTAATTGCTTGTTCCTTTAAAACATCTTTGTCTTACATTAATTAAAAAAGATATACATACCCCATATTTATTGCAGCATTATTTACAACAGCCAAATTATGGAAGCAACCCAAGTGCCCATTGATAGATGAACACACACACACACACACACACACCCACACACACACACGGAATATTACTCAGCCATAAAAAAAGGAATGAAACCTTGCCATTTGCAACAACATGGATGGATCTAGACAGTACAATGCTTAAGTGAAATAAGTTAGAGAAAGACAAATACCTTATCATTTCACTCATATGTGGAATTTAAGAAACAAAATAAATGAACAAAGGAAAAAAGAGACAAGCCAAAAACAGCCTCTTAACTGTAGAGAACAAACAGATGGTTACCAGAGGGGAGGTGGGTGGGGGGATGGGTGAAATAGATGAAAGGGATTAAGAGTACACATGATAAGGGCTGAGTAATGTGTAGAGCTATTGAATCACTATTTTGTATGCCTGAAACAATATAACACTGTATGTTAGCTATAGTGAAATTAAAAAAAATTTTAATGGAAAAAAATATTTGTTTTATTATCAACTAAATCTTGAACCTCACTTCAGGATTACTAGATTTGTGTAATCAGGCCCAGTGGTTTCTCTTCAGTCTGGGGAATCCCAATAAATAATGAGATTATTATTTATTATAATATTATCATGTAGATTGATTGGAAATTCTCTCCTAAAGCAAATTATAAATCTCTATTTAACTAAGGCCACAAGAAATCCAATGTTATTTACTTAAAATAAAGATAGGGGTGCCTGGGTGGCTCAGTGGGTTAAAGCCTCTGCCTTCAGCTCAGGTCATGATCTCAGGGTCCTGTGATCAAGCCCCGCATTGGGCTCTCTGCTCAACAGGAGCCTGCTTCCTCCTCTCTCTCTCTCTCTCTGCCTGCCTCTCTGCCTACTTGTGATCTCTGTCTGTCAAATAAATAAATAAAATCTTTAAAAAAATTTTTTTAAATAAATAAATAAAGAGGGCAAGGAATTAATTAATCCTTTTCTGATAACAAATTGCCAAGAATGTTACATGCTTTAAAAATCTATAGCTGACCCCTTTCTGTCCAACTTGTTCCTGCAGAGAACGGCACCCCCACTCCAGTGACTCTGGTCTTCTAGAAGCCTGTGAATCTGCCAACACCCTTTGCTGCCCACTTTCCATCCCCAGGTCGTTTGGACTCCATCCCCTAAATATTTCTGGAATGTATCCACAAACACATGCCCATCTAGGACATCATTGACTGCCACCTGTGTTACTCCACCAGATCTATCTCCAGGCTGGCTCTCCTCATGATTATTCTCCAAATAGCAGCCAAAATAATCTTTCTAAAATAAGTATCATTTTTTTACTCCTGCTAACCAACCATTAAATTACCTCCCTTAATCCTTATGATAAAAGCCAAACTCCTCAGAGCACCTGGGTGGCTCAGTCGGTTAATTAAGCATCTGACTCTTGATTTTGGCTCAGGTCATGATCTCGGGGTCATGAGATCGAGCGTGGAGACTGCTTGAGATTCCTTCTCTGTCCCTCTGCAACTCCCACCCCCCAAAAAGCCAAACTCTTTAACGTGACCTAAGTCCCTCCCACTTTGCCACCTGCTGCTCTCTCCAGTCTCATCTGCTGATCATCACCCATTCTCATTCCTTTGCCCAACTGCCATTTCCTCAGTCCCTCAAGTATATAAACTTAGTATATAAACTAAGTTAGATATAAACTTAGTATACAAAGTTAGATGGCCTACAAAGAATACCAACAGCTTCCTGTACCTAGTTCCCTAACCTAGAACAGAGCGTATGTTTTTGATAACTGCTTGTTTATGCTTTTCCTAATATACTCTGGAGGCAACAAGAGAGTAGGGATTGGTCTATCTTTGTTCAGAACTGTATCCTCAGCTCCCAGCACTGAGCCTGACAAAACTTAAGTGCTCAGTAGATGCGAGCTGAACACCAAATCACAAAGAAATAAAAAGAAAGATAGAGTCATTGGGGGAAAATACCTCATGCCAATACCAGAGACCAAGAGCAATTTCCTTTTTAGCTAATGACTGATACAAAAAAGGAAAACAAAAATAAATGTGTATAGGACAAGAAAAAATAGTTCACAAAAGTGTAAAAATAGGACTCTACAGTAGACATAAAGGCAATTTCAGCCACACTTCAGTGAAATACCCTCTTTCCATGTAAAATGACTGGTAGATTTTGTTTTCTAATGGAACGCAATGCTAGCAGTTTAGCAAGGGTACAGTGAAAGGAATAATGCCATATAATTTAAGTTTAAATTGGTCCAAATGTTTTTGAAACAATTAATGCATAATCTTAATGGGTATACCCCTCAGGAACTCATCCTATACAAGCAATTCTAAATGTGAGAGATTTATAAAACTACACAAAGCAGCCTTACTTTCAGCAGTAAAAAATCAGAAACAATCTAAAAATTCAATAGGATAGACTATGGAAGACATGATGTACCTTTTTTTGGATTATTATGTAATTTTTATGAGAATGATTAAGAAGCAATAGGAAAATGTGTTTATGATATAGCTAAAAATAATATAAAATTTTAAGCACAGTATGATTAAGTATATAAAAGCTAGGAATGAAAATAGTTTTGGTTAACAGTCACAATTTTTCTGTTAATTCAGTGAAAACAGAACTTATGCCTAAATTACCCTAAAATTTCCACTTTACTTTGTTCCTGTGAGCTATCTTTGTTATGAAGAAATAAAAATACTTTCCATTGGCTCTGATTTTGCTATTTTGATAGGTGTTTTGGGGAAAATGAGAGAAAGAATCACAATGACTCAAAACCATGTCATGTATGCATGTTTCCTTTGTTTGCATGTTACCATTATTCTTAAGACGATAGTTACTCAAGTTCTTTCGAAATAGTATCATAAAAAGCACCCAATGTGTTTCTTACAATCCATTCCTATATTCATAAAGAAAAAATGTAATGGTTGGAAATGTCTGTGTTGTAACATGGTATAAAATAGGTTACTGCTTATCCTCGTGTAAATGGATACTACAGATTGATGGGAAACTTAGCTACCAAATTACAAAATCCCAGAAAAATGTCACCATACAATTTCTAAAGGATCCTTCTTCAAACAGGGATTGTGTAAAATCAGACAGCCAGATAGGATTAGTCATGAGAGATTTACTGGAGGAAATACCTGTGAGGGAAGATAAGGAAAAGAGCCGGAGGAGGCTGGATGACCTGTGAGACCATGATGCAAGTCTGAGCCCCATGAAGGGAAGAGGGAAGAATGGAAGGATGGATAGGAAGCATCTTAGACTGCAGTGCAATTCTGAGAAAGTGCAGCAAGATTGTCGGGAAGTCTCTGAGAAAAGTCTCCCACCAGAGAAAGAGGAATCCTTTCTCTCCCAGGAATGGCCCTGCCTTAAGTATTTCTGCCATTGTTCCATCCCAGGCTTGAAGGGGCTCATTGTAAGTACGGCTTCCATGCGAATGCAGTGATACATTGAGAGCACAGCAGCTGGGCCCATCAGGTAATTATGCCCTCTGCAACAGGAGCTCGAAGAGGCTCTTTCTCATGGCTGCCCAGGCATCAATATTTAATCACATTCAGAATAGAGCATCTCACTTTATAAAAGAGCATCTATTCCAGTGATTGCTCAAAGGAGCTACCCAGTTATTTGATGGCATTTTTTGATGTAAGATGACCTTGTGTTTCTCATGACAACAGCCCCTGGCAATAATTAGGAAAGCATAGATCTCCATTGTTTGGGTGGGGAAATGGAGATAAGGAGAAGCTAAGGGATCTACGGAAGCTAAAAATAAATACCAAACTAGAACCCAAATCACTGTTGTTTTAGTATAAGAAGGTTCCTTCCCCTTTACATCCATTTACGTAGAAATATAATAGAAATTTCAGGATGTTAGCAGAGATAACACGTAAACAACCAAGACCAAATGGCTCTCGAGATCACTGCTGCATATTTATAAGAAAGGAGAGTTCACAGTTAAATACATTTATTTCTGAATAAAACCAAAAGACTCAGCTGTTTATTCATAAACTTTCCTGAGAGACATTGATTTTTCATCAATTATTTCATTTTCCGACTAAGGTTTTCTTCAACAAATCTTAACAGCACATGCTCAATTTTGAGGTACAACCAAAAAAAGAAATCGAATGTCTTTCTGGTCACTGGACACAAAGAAATTATTATTTTTGAAGGTTTTAAAATGTTCTCCCTTCTTTTAAAGACTTTATTTAGTTATTTGAGGGTAAGGAAAACAAGCAAGATAGCACAAGCAGGGAGAGAAGCAAAGGGACAAGGAGAAGCAGACTCCTCGCTGAGCAGGGAGCCCAGGACTCTGGGATCAGGAATTGAGTCGAAGGCAGACATTTAACCAACTGAGACACCCAGACGCCCCAAAGAACTTACTTAATGGCTTTAAAATAACTGTTAGTGTTAGGTTGCTCCCGCCGGCGACAGTGAGAAAAAGGCTACGAGGCAAATGAATCCGATTCCGCGACTGAGGGAGAGAGTGTGTGAGAGTCAGGGAAGTCGCGCTGGGAGGGAGTTGGCGAGGTCCTTTTATCCGGTT
This sequence comes from Enhydra lutris kenyoni, assembly GCF_002288905.1. NCBI lineage: Eukaryota > Metazoa > Chordata > Mammalia > Carnivora > Mustelidae > Enhydra > Enhydra lutris. Next base: position 29,521,887 of record NW_019154091.1, on the reverse strand, counting down.
GAGGTAGGGCATAGCCTTGCGTCCATATAAGGCAAGGTATGCGGTGATCGGAGAGTATGGGGCGGGGAGAGTGTATCGGACCAAGGTAAGGCATGAGCTCGAGGCCATGTATGGCAATGTATGTGGTGATCGGAGGGTATGCGGCGGGGGACGTCCGTGATGGACAGTACCCGATTGGGAAGTTCCTGCGTGGAGAGTTTCAGTTTCCTGACGGTGACGTGGAGGCCTCAGTGAGGGTGGCGGGAAAGTCCGCCATCTTGGAGAGGGTTGGTGGGAAGATCCGCCATTTTGGAGCCCCAGTTTCCCAGCCGGCCCATCCCTTAGTTTGAAATAATTCTGATCTGACCACATAGAAAGTAGGTTCCTCCTTCAATTCTATACATGTAATGATGTGTTCTTAGATAGTTCCCACCTTAAAAACATTTGAAAGTTTAGTTAAGTGTTTAAGGCAAAATAGCTATAATTTTCTTTATGATGAACTATTGATGTAAAAAAATTTGTTTATGCACAAGGAGTAGTTTATTGTCATGAGATACTTATACCACTTCAGATCCTGTAAACATCATGAAGGATTTTATTTTCCAAAACTCAAGCACATGTCTGTCTCAACATCAAAACCACCTCTCACCTTATCATCTCTACCGGTGGGTGTTGTTAGTTCTAAATTTTGGATTTAAAAATTTTCCAGGATCTTATGAATATTATATAACAAGTTTGGGCAGAGGGAGGATGGATGCTAAACTTACTAAAAACATCATTTCCAAGGTACCCTTTGAATGACATCCAAAATTGGTTTGTCTTGGATTTCTTTTCTGATCTTGAGAAAAATGCATGAATTTTCTTAGGCAGGACATGTATTTGAAATGATGAGCTGCATTAGTCATCTCCACTAAGGTACATTATTCTTAAAACAAAGTAAAATAAAACTCATTGCCATAGAAAATTTGTTTCCTCAGACTTCAAAGAACTAAATTCTCTATTTCTTTATAACAGTTACAGCAGTACAAGTTTTAGGGACCATCATCGCCAGATTTTAAATTGAGCCTGAAACAACCTACCTCAAAGACCTCTCGGGCAGTTGAGTAACTTTATCTTTTTCTGCTCAAGCCATCTAAACAGAACAAACTCACATCATTTATTTTGCACATTTGACTCCACTCCATTGGGACAAAATCATTTTCTGGATGTAACGGAACTGCAAAAGGGTGACCATAACACTTGATCATTTAGAAGGAAATAGAACATACACTCCCTATTCTACATACATGAGGTCACTGGCATTTTTGCATAATGATTTCATAAAAATATAACCATGTGCATGACTGGAAATGAATTTATTTAAGTTCCACTCAGAATAAAAAAAAGCATTCAAGGAAGTAATTTATAAAGTTTAAAAACCATGTTTTGTCTTTTTTCAGTTAAAATTATTCTGATATATTTAAACTTAAAATCAACCAGGGACAAAATTATCAGAGAATCTTGGAACTTGAAAGACTCTCAGAGGTTGTTTTAATTGAGATACAGTTTTAGAACTATGTAATAGAGATCGAAATTAACATTGACTTACCCAGGATGAAAATTAATTTTTCTCTCATATAACATGGCAGACTTGGGCAAACATTGCTAGTAGGATGATTCTGGTCTGTGAAGTCATGTAGGGACCCAGGATCCATCTATCATGCTGCCTTGCCATCACTAGTGTGATACATTGTCCACCTGGTTAAGATTGATCATTACCGAATCCTTAAACTGGCCAAAAGCCTGTCACATGGCCATACCTAGACACAAAGGAGGCTGGGAATCAGCCACACCTAGATGCAAAGGAGGCTGGGAGTAGAGTGTTTATTCCAAACATTCATATGCCTAGCTGAAATTCAATTAATATGGGAGAACAGAAGAAATTTCAGAAGATTAACTAAAAGTCTGGACCTCAGAGGTCATTTTAAATCCTAATATATGGACACATATAAAAACTGAACTCTGAAGATTTAAGAGAGGTTGGACCTCTGTCCATGTCCTCTTGATTCCTTATGGTTTCCTAGGGCTTTGTAAGACACATTTAGAAGCCATTGCTGTGGACAAAAGATGAAAAACTGAAATTTCTAAAAGGGTCAGGCAGCTAAAGTAAATAAATGCAGCAAGTCAACTGGGTCCTATGGCTGGCAATGGAGCAACGTTAAGAAAGCTTTCCCAGTTATATCAAAATGGGTCTGCTGCACTCCATACCAACATCAAGTTATGGGCCCCAAGTTACCAGGCATTCCAATTTTTCAAGAGAAGTCAGAAATCTGTATTTTAGTGAAATCTCCTGCTTTTCAAATATTGGTTACTAGTTAACACATCTTGTATATTGTGAAGGCCAGAAACACATCTGCAAGCCAGATTTACTTAAGGGTCTCTCAGTACAATCTCTACTTGTCTAGACCAATTATTTAATTTTCTAGACAAGGAAACAGAGGCCTAGAGTGACGAAGTGATTAGACTATGGTCACCCAGCTAGCCACACCTGGTTAAGTCTTTTTTGTCTTTCAGTTTAGGACTCCTTATGCTACACCATCAGAAAATGCCACTATGAATGTCAGAATAAGCAAGGGAGAAAAACACAGAAAATAATTCCTTATAAGTAATCTAATTCTATGCTTCAATTTAGCGTTCAGCTTTGAAATAAAATATTTAACAGCAGATCAAGTATGTGTCCTATGCCCCATTCTCTCTGAACCCCATAATTGAAAGTAAGAGCTGTTCTGTTTTCTGCCTGCCTGGCCTGGATTTGCCAGAGCCTTGGCTGCCTGATCAGGAACACATGAGGCCGGGAAGTGTCAAAGAATATCACTGGCACCCACCCAGTAGCCAATCTTGCCTCTCTCTGGCATGGCCCATTTAATTGCACACTCATATCATATCAGTGGCAGATTTATTGCAAAACACATTTTTCACTTTTATGTGTATTTTTTTTCTGTGTGCTGTAAAGTTATATGGTTAAAATATTTTTGGCTTAAAATTTTAAATATATGGAAATGGATAACATTTATCTTCTAAATGCCTGAGTGGAATTAAATTGTTCATGGATTCGTTATACGGTACTTGCATAAGCTGCTTTATGAATATTTCTTTTCTTTAGAAGACCCTTGTAGGGTCTTCTTATACTAAAATTGTGTGTCAAGCATGAAGAAGTACCTCACACCTTATTTCTACCTTATGGTGGGGTATTTTCAGTCCAAAACTTAGATGAACGGATGTGCTTACTTTTTGCTTTTTCACCCTAAAACTTTTGCTTTCATCAGTCTTCCTAATACTTAAGTTAAAAAAATTTTTTGGTCCAGGGAATGTTATCCTAAATGTATAGTAAGAAAACTCTGGAAATGTAAGTAGTCTATACCCACATAGTAATTCAAAAAGATATTTAGTTTTCAAACTTGAATTTTTTTCTAATTTAAAATCATTAGAGCTCTTTTTTTTTTCATCTGAGGTTTTGGTGGTTTCTGTGATACTAGTAGTTGGCAAAAGTAATGTCTATGGGGGGCCAACCTCAGAAAATAAGAGTCAAGGGGTGGATTTGGTTTGGCTGGGAAAACACAGTATTTTTCCATTCCCTATTTCTTATGTCTTAAATCATCAGATTTTATTAATAGAATAAATTGAACCACAAGGAACACGTCCAACATCACTGTTAAAAAAGCACAGACACGAATGTACAAACAAAGCTTCTCTATTTCCTGGTCACTTTCTATAGTCTTACCTCTTTTTATCTTCTGTTTTTCTTTACTATTCATTCTCTTCCTCTCTCCTATTTATTGCCATCACACTTCACTTGTTTCTTCTTTTAACTTTCCTCAACATTCTATCCTGTCCTGCTTCATTTTGTCACTGCGTGTCTAAAAGGATTGGTAAATTATTTATAAATTAAAATTTAATTGTTTATTTGTAAATTGAATATATTTAAATATAATTATAAATGATAAATTATTTATAAATCTTGTTATCTATTACATATACATTCTATCTTCTTATAGATTTGCCTGATACTTTTATAAATGTGTCCCCAGACAAAAAAAATAATGGCATAAATATTTTTATGGGCTGAATTGGGTCCCCATCCCCCACCAAAACCACCACCAAATTAATATGTTGAAGTCCTAACCCCTACTACCTCAGAAGGTGACTATTTGAATATAAGGTATTTAAAGAGGTAATTAAGGTTCAGTGATATCATTAGGGTGGATCTTAATCCAATATGGCCTATCTTTATAAGAGATTAGGACATAGAGAAGGAAGGCCATGTGAGGACAAAGAAAAAAGATGGCCTTCTACAAGCCAAGGAGAGAGGCCTCAGAAGAAACCAACCCTACTACTGATCTTGGATTTCTAGCCTCCAGGACTTGAAGAAAATAAATTAATTATAAATTAAATTATTATAAAAATTAAAAATAAATTATTATAATTTGAGTCACCTAGTCTATACTTTCTCATGGAAGCCCTAACAAACTCATTCCAGTAACATTCAAAAATCCAGTTTAAAATAACAAACCTTTGTGGGGACCTGGTGGCTCAGTCGTTTAAGCACCTGCCTTCAGCTCAGGCCATGATCCCAGAGTCCTGGGACTGAGTACCTCATCGGGTTCCCTGCTCAGTGGGGAGTCTGCTTCTCCTTCTGTCTTCTCCCCTGTGCTCATGTTCTTTCTCGCTCTCAAATAAATAAATAAAATCTTAAAAAACCCTCAGAAAATACATTTTTTAAAAAAAGATAACAGACCTTTGCAAGTTACATATTTTTAATTGAAAGTTACATTTTACTACACCATTCATAATATCCACTATATGAGATGTAGTATGATAATACAAATTCTCCCACTTTCTAGTATATCTGAAAGAGTAATTGTCTCAGATCCACAGTAATTCACTTAACTTTTCTTTCCTTCATCTTTTTAATCTATGGAACAGAGAAATCCAAGTAAAACAAATTTCTGTTTCTCTAGCTCTAACAATCTTATTCTGTTGATCTCACTGATGACAGTGTGAAGCATTGTTTTTGAGCCCCCCCACCCACCACTCACACAAAAAAATGCTTAAATATGGTGAATGTTGCTGATCTTTTTCCACTTTTTTTTTCTTTAAAGATTTTATTTATTTACTTGAGAGAGAGACAGTGAGAGAGAGCATGAGCGAGGAGAAGGTCAGAGAGAGAAGCAGACTCCCGCGGAGCCGGGAGCCCAACGCGGGACTCGATCCCGGGACTCCAGGATCATGACCTGAGCCGAAGGCAGTCGTCCAACCAACTGAGCCACCCAGGCATCCCTTCCAGGCACTTTTTAACTCCAACCTAAATATGAGTGTTGCATTTTCACTACATCTATGGTAAACATTTGTTGTCTAAAAAAAAAAAAAAAGATTCTTTTCCTTCCTCTGCTAAAGAAAACAGCCTGGCTAGTATACAGGTGGCAGCTTTTGTTACACTGAACACAGAGCTAAGGTGCGAATGTGACAGAAAGATAAAATCTTAAGCAGTGAGAGTCAGAGAAGAGAATTTAACTAGCAATGCTGATGAGGCAAGAAGGAAGATTATTCAAGAAGCACAGTGAAGGGCAAAAGCAGTTTCAGAGGGTGCCTGGGTGGCTCAGTGGGTTAAAACCTCTACCTTCAGCTCAGGTCATGATCTCAGGGTCCTCGGATCAAGCCTGTCATTGGGCTCTCTGCTCAGTGGGGAGCCTGCTTCCTTCCTCTCTCTCTGCTTGCCTCTGCCTACTTGTGACTTCTGTCTGTCAAATAAATAAATAAAATATTTTTTTTAAAAGTGGTTTCAGCCTGATTCAGTATGAATTACTTCATATACATGACATTGAATCAATTATAAGGTAATGGGTTTAAATGAATAATTAGTCATTGCTAATTCACCCGCTGAAATGCGTCTTTCCTTCCCCTAACCTCAATTTCCCTTATCACCCTTCTCCAAGACAGCAGGACACCAAACCTCAGAGTAGAGAAGATAAATGAAAAGAGGTTGTCAACAAGCCCACAACTCAGTGGAGACATTACTGGTTTCATCTTGTCTTGCTTCCCCTTTTAAGAACACAGATAAACTGAGGTAATTGCATTTACCATGTGAAAGGAGAGAAGGAAACAAAGGGGGAAATATTGAGAATAGTTGCAGGGGTTGACAACTGGGCAAAGAAAACAAAAGATAGATCAAAGATGGGATCTCGCTCTCTCCCTCCCTCACCTCTGCCTCTCTCTTTCTCGGCAACCCTTCCGCTCTTTTTCCCTATTTCCCTCCCTTCCTTTCTCTCATCTTCCAAATTCTTGATCTCCGTGGCTCCTTTGAAACTTCCAAGCTGTCTCTCCTACCCAATAACCTAGTTCCATAGGGTACCATTTCTCCTGTTCTGCTCTTTTCAGTCTTTATTTATGACCCTTAGTGCTTTGGAAGGAAGGAAGGTGGGTCATTTCTCAGGAGAGTATCTTCTCATCTAAATTCCTATTATGCCTAATCTAGTCATGCCCAGTTGTCACAGTTTTGTTCAAAAGTGGAAAAATTCTAGCTATCGTCCCTCCTTACATTAGTATCCTCCACTGACTTGCAGATGATCTACCAGAAATGTCTTCTACTTGACCAGCCATAGAGATCCTTCAAAGACTACATTTCCTTGAAAGTCAGGCTAAGGAAATCAAGTTCTGTAGTTAAAAAGCATTATCTCTGGGGCACCTAGGTGGCTCAGTCAGTTAACTGTCTGCCTTTGGCTCAGGTCATGATGATCCCAGGATCCTGGGATCAAGTCCCACATGGGCTCCTTGCTCAGTGGGGCATCTGCTTCTCCCTTTGTCTCTCCCTCTCCCTACCTCTAGTATGCACGCTTTCTCTCTCTGTTTTCTTTCTCCCTTAAATGAACAAATAAAATCTGGAAAAAAAAAAAAAAGAAAAAGAAAAAAAAGCACATTATCCTTACCATACCTGTCAGGCTGTCCTCCTCAGACCACAAGGATACTGAGAATTGTAGCCTTCAATCATTTGCAAGGAGGGAAGCTTTCTACCCCAGAATTTCTAATGGAATTAATGCCAGTTGAATTTACATGATAATAAAAGGTGTGCATACAGTCAAAATAAAATGCTTCCCAAGGATAATAAGGTCTTGGAGTGGAGCATTTTTTAACTTCACAAGGAAGTTTAGAGCTATGGAATCTAGAGCAGTGAGTAGCTATTGGTTTTTATTCCACGATTTCCTACACATTAAGACAGAGCTGTAGTGGTCCAGTTGGGGCTTAACTAGGAAATTCTAGCATTAATAAAGACTGTCCTTAGAGGTTTACTTATCTTTGTCTATTTACTGAACCCATACAAAACATCTGAAAAACACAGTGGCATGTAGGGTGGGGTGTGGGGGCAGTGGAAGAGTTGAGTAATAATGAATAAACCCAAGTACAACTAATAATAATAGCTAGCATACACTTAGCACTTACTACATGTATTGGTAAACCATTTAATTCCACCTCCACTCTGAAACTGAAGCAGAATCTATGTCTAAAACAATTGCTTTGCAGTACAGCAAAGTTTGACAGACAAAGGGCATACAAAGAAGCACATCATGAAAGGTTTTTATTCTGCTTCGAAGTAAACAACATGTCAGGTACTGCTGTATACAACCAAGTCTTGTGTAATAAATTTTCACTATCCTGAAACCAAGACCAGGGGGGTATAGTAGTTAAGAGATGACATAAAAGACTTACCAATAGCCCCAGTCAATAATCAGAGGTTTAAATTTCAAAATAGAATCAACAATTAAAGGAAGGAATTTTTGTTTATATCCCAGTGCGTCTGTGTCAAAAGTACACTTTGGGGGATGTAGGTCTTCGATGAGTCCTACTTAAGGTGTCAGTGTCCAGACTACTCACTAGTGGTCTATTACGGTCAATACCGGTCCTTTACGAGATAAAGAGCTTTTACGGCAATGTAATCAACATACTTCTCCCTTCGCTGAGAACATCTCACAACCCCCTAAAAAGAAGAAAAATGTCCAGTTGAAGTAGAGTGTGTGTAGTCAAGAAATTGGTCTAGATTCTGGTGCTAGCTTCTGAGTCTGTTGTAACTGATAGCAAAGTTTGTGGACGGACAGTAGCTTACACAGCAGAGTTTAATGGCAGTGCTGTAAAACATCCAGCCTTTGTCAGCTGGAAATTATATTCAGCTGCTAATAGCAAAGACCCAACTCCAAGCGAATTAAGGGACTCTTCTCTCACAGAACAGATGTGAGAGCGTATATGGGACTTGTGTGTCTATTGCAAGCTGAGCTCTCCCAGATCCACTAAATCGTACAGCTGGGTGGGCCCACAGCATTGCCTTAGAGGGAAACGGTGCATCTGGGATCAGTTGCTGGTGGGGCTGCAAGCAACTGGGCAAGTGGCCCAGCAGGTGCCCTTGTGTTATCTCCACTGTCTGCACCTGCACGTATCCCCTAGCTCCTCCCCGTGGCTTCCTGAAGTCCATTATGATCAAGTGGTGGAAGAGAAAGATGGCCACGCTTGTTTCCACAGACTGAACAGTTCACTAAGTAAGTGTAAGCCAAAAACGGGTGGTTGCCCCTCCACAGCCCCACCCAGGCTGGCCCTGAATGTAAGTGGGGAAGGAAAACCTCCCAATAAATAGGGCTTCGGGTTGTCCACCCAGTCACCTACTTTGTATAGAAAGAGAAGATGCTTAACACAAGAATATGGTCTAAAGAATAAATAATAAGATTAAAGACAAAGGTCTGGGAAGGGGAGTGGGGCAAGTACCGCATGTTATCCAGTAGAAGCTTCCACCACCAAGAAACTAATAAATAAATTTTAATAAATAAATAATAAACAAAGAAGCAGACAATGAATGCCAGCAGCCCGTATCCTAAACCACCATATTCTTGGAGCAGTGGGCCCATGAACAGGATAATGGTGGCAGGATTGGAAGCATGAGCCTGACTCCCTGGGTTCCCACTCACCAAAGCTGATTAAATGTTTCTTCTGTTGAAAGTCCAAACCTGCCAGCAATCAAGACCAATGCTGAGACCCCCAGAATGGCACCAATTCTCCAGACCAACTTGGGGCCAAGTTGACTACGTTAGATTCCTTTCATCCTGAAAAAATGCAGTCATTTACCTCCACTGAAATCAACACATATTCCCAGTACGGGTTTGCCTTCTTTGCCTCTAGGACCTCAGCCAGCACCATTACCCAAGTGCTTATAGAATGTGTGACCTACTACTTTGCATCCCATATGACATGCAGGGTACAAAGGGACCCACTTAAAAGCAAAGGAAGTTAGCCTGTGGGCAGCTGATCATGGGATCTTCAGTCTAAATATAAAGGTGCTTTAACTTTCTACCGCACACTGGACTACTACACATCGGGATATCAAACAGGACATGACCCATCATTCTATCTGAAACCCCTGGTTTTCTAAAGGCTTTCTCTGACGATTTAGGCCTCAGTCAGACTGCTTTCCCTAGCACTCCTTTTAACTTTTATTGCCCCCTTCAGGAGATAATTAAGGTGTCCAATATCACTATTTCTCTCTTCTTTTTATATCTTATCTTATTCTTATGGAGTCTTGCCCTTGCAATATATAATACAACTCTTGGAATCTATCTCCGAACATGATGGTGCCATCCAACCCGAGTTATAGCAATGTCTTTTTGGTTCTTGTAACATAAAAAATAAAAACCATATTAAAACAGATAGTACCTTCTAGCAGGCTAGTGGTTACAAAATAAGAATCATATTGCTACATCAAACTGGGGAATTATGTCCTCCAATCTCTGAATAAGTGTTCTTTCTTTAAACCGATAAAAAATTTGTTTTTATTTTTCCCTTTAAGAGAACCTTCATCTGCTTCTACAAAATACAGGCAGGATCAAATTTTGTTACCTCTGATTTTTCCATTTTCCCTTTATCTTGTGTTTTCTAGTTAAATCTGTAAAAGGCTTAAAATAAATATGTTCCTCCTCAAGATGAAGATTTTTTAAGCCTGCAGTAGACACAATTTTCCCAATATGCCAACCACGTGAGCGCAAGCCAAATAATTCCTCAGTATTCACAAAATCTCTTATAAAGCAGTTTCACAGTAGTTTCCTTTATCAACATTAACTTCTATCTGCTCCCAGGGAAAAAAAAAAAAATTCTACATCTGTTTTTCTCTAGTCCCCATTTCTGTGCCTTTTATTCATATTTCCATTGCCATGTTCTATTTCATCCAGCCAGCTTAAAATATCACAGTGCTCCTTTATCCACGTAACATTGTCTTCTCATTTCTGTAATATGCACTTTTTTTCTTTTAATAAAATCTTGGCCTGCTTAGCTGTATTCGTGACACATCAAGCCAGAAGTTCTTATTTTTTTCCAGTTATTTCTTCCAAAATTTATCACACATTGCTTTACTCTTGAAGCTTACATCATCCTCTTTCATCCCTCACAAGGAATGACTACAAATATGCCTCTTGGAGTAACTCTTAGTTATTTGATGGTCCAAACTCCCATAACATAATCCCCAGGCAGCTCAGGCTGATTTATCTTTTGAATCTTTCTGACAATAAAATGTTGTTGAAACAATTCTATGATGTCTGTGTTTCATGGCTTTGAACAGATTTTCCCTCTCCCATTTTGGCCTTCCCTTTGTTTACTTAGATCCTGAAGAACACGAGAGATCTGAAAGAAAATACACCCTCATATCTCCATAACACATAAACATTAAATAGTCCTCTTTGCACATCACTGACCTTACTCTTTCCTTTGTTCTCTCTCTTTCTTTCTCTCTCTCTCTCTCTCTTTTTTTTCCCCAAGCATCAATTCCCCCTCTTCTGGATAGTTCCTGGGGATCTGAAGCGTTTCCTGACTAAGGGCACCATGAGCTATATTTCTATTTTGAAGTCCCCTAGCATTTACATCAAAAAGAATGGAATCAACTGCTGTGTATTCATTGTAAACATATTGCTAGCTCTGTGTGTGTGTGTGTGTGTGTGTGTGTGTGTGTGTGTGTGTGTTTGCACAAGCACATGTGCACATGCCAGGGTAGATAATTGCCTCAACTCATCAGCCGAAGGTCTCTTTCTTCTTTTGCATCATGATTTCTGTCTATACAAATGCTGCAAATGCAGCTGTGAATAGATGCTTGCGTGTTATATTATCTTGGTCCTTATTCCATTCATCTAGAATTTATTGAGCATCTATTCAGTGTCTCTCACCATGCCAGCTGCTCAATCAAGTGGTCTCAGCTTCCAACAGCTCATAGTCTGCAGAAAAAAAGAAAAACAAGAAAATAGGCATTGACAACAGAGTATAAAATCTACAGGAGGAAATGGAATTGACAAAGAAAACCCCTAAATCAATGTAAGAAGAGGGGGAGGAAGGAGAGAGTGGGAAGAGGAGGACCAGTAGAAGTTCCCTGGGCAGAGGAAAGGCGGGCAGAATGTCCCAGGCAGAAGGCAAAGCAAAGCAGAGTAGGTTTTAATGGCATGGTTGGGGTGACGCACATGGTGCCATATGGCTACAAAGACAAATTCAGGAAGATGGTGGGAGATGGAACTAACAAAGCAGCAAGAGCCAGTTTTGAAGGGCCTTTGTAGGGCATGTTGAAGAGTTTGCCCTTTGTCCCACCCCATTACTTTGTGGCTCTAGTCACCAGACTTCTGACTAGCATTGGGAAGGCGGTTCTGGATTCCATCTGCTGTCTGATTTCTGCTGCTCAGTACTTAAAGCACCTGTAATTTCAGGCCGTACTCCCAATCTCATGATCTACCTCTCCAAATTATCCCAAACGCAACTGCCATATTAACAGTGTTACTGCATTTTTCTCTCACATCCAAAAACCTTCAGTGTTTTATTGCATACCAATCGCAGCAGAAATCCCTACACAGCATGACTCCCCATGAATCTCCACTACCATTTCCTGTTTTCCCGTAAACACACCTTTTACACATGGGTGCTGTAGTTTCCCAAATCTACGCCCTTCCTCAAAATGGCCTTTCTGTGTTTCATCTACTCAAGCCTTTCCAGTCTTCCAGACTCACGTCCGATGTAATTTGTCTCCTTGGAATCAATAAGGAACTTCATTTCTATTATCTTTTAGCCCTTATTGTACTGCATCCTGTAGGTTTATGTATTCATTTTAGTCATCTGACTAAAACAATTGCTCCTTGAGGGTCAGAACTGTGTCTTGGTCACCTTTTTAAAATTTTCAACAGTACATAACACCATCTCTTGAGCAGAGATGTCAGGTAAATATTAAACTGGACTATATTAAACTGATGAGATATTAGTGAAGGGCAATCAATTTACTCTTCTCCTCCTCAATGATCACAGTAGTTCATCACCTCAACTCCCTTTATTATGTTATTTGCAAGGTAGGTAGAGGCTGATGTTTTATCTCTATTTTATAGAAAAAAAATTTGGATGTTAAGGACTTAAGAAGCGTAAGCATAAATGTAACTGATACCTACTCAGAGTTTGTTTAGATTATGCTAGATCCAGGATTCCTTTCCTGGAAAGGATTAAAAGGGAAGCTTTAAAAAAAATATATTAAGGGTTATTTTTACTACTGTTTATCATCAGTGCTGGGAAAAAAACATAACGGAAAAGTTGTTAAATCACTAAAAAAAAAAACCAAGTTAGGGACTTCGAATTTTATAATTCAGGGACATGAAGACTTCACGTGCAGAGATAGAAAGTTAAGAGGTAGTCGGGAGTGCTCTGGGTTCATTTAAACTGCTTTGGGTTAATTTGTTGAAAGTCAATTGATTCAAAGCCATTTCAGCACATGGCAAACCCACCAAAAGACCATCTGGAGGAAACTGTCAGCTTCATATCCTGAGGCTACAGGAAACTTGGTTACAACCATTTGCGGGCAGTTTCAGGGATGGGACGTGAGCCCACCAAAAGAGAAAAGGCTATAAACTGGATTTAAGAAAAAAGACTGCCCATTCACAGATAAAGCATCAAGCACAGAGCAAAACCAGCATCCAAATTATAAAATACGCGTAAAATTAACATCCAGCTAAGTTGAGCAGATAAATCCTTACTAAAATAGCTGAAGCGTAAAGGCTATATAGCAAAACTAAAACTTTGAAAAAAATCTTCCATAATTCATCAATCTTGACAAATTGACTTTTTGGAAATTGATTTTTCAGTGAATTGTCCTGATTCTAGTTGGGATAAATATTTAGCCTCAAATGCTCACACATTCTTCTATAAAAGTTCGAGGTTTGTGTCTGAGCATGATGTCTCTGATCCAAGACCTTCGTCTGTACCTTAAACGTATCCTACCTATTATTGCCTTTCCTTATGTCCTTCTTTCAAGATTTTAAGTGTTATGAAAGTTGGGACCAGACACCACATCTTATGACTCTTCAAGTCCTTAGTACCTTTTTGGTAGACAGAGCACCACCCAATTGCCTCGCCTTTGAGGGAATAGTTAGGGGAACCCTCAAAAGATGATTTCCTCCTTACTGTGGTTCAGTATTTTCACCTTCACTATGAAAGTGTTACTATTTGCAACTATGGAAGTGTTACGCTATGACAGTGTTACTGTTACAACTAAATCAAGAGTATTCTGGAGCTGAATGAGGTTTTCCTGCCTGATTCTGACCCCACTCAACTTGACCACGTCTTTTCCTTTTCTTGAGTAGAAACTGGAAATGGAACCATATCTCATCCTTCTAAGTCCTACTAATTATTGGGTAGTTTTCATGTAATAAACTTGGAATTTCAAGAAGTTTCTTTTATTGATAATGCTTGCTTTTACCAAGAATTTGAATTGCTTTAACAACTTCTTCTTTCTGTTTTGCAATGACACAAAGCCTACTCAGAAAACAGAACTTCTCAACCTATGAAACTGAGCTTCTGGCTATTTTTATTATTTTAGATAAATAATAATGGTCATTATTGGTGGTTCCCCCTCCCCCTTGATATTATGACCCTTGTACGACCCACCTTTATCTCTCACCCTGAGGGAGGAGGTCCTCCCATGTCTGATGTCTGAGAATCCTGGATATCTCCTGGATTTCCAGCTCTGGAAGACTATACTCTGGTCCAGTCCTGTGCTGTTTGAAACTCATTGATTAGCTTGTCATTAAAGCCTAAGTTTATCGTCTTGTGAAATCTGATTAATACCCACTCTTCTAATCATACTTTGTTTATATGCTGTCACAGCATTTGTCATATTTTATGTTAGCTATACCCACAACTGAATTCCCCACTGGATTGTGAACATATTTTTGCTCTTATGCTTTCATTCTAGGGATATCCATCTTTTCTGGATGTGGAATGACTAGATTCCCAAAAACTCTAAAGTTTAACCACATGTAACCAAATCCTAAAACTACTAGAACATGAACTCCATGACACATGCCAGCTTATAGAGCAGTGCCTGGCAAAAGTCAGTACTAGTCTCCATCATGTTTGTGATACAGAAAAATACTTTGTTAATATGCAACAGTATGAAGGGAACAGTTTACATCAGTCTTTTTCAATATTTGTAAACTGTAAAGACTCAAATACTCCTTTCATATCTTAGAGACAAAACACAGTCTAAGATTTTTGTGTAACAGTGATTTCTAAATTTTTCAGCATGGATATTTTTCATTCATGTGCTTTCACAAGAACACCCTTATTTGAATACTTAAATAATTGTCACTTTTAAGCTTTACAGGTTCTAGGGTTTTCTGCTTCCAAAGTAACTGCTATAACCACATCGGAACTCAAGGAACTGATGTTAACTTAGGTAGAAAGAGCAGTCCATTAGGATAACTTGAAGAGTCAAGACACCATACCCCAGAGTTCTCCCGGGTGCCCTGAACAATCTAGACTGTTTCCTGGTGTGGCATGTCCAGATGGGGTCCAAGAGTTCTGTAGGGAAGAACTTAAACCTGACCAGCAACTGTGGCTGGGATATGCTCCCATTACCTGAGCCTCTTAGGGACTCAGGTTCCCTAAGACAGCAGACTGGAGGAAAGGAAGGCAGAGCATCGAAAGAAAAACTGGCAAAATGGAGACAAAGCCTGGCCAAGCTGGGCAGAGTGAGCTTCAAGAGAGCCAGAGTCCAGGAACAGGGTCTGATTGCCGGCTCTGCGCCTGGTGTGAGCACAGGTGGAGGGGAGCAGGAGACACGTGGACCACCAACAACTGGGCAATGAGGGTGGCAGCAGATCAGTGGAACAGAGGAATCGTGGCATAGCAGATACAAGAGCAGAAATTGTCAGATGGAGCAGCAGCAGCAGCTCGAATGATGTGTGAGACCCTCCCGGAGTTGGTGAAGACTCAAGTGAGGTGAGAAGAGCTGGCTCTCCTACCAAACAATGCTCAGAACATGGGTTCCCACCCACCGCCTCTAGCTAGAAAAAATACAAGTTGCCTCAGGGAGAAGCATTCAGCTGAACGGAAAGAAACAAATCTTTAAAAATTCAAGTCATGTTACCAGCTCAGCGGCTAGCAGCTTTTTCAACAAAAATGTATACCCCTGTCAAAAGAAAACAGCATGTTGGAAAGTCTCCATGTCATGACACTTAGGAGACAAGGGGAAGGGATGCAGATGGTCTCCCCTAGATGGGAAATAGATGTGTAGTGCCCCTCAAGCCATGCCAGGAAGACACGCTCCCCCTCAGGACATTTTTCAGGCTCATTCAGCAGGAGTGGGTTCAAGGGAAATATCATGGAAAGGAATGACTCATCAACTCACTAGTGCCTTGGCAAGAGTTGGTGCATCTAGGTTCCAAGACTGCAGAGAATGTGGGGTCCAAAGAGCAAGAGGCCTGGAGCAAGAGCCCAAGGAACCTGAAATAGCACACACGACAACTTACTACTGGCTGGGTAACAGACGTTCCTTGCCTATTTTCATTTACTCATTTAATCCTTAAAAAAACAGCCTTATGAGGTAGGGACTGTTGTTATGCTCTCATTTTACAGATGAGAGACCTGAGGCACAGAAAGGCTGAGAAACTTGCCCAAAGTCACACAGGTACTAAGTAGCACATCTGAGCTTCAAACCCAGACAGGCTGGCTCCTTCCCCTAACGTCCCCACGTCCCCACGTCCTTCAGACAATGCTTCTCTATTGTGGACTCTGTGCCATGCCACGTTCCCTTCCAAGTATTTTGCATAGATTAGGACATTAAAGGTTGAAAAGGGAAGGTAAGGATAGAGGAAAATAAATTTTATCTAAGGTTTCCTCTGTCTTGGGGTAATTTTTTTTTTAAAGATTTTATTTATTTATTTGACAGACAGAGATCACAAGTAGGCAGAGAGGCAAGCAGAGAGAGAGGAGGAAGCAGGCTCTCCACGGAGCAGAGAGACTGATGTAGGGCTCAATCCCAGGACCCTGGGATCATGACCTGAGCCGAAGGCAGAGGCTTTAACCCACTGAGCCACCCAGGCGCCCCTTGGGGTAATTTAAAAAAAGAAAATAATTAGGATTCACTCCTCTCTACTACTGCAGCATGAAATCTGATTGGGAAACTAGTAAAAAAAAAAAACTATGGCTACAATGAAGATCCGGATTTTTAAAATCATAGGATTCTAATGAAAAAAACAGTAAGTGGGCTTGCATTACTAAGTCATAGAATAGTACAGGAGAATGAAAGTGAATCAAAAACAAATAATGCTAAATATGTCAACCTGAGTAGATGCCCTAAAATAAAAATGTTGAGTGAAAAATATCAAGCTGCAGAATGATACATGAAGTGTGAAATCATTTACATAAGCTTTATTGAAGTAAAATTTAATGTATGCATTTTAATGAGTTTGGACATATGCTTATACCTATGAAACCATCACCACAATCCAAAAGCTGATGAACTAAGTCTGTGTGCTTAAGGATGTAGTTGATTTACATTCTTTTTTTTTTTAAGATTTTATTTACTTATTTGACAGATGGAGATCACAAGTAGGCAGAGAAACAGGCAGAGAGAGGGGGAGGAAACAGGCTCCCCGCAGAGCACCGAGCCCGATGCGGGGCTCGATCCCAGGACCCAGGGATCATGACCAGAGCTGAAGGCAGAGGCCTTAACCCACTGAGCCACCCAGGTGCCCTGATTTACATTCTGAAACAGGTGTCTTGTCCTCTAGTAGACCTGTAACACTTTTAGGCCAGGAATGAACCATTTATTTCATAAAACACAACAAAAATGAAAAATGTGAAATAAACATGTCTTAAGAGCTTATCAATAACTTATGTACACATAGATTTTACAAAGTAGTTGACAATCCTTTTACACAATAATTTTGATGGGTTCCTGTAATAAGACAGATGGGCACAAAAGGTACAAATTAGTATTGTTCTCCAGTCTCTTTCCCCCTCTTCTTTATTCTTCAAATAAGGAGAAAAAGAAGTCCATATTAGTATTGTTCTCCATGGTCCTTGCCTCCCTCAACTGTACTGCCCTTCAGATAAGGAAAAAGAAGTCTATATTTGTATGGTATCAAAGATTTTCCCAGTTGCTGAAGGTTCAACCCAAGTACATGCTGACAGAGTGTGACACCGGCATTCGTACAGAGACGGCACAGGAAGACTGTGATTCTCGTCACTTTAGGTTTACAGTCATTTGCTTTGGCTTGTCCGTTATGCCATAAATATCTCCAATGGCATAAAAATGTGACACCATCCAGTCTGGATACCACCATCTTAAAGGGAATAAGGTCTAGTTTAGAGACATGAGAGAAACTTCCATAAACTCTACCAGTCAAGGTCCAAAAAGGAAAACAGAAACCACTCTGGTCATATCAAACAGAGAGAATTTACTACAAGAAACTCATCACAGAGATATTGGAAGAACTACATGAGCCAGAAGACAGAAGTACACCCAAAGATCAGTAACTACAGAGAATCATTATCGTGCTTAGAAACAGAGAAGCAAAAGGGGAAACACTATGACCCAGAACCCACAGTGTGAGTCTCTGAGGCTGCTGAGAATCCCGTATTGCCAATGCTGCTGTTGGGGCCCCTGGCCCCAGCACCTCAGACACCCACCACCACTGACATTGGAGCTGCACCGACTGAGAGAGAACCCAGAGCTCACGCTGGCCAGTGGCCTCTACTCCCCAAATCACCTGCCAGAAGACAAGAGGAAAAAAAAAGTTTTCTTCCCTCTTCCCTGTTCCCAGTTACCTGCCAATGTTGCCAATGTCTCCCACTAACAGAACTCTCGCAGTTGAGAGAGAACCTGGGGGAAATAGCTTGCAGGCTGTCAACCCCAAATGTGCAGAGGAGTATTGAGAAGGGGAGAGGTAGAACTCAGAGGTCAGATACTCTCAGCCATTCATTAAAGCATCTTTTATACTTCCAAGAGGAGTCCATTTGCCTTCTTAGAAACAAAGAAATAGGACAATTACTTCAAAACTCTAGTCAATTTTTTGAGGCTTTTTCTTCTAGAATTATCTATAATCTTTATTTCTATCTATATAGAAATATCTGTATATCTATATAGAAATACATAGATATATATAGATATTTACAGATATATATTTTCTACATAGAAATAGATATATTTCTAGCTTTATAGGATATAATTGAAGCATAACATTATATAAGTTGAAGGGGTACAACGTGTTGATTGGATACATTTATAAGTTTCAGTGTGATCAGCACCACACTGTTAGCTAGTACTTCCATCCTGTCACCTAGTTAGTATTTCTTGAGAACATTGAAGCATACAGTATTATTAGCTCTAATCACCATGTTGTACACTGGATCCCCAAACTTGTTAATCTTATAGTTGGAAGTTTACAGCCTTTGACCAGTATCTCCTTATTTCTCCTACCCCCCAACCCCTAGTAATTACCAGTCTTCTGTTTCTCTGAGGTTTTTTGTTTGTTTGTTTGTTTGTTTTTTAGATTCTACCTGAAAGTGATATCACACAGTATCTATCTTTCTCTGACTTACTTCACTTAGCATACTGGCCACAAAGTCCAATCATGTTGTTACAAATGGCAACATTTCCTTATTTCTCATGGCTGAATAGTATTCCATTGTTTATATATACCATACCTTCTTTATTCACTCATCTGTTGATAGACATTAAGTTGTTTCTGTATGTTGACTATTGTGAGAAATGCTGCAAGGAACATGGAAGTCCAGATATCTCCATGGAATCCTGATTTCAATTTCCTTAGATACATACTCAGAAGTGGGATTGCTGGATCATATGGCAGTTCTATTTTTAATATTTTGAGGAACCTCCATACCATTTTCCAAGATGACTGCTCAAATTTACATTCCACCAACAGTGCATGAAAGTTTCCTCTTCTCCACATCCTCATCAATACTTGTTCTCACTTTTGTCTTTTGGATGATAGCCATTCTACCTGGCATAAGATTATATCTCATTGTGGTTTTGATTTGCACTTCCATGATGATTTGTGATGTTGAGTAATTTTTAATTACTAGTTAACATATGGTTTCATTGATAACTGTATTTTATACTTTCCTCTACCATCCACCTAATAATGTAAATTTTAAAGATATCAGTATATGCTATATTCATTCATATAATCTTCTTTATCTGTTCAAATTAAATCAGAGCCAGAAGTAGTGTAATTTATTTTCCTCCTTATTATCTGAATTCTCAAGGCCAGGCGAAAAAGTTGATGTATAGTGTCAAAAACTTTACTCTCACAAATAAATATTGCTTAAGTAATTATGTGAATAATAAAGTATAAATAGTTAAGAATGCCATAAAGATTTCCTCCCATTAAATAAATCTTGAAAGTAATGTATTTCCAAATTTTGAAATCCTTAGCTTTAATAGAGACTGTTCAAATTTTTAACATTATTATTAACTGGTAGAACATTTTCAAGAACTTTTGCTGACACCTTCATCTTTTATTCAAGGGCTTTTTTTGTCAAGTCTGAACTGATGTATTACATACCATTTCTTTTCCTAAATGATTTTGGAAATGATACACTTTCTTTTCTTTCTTCTGCTTTTATTTAAAAGTCTAAAATACACATAATGGGGGGTAATTTAGGTGTGGCTCTTCAAAGACTATAGTCCCTTGCATCGACAGCAGGAGGCGTGAGGTTGAAAAAAAAAAAATGAGGATGAGGGCTGAGAATTGTTAGATTTAAAGACAAGAAGGCCATTGGTGGCCTTCCCAGTTTGGGTGGAGCAGATGGTTGATTAGAAAAATGCAGGTTCTGAGGTCAGACCACCAGGATTTGAATCTTAGCTCTACTACTTATAATATCTTTGACAACTGTGCAAGTGATTTATTTCTCTGAGTCTCACTTTCCTTAAGTGTACAATAGAGATAATTATACCTATTTCATCCCACGGAGTAAAAACAATAATGCATTTAAGCTCTTAGAACAATATATGGCAAATAGCAAGTAATCATTAAATGTTTATTGTCATCAGTATTAATATATGGATTAAAGAATAGTCATACACTTCAACTAGAAGCCCCCAAATGGTAGCGCTCAATGGAGTTCACCTTGGCATTCTCTGGTTCACTTGTTCACTTAGCAATTCTGTGTTGGGGAATTTGTCCCACAGATAAACCTATTCATGCACAACATGGTGTGCACTATACTGGTAATGGCACCATTGTTTGAAATCTATAAAGAGTAGAAACAACCCAGAGGGCCAATTACACACCCCAGTCTATATCACCAAAAGAATACCATGCTACTTATTAAAAAACTGAGGAGGACTTCAGTGTTCTGACATAGAAAACCTCCAAGACATATCATGATGTGCAATAAGAAAGGGCAGATAACTGTATATTATGTGCTACATTTTCGTTTAATGAAGAGAATGGTTTCTAAAATGATGTGTTATCCCATCATGTCCACCATTCAATGATCAAATAAATTCTACCACACCTGTAATTTAAACCATGGCATTGGTATCTGCCTGAGACAAGTTAGTGATTCCCACCAGGGAGACAGCTTTCTTCTCTCAATCTCCTTTTATTACAAGTCTTACATCCTCCCTGGTCTCTCTTCCTCTTTCCATTCTACCATCTTCTGCTCTGCTCTCTCAATCCTTTTGTTATTCTCTTGCTTTTTCCTTTGTCCTTGGACCCACAAGCACTTCCAAGCCCTGTCCTAGGTGGCACTGAGGACAAGATCCCTGTACTAGAGCACATCATCCTATAAATAGTACAGCGGCAACAACAACAACAACAACAAAACCCTGGTTTTAACTTTCTACTTTATTACATTCACATCAAGTCTCTAAACAACTATTCAGTCATGAAACATTTTTATCTTAAAAGCCAAAACCTGGAGGATGTGTTGGCCAACAGCAATACCATTTTGTCCACCATCTGAAGTTCAATAACTGTGTTTTCAATCCAGCTTCATTAGTTCTCACTTCTCATTAGCTGAAAACTCACTCCCAAGACAAGGTGCCACAGGAAAGGGCCTAATCTGCATGTTGTGCTCATTTCTGTGCTGAACAGAATTTTCTGTCTCCAAAGTTAGTAGAACAACTAGTTTGAAAGAACAAGTTTTACAGATGAAACGGACCAAAGCTTAAAAGGAAAGCTAGTACCAGCCCTGCGTTTGCTGAAACCTATTAGTACACCCACAGAGTAATAGGAGGCAGAGAAAATAACAACACTCAACCGGATTCTTCTTGGCCCAGGGGACAGTTGCCAGGAACAGGCTTTGCTCATCTTTATCTTATTCAATACTATTTTTCATACTCTCATTCTAGAGGGTTAGAAAAAGAACTGTCTTCAAATTAGTAGGAAATATCAAATGTGGTGGCTGAAATTTCAGGTTTTAGAATCAGACTTAGTAGTTGCAACATTGTCTAAAAGCCACTTAACTTCCCTGAGACTAAGTTCATCTTAATATGGTGAAGAAGATGATTTTTATCTCATTAGTGTTGCAAAGATTATATGAAGAACAGGTCAAGTACTTAGCTTAGAACCTAGCGCGTAATAAACACTTAAATTAGCTGCCATATAATCACTTCCTTTTATAGCCCCAATTGATGATTATGTCCTTATTACTGGTGATCTGCAAAATCTAAACTACACGGTCCCACACAACTCATCTCTAGCGTTGAACTGCATGCTTCTGGCCACTTGTTTTTTGTTTTTTGTTTTTTTTTAAGATTTTATTTATTTATTTGACAGAGAGAGACACAGCAAGAGAGGGAACACAAGCAGGAGGAGAGGGAGAGGGAGAAGCAGGCTTCCTCTGAGCAAGGAGCCTGATCTCAGGACCCTGGAATTATGACCTGAGGCAAAAGCACATGCTTAACGATTGAGCCACTCAGGGACCCCACCCCTAACCACTTGTAAGTACCCATTTCACCATGGCTTCCATCAAGCCTCATGTCTTATTCTGTGTGCTCACTGATGGCAGTCTGCCACCTCGAGCCATGCAAGAAACAAAAAAGTCCTCCTTTCGAAAGAAGTGTTTTTTAAAAAAATTAAATTTGTAATATACCATTCACTAAGAAAAATAATGATCATCTCTGGTGTCATCATTAAATCTTGTTCCTTATTGTCCACAGGCTGTCAGACTAGTTCTTTGGTAAACGTTTAAATGATAAATTTGTAACAATCAAAGAAAGGGCCGGGGGGAGAGGTGAGAAGGGTGCAAAACACAGTTTTAGGAGAGAAAAAAACAATGCCAGAGAGGAGTAAAGGCAGAAGAATGAGAGCACAAGAGTAAATCAATTCAAAATGTCAAAACCGGAAAATAAAAGGAAAAGCAGCTCTGCTGAATATAATCCAGACCTATACATGCATTCTAGGAAGGAGGAAAAGATAAACCCTTCAATCAAGCTCAAACCATGCTCTAGCCCTGGCCAGATCCTCTGGTCGGCTGATGTGTTTATAAGAAATGTACAAGTCTGCGTTAGTTCCTAATTAAGTTAGGATGACTGCCAAAGAAAGTAGTAGTATTTTTAAAGGAAAGGTTATGGTTACAAATGGGTATCAAAAGCCTTGACACTTAAGTGGCCATGAGAATAGCTGCCAACCGAAGCTGCATAATCGGTCCCCCAAGGTTGAACCCACAAGTAATGTTTCATTCCCATGAGGGCCGTCCCTGAAAGAATCTAGGAAATGGCACAACGTCGACTCATTCAGTTCATTGACTTTATTCACTTGGATTGGGACAAAGGCAAAAAAGAAAAAAAAATTGTTTTTAAATAACTGTGGATTTTTTATTATGCTGTTTTCCTCCAGCACTCACCTGGTAAGATGGTCCCTGGAGAGCGGTTTCTTTACAAATCCCTGAAGGGTATTCAGGAAGAAAAAGATTAACTGCCTCTATCCAGAACGTGGACCCCTCTTTGTTCCACACAAGCCATTCTAAGAAATAAAATAATCGACTTGAAGTTTCCTCATCAAATTGGCCTTTCAGTTTAATTTGCTGTTATTAAGCAGGTAAATAAATAATAACAATAGACCGTTTAGAATCATCATCAGTGGCATCGTCTCTACTGAATGGTGCAGATGGAATTCTTGCGGATCACAAATCTAAACACAGTATGTCTTATATGCCAACAAAATGTCATCAAGAGGCTCAGAGAATCCATTTCCATTTTTACACCGTACTGCCAAGGAGAAAATGGGCAAAGCTCAAAGTGTCCGGAGAGCGGAGAAGTCCTTTTGAACCACTCTTGCCAATTAGCACATTTATTTTATATGAATAACATTTTTTGCCATTTATTTTTTTCCTAGTTCCATTTTTTTTTGCCTTTAATGAGCCCTAAGAATATTTATTGGAAATAGCATTTATTGTTAATGAGAATTCCTTCTTTCCTCCTTCAGAATTCAGTGCTGGATCAAAAGTAACAAATGAAATAGCATGCAAATACAACGCACCTTTATGCTTCACTCCAGAATTACACCAGAGAGCCCCCTGGAATGTTGCACTGTCAGCAAAAAGAAAGCATTTGTCTCCTTTCTAAAGAACATGCCTACCTAAATGTTATAGGGATCCACTCCATCAAAGCCAAGGGGATTCCTTTAAACCCACTTGCATAGTTTTCAGGAAAGATAAGGGGAACTGAGTGATTCTAGGCCTGAAGAAAGTGACTTATGATTCTTCTTGGCCCACAAGGGGTTATTTGTCCCCTAGGTGTCACTTGGCAATGTCTGAAAACACTGCTGGTTTTAACAACCACACAGCTGTGTAGTCACATAACTACAGAGGAATGAGATACAAACACAGGTTGCTTCTGACTCCGGAAGTAAACCCTAAAGCCCCAGAGTCCTCCGCAACACCAAGAAATGAGAAACCAGGGGAGAAAAGTTAAAGGCAAGTCCCCAAAAAGGAAAGAATAAGGTTTAGTAAGTTGTATGAGACTCAGTTGTACTTAACCAGCTCTCACCCCCTCAGTACCAATGCTCAATCCTGAGGACCCCAGCCTCTTTTTTTAACACATAAGAATGACTAAAAATCACTCAAGTTGTACATACTGAATTAGCCCAATTTTCATCTGGTGGTTCTCCAAATTTCCCTACCTTCATTTTATGGCTTAAAAAAAAAGAAAATTCTGTTTCTAAACTAATTCAGAACTGACTTATACATATAAAAATAACTAATATTTCCCATGGAAACTTGAAGCCACGTTCTTGGCCTAAATGATGTTAAGTGGGTGAGAAGCAGCAGCTAACTGTTTCTTCAACTATTTTGCCTTGTGTGGGAGACCTCATGAGAAATCCTCTAAACTCGCTTTGGCATTGTACCCAACTTAAGCTAAACAAGACTGAAGGGTGGGACCCTAGAGCCACCTGCATTTAAAAAATACACATACAAACACACTGTAATTTGAAATGGAAACAGACCTAATTGTTGCCATCTGTGATAAAGTCAAGCCTTCTTAATCATTGGGTACGGGGCAGAATTGGCGAGGTGGGGGGAGCATAGATAAGTTATATAAAAGGAAAAGGATAAAAAATCTTCTTCACAGGAGGGCAGTAAGTGGTCATTCTCATCTAGCTGGTAAGAGCATCCAGACAAGATAAAGAATACAGTTAACAGTACCATACCATAGCTGGGCCTTCAACTTAATGGTTAACAAAAACTCAGTGGTGGTAGTTTTTTTTATTTTTTAATTTGAGTATAGTTGACGCACAATGTTACATTAGTTTCAGGTGTATAACATATCGATTCAATAATTCTAGTTAACGCTATAATGGTCACAAATGTTGCTACCATCTGTCACCTAACAACACTATTTTAATACCACTGACTATATTCTCTATGTTGTAACTTTTATTCCCATGATTTATTCATTCCATAACTGGAAGCCTGTATCTCCCAATTCCCTACACCCATTTTGCCTCACCTTCCCTCAGTTTGGTCTCTGTATTTGTAAGTCTGATTCTGCTTTTTGTTTGTTTGTTCATTCATTTGCTTTGCTTTTTAGATTCCACATGTAAGTGAAATCATATGTTATTTGTCTTTCTCTGTCTGATTTATTTCACTGAGCATAATACCCTCTAGGTCCACCCATGTTGTTACATATGGCAAGAGCTCATCCTTTTTATGGCTATATAATATTCCACTATCTATATATACCATATCTTCTTTACCCATTCATCTATTGATGGACACTTGGGTTCCTTCCATATCTTGACTATTGTAAATAATGCTGCAATAAACATAGAGGTGCATATATCTTTCCAAATTAATGTTTTTGTTTTCTTTGGGTAAATATTTAGCAGTAGAACCCACTGAATGAAAGAAGATATTTATAAATGATATATTCAATAAAGGGTTTATACTCAAAATATATTAAAAACTTATACAACTCAACAACAATAACAAAAAAGTCCAAATAATCCATTTAAAAAAAAAAAAAAAGGCCAGAGGACCTAAATAGAGATTTTTCCAAAGAAAACATACAGATGACAAACAGTCATGTGAAAAGATGCTCAATATCAACTCATCATCAAGGAAATGCAAATCAAAACCACAATGAGATATTATTACCTTACACCTGTCAGAATGGCTAGAATCAAAAAGACAATAAATAACAAGTGTTGGAAAAGATTTGAGGAAAAAGGAACTCTCATGTACTGTTGGTGGGAATGCAAATTGATGCAGTCAGTGTGGAAAACAATATGGAGGTTCCTCAAAAAAAAAAAAAGAAAGAAATAAAGAAAAACGATCATATGATCCAATAATTCTACTACTGGGTGGAATTTACCCAAAGAAAAAGTGGTGGTAATTTTTAAAGTATTGCATAAGAATGGTAGAAAGAGTTCCTAGACTGGAACTACATGAGAAAATTATTTCTAAATTATAGAGGTCTACTCAATCCCAAATGGATTTCCATCATTCTATGATTATTCCACCAAAATCCTGATTTACCATTACCCTCTATTACATCCCTCATCACAAAGTATTGCATTTGTCTACAAACTTGTTACTCTTCTTCATTCGATTGTGAATCTCTTGAGACCAGGGTCTAGACCATGTTGATACACTTATCCCCAGGACATAACATGGCATTTGGCACTAATAGGTGCCTAAGAGAATATTGACAAATGAAAAATTATCATCCTGAAGAGAGATCCTAGGAAAACACAGCAAGCCTATTACTGTGAAATACTTTTAATTAGTGACTTAGACGAGGGTATAGAAAGTTTGGTGATTTTTAAAATGACACAAGAATGGAAGCGTTAGCTAAATATATTGAAAGGTAGAAAGAGAGTTTTAAAATATCCCCATGGGCATGACCATCAGGCCAAAACCAACAAGATGCAATTTAACAGAGATAGATGTAAAATCCTGAACTTAGGTTCAAACACTCAATTGCACAAACACAAACCAAATTTGTCTTAGTTTAGTAGTGTTTTATGTGACAAAGAACTTCAGGGATTTCACTGACAGAGGTTTTAATGTGAGCCAAGTGCGTGATTTGGCTGCTAGAAAAGCTAGTGTGATCTTAGGCTGCCTTAGCAGAAGTGAGTTGTTTATGATACATACTGCCCATTTAATTAGGAAGTAGTTTGGTGTGGCCATTAGTGGTGATGTACACATTGATCAAGACAGGTGAGGACCTGCAGCTCTCCATATGGTCATGCCACATCGGGACCCTGCATTCAGTTCCCAGGACCACATTTTAAGAAGGATATTGACAAACCCAAGTGTCTGAAGATGCCTGCCACCTGGAAAAAGCTCCAGAAACCAGATCCTATGCTCCTACGCTGGACAGCGGAAAAAAAACTCAGAAACTTTTAAGCTGGAGAAAAAAAAGGTTTTCCTTGAATATTTTGATGATTGAATGTGGAAAATGTGTTCTGATCCCTGCCTTGCAATCTCCATGGCTAGGGCCACCTGGCTGCCATTTTTATCCACTCAGTAAATATCTCTAATGTGCACGAGGTGGAAACATGAATCCTGTCCCTCCGAAGGGAAAACTTAAAGAACCCTATTTAGTGACTCAGTGTCTCAGTGTCAAGTGAAGTTGTTGGTCACCCCACAATAAACTTATGGACTCCTATCCCCGTAACCTAACTATAGCCCCATTCCCCATGTCAGCATTTGAGTCCTTGTTTGTTTGTCATGCTTTGATCATCTTCCTGATGATGTTATCTCCTGTCTGCCTCCCTATCTGGATTTCTGTATTTGATCCATTCACAGGCTCCCTGTCACTGTACTGGGACAGTCATCACCTTGAGGACCTTAGGTAACTGTTGAAAACTGTTCTACCTGCTAGGCTCATAAACATATCTCCAGTCCCATACATTCCCACAATGGCTTTCCCGTTGCCTCCCTACGATGATAATCTGTGTGATTCAGAAGACTGAACAGGTCATATGGAGAGAAAATAAGGTGGAGGTGATTTTTGTCTTTCAATTACAAAGATGATGTTTCTTACAATACAAGTTTAAAAAACAGAAACAGGGGCGCCTGGGTGGCTCAGAGGGTTAAGTTTCTGCCTTCGGCTCAGGTCATGGTCTTGGGGTCCTGGGATCAAGCCCCACAGCAGACTCTCTGCTCATTGGGGAGCCTGCTTTCCCCTCTCTCTCTCTCTCTCTGCCGGCCTCTCTACCTACTTGTGATCTCTCTCTGTCAAATAAATAAATAAAATCTTTAAAAAAAAAAACAGAAACAAAAACAAAAGAAAACAAGATGAACTGCCTTGTGAGAGAGCAAGCTCACCATCACCAAGAACTCCCAAGAAACCTGGGAGAAATTGGAGCAATGCCACGAAAGGATTTCTGCATTGTTAGCGAGCTGGGTTGGATTGATTCTAAGGTAGTCTCCCAAGCTTTGGTGTATCAAAAGTCATCCAGGAAGCATGTTTTAAAAACGTAGAATTCCCAGAATCCAGTAGGTCCAGGTTGGAGTCCAAGAATCAGCATTTCTGACAAATAACATCCCTCAAAACACGTGATTCTAGTGCAAGTGAATGTGAGTCACACTTTTCAAAATAGTTCTTGAAAGAAAGTTACTAATATATTTACTGAAAACTCACCCTACATGGAGGGCTTTACATACTTTTTTCCATTTTTTTCTTAATTAAACTCAACACAGTTCTGTGGGAGTTGTGACATAATCATTAAGAACTTGGACTCAAAAATCAGGCTGCTAAGTTTCAAATCCTGTCTTCTTCACCTTCTAGACTTTTTCCACATCTCAACTTTCTTTTCCGCAAAGTGGGGTTCATATTAGCAACTTCACAGGGTTGTTATGAGAATTAAATCATTCAATTCAGATCAAGTGCTTAGAACAGCACCTGGCACACAATAAGCATTCGAGATTATGATGACTATAAGGTAGTACTATCATTCCCTCATTTCCACATAAGGAAATTGAGACTCAAGGAAAAGAAGTCAGTTAGTCTCAGATCCTTCAATTAGTAATAACTCCAGTCTATCTGTCTTCAAAGATTATACATTGTAGGGGCACCTGGTTGGCTCAGTCAGTTAAGGGTTCAACTCCTGATGTCAGCTCAGGTCATCTGAGGGTCATGAGATCCGCCCTGCATCAGGCTCCACGCTCAGCACCAAGTCTGCTTGAGATTCTCCCTCTCCCTCTGCCCCTTATCTCTCTCTCCCCCCACCAAAAATAAATAATAATAATTTAAAAAAGATTAAAGGGGCACCTGGGTGGCTCAGTCCTTAAGTGTCTGCCTTTGGCTCAGGTCATGATTCAGGGTCCTGGGATCAAGCCCCTCATCGGGCTGTCTGCTCAGCAGGGAGCCTGCTTCTCCCTCTCCCACTCCCCCTGCTTGTGTTCCCTCTCTCGCTGTGTCTCTCTCTGTCAAATAAATAAATAGATCTTTTTTAAAAAACAAAAAAAGATTATATATTGTACTACACATCCCAGCTCTACGATTCTATGATCCTACCAGCCAGAGATCACTATTGACAGGATTGAGTAGGAAACTAGTTCTAAAGATGGTCATATGGATATAGGGAATAGACAGACGCTTATCTCAAATTCCACCATGAATAATTTCACAAGTGAAGAAACTGAGACTCAGATAATGAAGTAATATTGACAAGGGCTCGCATCAAGAAAAGAGTATAAATTCAAACCCATGCTTCTTCTGCCACTTACTCTGTACTCCAACCGAGAGTGAGTCACAACTGCCTGGAAAATTCTTCTCATTCAAGTAAACAGACATGTTTTAGAAACAAAGGTAGGAAACGAAAGTGGAATTCAGGGTGAATTCGTTCTTGTATAAAGACACTGCTACCCGCAAACATGGAAACGGTATATATACTGAAAATATTTATTTTCTATCACATAGCCACAGCCGGAAAGACTTAGGCTAACAATCGATGTCTCAAGAGTAACCGAAGACAGCACGGTATGGCGAGAATTTGAGGGTTTTTTTTTTTTTTTAAGATTTTATTTACTTATTTGACACAGAAAGAGAGAGAGCATGAACAAGCAGGGGGAGCAGGAAAGAGAGAAGCAGGCTCCCCGCTGAGCAGGGAGCCCAATGTGGGCCTCGATCCCAGGACCCCAAGACCATGACCTGAGCCGAAGGCAGACACTTAACCAACTGAGCCTCCCAGGCACTCCAAGAATTTGAGTCTTAAGAACAGGCCAACTTAGTAAACTGCCGTTAAAAGGTTTAGCTTTGGAAACAGGAAAACAGGTTTGAAGCACTGCCCCTACCACATACTTTATTTGACTTTTCTGAAATTCTCTTGTTTACCTTGCAAAGCGTGAGGTTTTAGTGATGTCATTTCAAGCCAAGCTCCTAGCATGGTACTTGTCACACGGAAAATGCTCAGTGATAGTGGCTGCTAAACCGGACCTCTACAACTGTCCTGAGGCACAGTGCTCATCTCTGGAGAGCAGGGGACTCTTGTATCCCCGAAGGCAGGGAAAAGGAAGTTCAGGGTGCAGGTGTAGAGGATACAAAGAAAACTTCATAATCTGCATGTATGGCACGAAATCTTGAGATTGAGCTCTTAGCAAAGAATTTGGAAGACCTAAAACTACTATCGTCCTCTGCCCAAGGCGGCACTTATTTGTAGAAATTCTTAGTACAACTGTCTCATTAACATGCAATCATTTCATATAATCTCTAGGACAAAAAGCTTGTCCTACATTTCCCTCTACTCCTAATGCTGGTTCAGTGTCAATATTCAAGTAAGCTTTTATTGAGTGAAAGAATAAAAGGTTGAATAAACGAAGTACTTAATATCATTCAGCCCACCACAAAGGAAACACTACATACAAACTCCTCACAGCACATATACTCAGGGGTTTTCTAATCCAAAGGTCAGCAAACTTTTTTCTGTAAAGGGCCATACAGTCAATATTTTAAACTTCGAGGGACATATAGTGTCTGTGATTATGCTCCACTTTGCCATTACATGTACCAAGAACATAGCCATAAACAATGCAAAAAAAAAAATGGATGAACGTTTGTGTGATTTATGGACAATGAAATTTGAAATTCTTATCATCCCCATGTGTCATAAAATATTCTGTTTTTTTCAACCATTTAAAAATATGAAGTTCACTGTTAGCTCATGGGCCATAGAAAAACAAGTGAGCTGTCCTAGACTCTAGTCCAGGCAACGAGCATCAGTGAATGTTTCCATGCAAAGCTGTTTCCAATTATTTCCAGTAGGAAGGAATCTAAAGTGATTTCTTCAAAGCTCCTAAATATTTTTTTTACATGGGACCAAACTCAAAATACATACAAATGGTAAACTTATTCTGGTCTTCAACTTTCAGTGGATGACCTAATAATACCTGCCTTATGACATAGACACATGAGGGTCTTGATTGGGAACATAAGTAGAAAAATATATTATGTTAAGAGATATATTCCCTCAGAGATACACATTTCATCTAAACGATCGGAACCATCGGACAAATCCATGGTTATTCTGTGAATATAAGAGAAATCAGGGACCCATCAGGATCTTCCTACAGGAGCATAAACTTCATGATATATTTTTGTGTGTGTGCATTTTAAACTTACACACAGAATCTAAATGAATTAACTATATATGTTTACAAAGTTCAGATAAGCATCCACATTGTTATTTATACTGCATTTCTGTTATCTCTGGGTCTGTCTCCTGTAAAATGTCAACGCAGGAAAAAACAGGAACAGGATATCTGTGAGATTTAAATCTCTGCTAATCTAGTCAGTTTATACGTTGGCTATAGAAAGCAAACTGAAAACCAAAACTATGAATAATGAGACAGTC
The DNA here is from genome assembly GCF_002288905.1 of Enhydra lutris kenyoni. Lineage (NCBI taxonomy): Eukaryota > Metazoa > Chordata > Mammalia > Carnivora > Mustelidae > Enhydra > Enhydra lutris. Next base: position 29,490,271 of record NW_019154091.1, on the reverse strand, counting down.
TTTAGATATTTAAAAAAATCAAACAACAAGTACAGTCTTATCACATGTGTTCATTTTTATTTTAAACAGCATTATTTATGGTTTGCTGGGGGAAAAGCAATTATCTTAGAAGACCTGATCTTAGTGCCCAAATTTAGAAGGAGAGGGAGGCTTCTATTTAAAACGATTGTCCAGGGCCCATCTCAACCTCACCACTGACTCACCTGGACTTTAGCAAGTCAGAATCCTCTGAGTCACAAATTTCCTATTAACTTCTTGTAATAACTATTTTGGTCAAGTTCTGGTGATTCAGAGAATACTTTAATGCCACATCTGTATGCAGACAGCAAAGCTGGATGAGAACCAAGAGAACCAGAGGTTGTGTTTTTGACATAAGTGTCAGTACTGATAATTCCAGATCCCCACCATTAGATAAATCTGAGTCAGTCTTTGAGGTTCTTGTTTGCCTGTTGCTTGCTTGTTGTTGTATTTTTTTTATATTAATTCAAGTCGGCCATGAATACATAGATGTAGGATATGGTAACATCTGATAGCACTAGTTATCACATTGCAATGATTTTAGACCTATGGTTTACAGGAACTCCAAAAATTCATAGGATTTTTATTTCTCTCTCTTCCTTCCCTTAATTCCCTTGGTTTAGTGTACTTGTTAGGTTTATAGCATTTATTCTTTTAGATTTCCTGACTTCCTAAGAGGTCTAACATCTTAAAATGTTTTACATGATCTATTGGTCTATGAATAAATATCTACTTTGGTTTTTACTGCAATAATTGTTTGAAGTAGTAGGTGCTTATTATAAAAATTTAAAAAATAGGTAGAAAAATAAAATTTAACAATATCCTCTAACCCCAACCAACCCCATCTCAAGAAATTACCAGTGTAACCTGTGTGGTATCTAATCTCCCACACCTGTTTCTATACTCACCAATGCACTTATCAACATATATATCCACATATTGATTTCTGTTCACTTCATTTTATTAAAAAAACAGATAATTCACTGTATATTACTCACAACTTGTTTTATTTCACTAAAAAATGTATCTTGGAAATGCTTGTAGGTGACTATATACATATGTGTGTATATATACATATATATATATATATATATATATATGAATTTATCTTATTCTGTTTTGATACCTGCATAATATTTCATAGGTTTGTTAAATAAATATTTTCAGTACTTCTCTAAATTGATGGGCATTCAGATTTTTCTTCCAGCTGTTTCCACTTCAAATCCCCATATATGTATTTTCTTATGCACTTGTGCAAGTGTTTTTCTAGAACATAGTTCCAAAAGAGGTATTTGCTGTGAAATGACTTTCCTGAAGAGTTAAAAGAGTTTAGGTATCTATGAGTGTTGATGTTATGAAGCTCTTCAATGTTTTCCAATATGATGGGTGAAATATCACACTTTTTTTTTTTAAGATTTTATTTATTTCTTTGACAGACAGAGATTACAAGTAGGCAGAGAAGCAGGCAGAGAGAGAGGAAGGGAAGCAGGCTCCCTGCTGAGCAGAGAGCCTGATGCAGGGCTCCATCCCAGGACCCTGAGGCAGAGACTTTAACCCACTTTAACTCACTGAGCCACCCAGGCGCCCAAAATATCATATTCTATTATTGCTTTATTAGATATTTCCTGAGTACTAGTGAAATTGATCATACTTCCAAATTTATTGGACATTTAACTTCACGATTCTTTTTCTATTAAGTTTGCCTTTTTGTTAATCAGTGTCCAGCAATACTTTAAATGTTTGTGATAAAAACCATTGCCATTATTATTGGAAAAATTTTCTCTGGATTTATCATTTGACTTTTTTGTGATATAGCTCAACATACAGAGAAATGTAATTATTTTCTGTAATCACCTGCCTACCTATTTCTTTAAGGTCTCTGGTGTTTCTTCCTTTTTAATTTTCTTCTTCCTTCTTTTTGTTCACTTATTGATAGCTTAAACCTTTAATATACCTAAAATTTTTTTGTACATGACATCAAACAAGAATCTAGGTTTCTGTTTCCTGACAAAATTGCCAATTCTGCCAGCACCATTTATTATATCTACCATATATTTTCCCCACTGAATTGAAATGTCATCTTCATGCTATATTAGGCTCCACTATACATGCAGTCTTTCTATTTGGTTCTCTTATACTCATCTACTTTTGTGCCAAACAGTACAGGTTTGATTATAGCAACTTCATGGTAACTTTTGATATCTAGTAATGCAAGAATCCCATCATCATCATTGTTCCATCATCATCATTGTTCCTAGAATTGTTATTAATTCTACAACATATGTTCTTCCGTATAAACTTCAGAGTTGTTTTGTCTAATTTTAAAAAGCACATGTGGAAATTCTGATTGAATAAAAATAAATTGGTTTTATATATTCATTTTTGAATGACTGATTTTTCCATAATACTAACTCTTTCAAATCAAGAACAGAGCATGTCTCTTCATTTTAGAAACTTCAATAACATTTTGTCCACACATAGTCTGAAATCTTCTTTTAAATGCATCCTTTTTGGGGAGTCTGGGTGGCTTAGTTGGTTAAGCATCTGCCTTCAGTTCAGGTCATGATCCCAGGGTCCTGGGATCCAGCCCTGCACTGGGCTCCCTGCTCTGCAGGAAGCCTGTTTCTCCCTCTCCCACTGCCCCTGCTTGTGTCCCCTCTCTCACTGTGTCTCTGTGTCAAATAAATAAATAAAATCTTTTAAAAATATATAAAAATAAATGTATCCTTTTTGTTCTGATTACTAATGTAGAGAAGACAAATTGATCTATATTTACGCTAATCTTATATCCAGCTTCTCTACCAAATTCTAATATCTTTAGTAGAATCATTGCTATTACATGCAAATAATATTTGCCTTTTTTTATATTTATGCTATTTTTTTTTTGTTTTCTTGTCTTAAGACTTGATCTAGAACCTCCAAAATAGCATTTAATAATGAGGAAAGCTGTGAGTGTCCTAGTGTTAATCTCACTTTTAATGGGAATAACACTAATATTTTACTAAGAAGCATGTGATTGAACTTTTTGATTAGGGGTCCTTATTCTGTTGTGATAGTTTTCTCTGCCACTATTTTTCTTAGCATTTTTATTAGGAATGTAGTTAATAAGTTTGATTTAATTTTCTCTTTTTAGACAGAATTGATAGAATGATAATGCTTTTTCTTCTTTCATTTGATAATGAAATGGATTATGTTGCTGGCTTTTTTTAGTTGAACTATCCTTGCATTCCTGGAACAAAACTTACTTTGTATATTATTCTTTTAATACACTGACAAATTTTACTTGCTGTATAGGTCTAAGTCTGTAATTTTTATACTTTCAGTATTGAGTTTGATATTAAGGTTATGCTAGCTTTATAAATGGTGTGTGTAGTTTTCCCATAATCTTGAATAATTGTATTATGTGTGGATTACCTCTTTTTAAATGTTACCTCAAAAGACCCTGAATGTTTTCTAGAACACAGATGTGAAACAATCTGGGTCTCATGTGTTTTAAAATACTGCATGTTCTGCAACAACATTTTATAACAACATTTCTAATTTTTTCTACAGCAATTGGTCCATTTAGGTTTTCTATCTTTTCTGATAAAATCTGGTATTTATATTTTGCTTGATATATTATCTAACAAATTATGTGACAAAATTTCTAATTTAAGCATCAAATAATGTACAGAATTGTTGAATCATTATGTTGTATACTTGAAACTAATGTAACATTGTACATCAACTATACTCAAATTAAAAGAAGTTCTAATTTATAACCAAGCAGTTGTACATAACATTCTTAAAATTTCATTAATCTCAATATCATCTATAGTTATTTTCTTTTATCATATCTAATATATATTTTTTCTCTTTTTGTTTTAAATCAGACTAGTAAATCTATTTAGTCTCCATTGTATTTTTAATAAACATATAGCAAATAATAACAGAGAAAATAAATAATAACTCTCCTGATAATGACTCAACAACAGCTAGACAAGTTGGTGTAGCCACCAAAAATATTTTTTTCCTCGCTTCCATAGTAACGAATAAGCCCAGACAAGGAGGACACAATAAATCAATTTGATTCCTTAACTCAATGCAACAGCCTTGGATCTTACTTATTATGTGTGTTTTATTGATTTATTTACTTATTTATGTTGGTCAACTGGGGGGATGCTACATCATTGTTTCTACTTCCTGTTACACCTGGATTAATGCTACAGCTGAAATGGAACAATCTATATCTAAGCTAAAAGAAAAAGTATCCCGAAAAAGTATTCAGAAAAATTTTCTGAAATTAGCCTTCCTCACCAGATCTAAGAAATCTTATGGCATGGTTCCACGGTGTCTTTTGGGCTTTTTTAATAACACTTCCAGTTATACTAGTTTGTGTCACAGTTATTCAATATTTGTTGTCCATTGTCTTGAATGATTCTGTACAGCCACTATCCAAACAGATGATTTAACAAATGATTCAAAAAAAGGAAACAGGATGGGGACGCCTGGGTGGCTCAGTTGTTGGGTGTCTGCCTTCAGCTCGGGTCATGATCCCAACATCCTGGGATCGAGCCCCACATTGGGCTCCCTGCTCAGCAGGGAGCCTGCTTCTCCATCTCCTACACCCCCTGCTTGTGTTCCCTCTCTTGCTGTGTGTCTCTCTGTCAAATAAATTAAAAACTTAAAAATACAAAAACAAACAAAAAAAAACCAAAAACAAAAAAAATGAAAACATGCTGAGCAAAGATGAAATCTTGCCTTCATGAGAACAAACAACAGTAGTGAGTATCTTGGCAATCTTCCTGCAGCTTTGTCTGGGTAAGGACCAAAATGTGCGTGTGCAAATAAAAATGTTTACATGATCTTATGGAAAAGAATGAGTGTTCTTTAGCCATGGTAGCAAGTAGCCATCAGAATCATTCTTAAATCTACTCAATTGATCACTGACAATTTTGCCTCAATTAGCTTTCACAAGCTAACCAGTCAATCACGGTTCCTCACTTCTGAAAGTCAGCCAATGAGACACAGATTTGCTCTAAGAAACAAGCCTCTGAATGCCAACCAATCAACAACCATCTCACCTGAATAATCATACTGAAACAGATATGTAACCCACTTAAGCCTCTCAAAGTATGCCAATCCCTAAACCCCCTGGTGTTCAAAAACCCTACATAAGATCAGCCATCTACTCTTTTCAGAGCCACTATGTGCAATTGATATAGAACTCCCTTATAATAAGAAATAAATTCAGTATTGCATTTTTATTTCAGATATTAAGTAGTGATCTCACCACCCTTTGACGTTCAATAAAGATTTATTTAATGCTAACTCCTGGTATTTTAAAAAATAGTAAGACAAGTTTGTTGCTCATTTATGAATTCCACAAAGTAAAATGCACACTATTTTCAAATGAGTTTAACATCCCTAAATATCCTGAAGAACAGTGCAGATAAGCATAGTAAAGACAGAGAAATATATAGAAGAAAAAATTTTGACTTGATGCATGACCCAATGAAATAATTCTAATTTATCATCAGCACAAATTACTCATTCTTCATGATACCTATGATTCTTTTTTTTTAAAGATTTTATTTATTTATTTGACAGAGATCACAAGTAGGCAGAGAGGCAGGCAGAGAGAGGGGGGGAAGCAGGTTCCCTGCTGAGCAGACAGCCTGATTCGGGGCTTAATTCCAGGACCCCAGGATCATGATCTGTGCCAAAGAGAGAGGCTTTAACCCATTGAGCCACCCAGGTGCCCTGATACCTATGCTTCTAATAATGTTTTTGTACAACTTTAAATCCATTTTGGGAGGAGACAGATGAGAAAGAAAAGGAAAGGAGAAGGAGGATCTGAAAAGAAAAAATCAGTAAATGAGGAAGAATAAAATGAAGAGAAAGTAAGTTCTGGCAAATTATTTATGGGAAAGACAAAGCCTCAGTGGTATAAACTAAGCAAAGTTTTATGTATGCTCTTTTTTCATTTTCCTTTTCCTCACTCCTGGCATCTGAAGTACTCTCTATTTGCTCCCCTTGTCTTAATTGAGGACCTAATTTAACCTCACTTGGATGTCAACTAATCCCCATAAGAAGGTAATAAAGTTTCCATTTAAAAACATTTATTGGACACTCACTATGTGTCATACTGGGTGTTATTACTCCCAGAGAGATTCTCAATGACCCAAAGACATCTTAAAGCACAAAGTGATAAATCTATTGTGAAATTTTAAGCCCTTGGGTATCTAGTAGAGTGTGTATTTGGGGGTAGGGAACCACACAAATAGTCACAAAAGTATTTTGAACTTCGGAAAAATCCCATAAGCCTCATTAAATTTCAACTTCCTTTACTTTTTCCCATAACAAGTTTTCAGAATAAGGCAAATGATTCCTTTTAAACTTATCTATCTATATCTGTTTATGGAGGGAGAGGTTAAGGAAGTGGTAGTGTGTGGAAGCTTCCATTTAAAACTTTACCATAGTTGTTGCTTAAAACAATGGATTTTGTGAATATATCCCTTGGTCACTATCAGAAATAGAAACGTAGGCTGAATGGATCTCCGTGGTCTCATATTATTTTGTGTTTTATGACTGTCATTATTCTCCGTGCATAAAAAGAACAGTTATATCATATCCCTTTTGATTTCAACTTTCTTTGCATAAAGATCATAAACTTCATAATTATGTTAATACAGAAATGGTTTTCTAATTTTATATGTTAAGTTATTGCAAATTTAATATCCATTTGATGGTGAAGTTTTCTTCACCATGAAAATGTCAGTTGCCATTATATTTAGTACTAGACCAGCCTTAAAGTTTGTTTATATTTAAACTGGAAAGGGAAGTAATTCAAAATTGTATGGACTAGAATCAAATTTGTTTTAATGTATCTACTTGTCTCCTGAGTAGTTAAAATTGATCTCCTTATTAAAACCATTTGCTTTCTTAGACTACATTTATTAAGTGAACAGATTCCTAAAGTTATCCCATAATTTTACAACAAAATAGAATGTGTAATTTCTTAAAATAAAGTTGCTGTTTGAATCCTAAATCTTCCAGCAGTTCTGATCCTATTCTGAGGTTATCATAAGCCAGAAGGTAAGGTCCAAAAAGAATCTGAGGCATTGCCTGGCATCCTTTCTTCCTTTAATTTTCTTTCTTCCTTCATTTCTGTAGCATTGGCAAAATTGGTCTAATTCAAAATTGAGCTACAGAAAACTGTGTGTGTGTGTGAACATTATTGATGTTGTTGTTTACCCATATGTTTTTCTTATTTTTTTAATGGAGAGAGTTCCATTATCATGGTAATCTAAACTAGAAATTCCCATTCCACCAAGTAAATAAGCTGTTTACATAACTATGTTGTTTCAGGAAGAACCAAATCGGTATTTTTTGACAATCCATTGTTCTGTGCTCTCACTGGCTATCCGGCTCTAGACAATCACTGACTTCTCACTGTCTGTTTCTCCATCTGTAAAAAGTATAACAATTCTTCTATGCAAAGTGTAATAGTTAGGACTAAATGGGGCCAAACATAGCAATGTATACAAAAGAACATGGTAAAACTTTCATTTTCATTTTCATTTTAATCCCTCTTCTCTACACTCCCTGTGCCAATGCTTGCCATATGTATGCTGGAAAATTGGTATTAAATTTTTTTTACGTTTTAATTAAATGCACAATAGCTTTTCTCCCAGGCAGCCTGGAGAATTAGTTTTCCAGCTACTAATTTAACACTATTAATGAGGAAGAATTCAGACAGGAGGTCCAAAAATTCAAAGACAGTTTGCATTAAGGTCAATTAGTAACTCCAGACACATATGCACCAAGCATTTCAAGAAATATATGCCATGTATTCCTGAATTTCTGGTTAAGAGACATTTTAATTCATTTTATACATTATTCCCACCAACAATAATTATTTTCTTATTTTTACTACATCTTGCTACTGCTTCAAATTTATTATTATACCAAATTCACCTTTATCAAAATTTTCCGGCAAAAAAATCTATGATATATATTTCAGCTTCCACTGCATGTTTTTAATAGTCAAATCTGTTTCTACGTCAGCACTTCTATTATACATTTGTTTTTTAGGAGTTTAAAACTCATCCATAAAAATTAACTAAGGCTGAAATTTGGCAGACAGCTTAGAAACACATTTTGTTTTTACCAACCTTCAAGAAAATCCATATGGCTGTTTCTAAATTCCTATGTATCAGGCTTAAATAAAATAAATCCTGGCCAACATGAGACACTTACTTAGGCTAATTCACTTCAAAAACAGGATTTTTTTTTTAATGCAATTACTCCGTGACTGGCTCTCATTTCTCCTCCAAGTGGCTCCCCCCCCCCCCCCCGGGTGGATGTCTGGTCGCCCTGCTAGCCTCCCCCCCCCCCCCACCCCGGGTGGATGTCTGGTCGCCCTGCTAGCCTCCCCTCCCCCCCCCACCCCGGGTGGATGTCTGGTCGCCCTGCTAGCCTGCCTGGTTGACACCTGCAGCCCAACACTTCTAACCAGGAGATGCGTAGCTAATGTTTCATGTTGTCATAAGACTGTGAAGGTTTCTAGGAGCTGCCAACTGAATTCTCACATCAGAGATTTCCTTGGTTCAGCCCTGCTCCTCCTCTATCCACCTGAAAAAATGCCCTTTTTAGTACTGCGGTCACATCCATAAGCCCCAGAAGGCAGCACGTGAAAAAAATTACTTCTCACTCCTGTAGGCAGTGCTGTCTCTACTCTGACAAATCAAGTCATTGCTTTGAACTGTTGGGAAAGAATTTTCCATGGATCTCTCCTGTTTCTGCATGTCTTGCAAATGAGGTACTGGCTGCTCTTCGTTCCAGACCACTTTCTCAAGGATGTTTGTATAATGAACAGTCATGAAAGACAGATAGGGTCTCCCTCTGCAGGAAAGGACAGGTATGTTAACTGTCCAGCAAAATAAAAATAATGTCTCTCCCCAAAACAAAGCACAGGTGGGCTTACTGCCCATTATTATGGATTCAGGCTCCTAAACCCCTAAACAGGAGCATTCCTTTTCTGCACAGGCAGGTATCATCTCACTCTCTTCACGCTCACGGTAAGGGAACTGGGGCTTGGAGAACTTGCGCGTAAACTCTGACTCTCTGGCACCTGCTACTACTGCTGTTACTATGAGTAATAAACTGCCCTTCATCTCAGATCCGAGCATCTCAACTCTTCTACGAGCATTTGTGAAACTGTGTCATGTAGGGTGAAACTTAGAACACACAGACTGTCTCTTCCACTAGTACATAACTTCTTGCAAGTTGACACCATAGCTGCTTCATTTATCACTGTATCTGTCCCCAACACTTAGACCAGGAGCTGGTAAACAGATGGTGTTCGATAAATATTTTTTGAAGAAGCGTGAGGTAGAGTTCTAAATTCAGAAAGGGAAAGGTGGTAATCCCTGGGGGCTCTCTAGTGACAAATGTTGCAAGGAAAGAAGTGAGATTTAAGGGGAACTCTGATTGCTCTCCTTCTCCAGGCTCCCCTCTACTCTGCTAGGAGAATTTGAAAATATCATTTAGAGACCAACCCTTCCCAAAAACACTTTCATCTTTTAGATTTCTGGTAGAAACACACTTTATATCTTTACTTATTTGCTTGTAGTAGATCACAGAATATAGCCCTCAGAGATTCTGTATCCTTTAAGTTAGAATGTGTGGGGGTTTTTTCCTCTTTAATCTTGGCTTCTTAAATATTTTCACTCTCCCTTCCAAATGGCAGAATTGGAGCAGCACAGTGAATGACAGGTCATTTACACCTCACTTCAAAAACCTGTCTGTCAAGGGACAATCACGTAGTATTACTTTAAAATGCTGAAATTAATTTTTTCCAAAATTTAAAAAGGTTTCTTCATCACTGGCTCTTTGGTCTGACTTCATGACAATGTATATTTTGCTACACCATTTTCAGAAAAAGATTTTAAATTGCTATAAAGCATTTGGAGGTTTGAGGCTAATTTGAAGACCCTTTTAAAACTGAAAGGGCCACTGTGCTCATGCCTGACAGCAGCGGCCAGGCTGGGCAGAGGCAAGAGAGGAGGGTGTGTCTGATGGTGGCCACGAGCTGTCAGAAAGTGAGGAACTGCTCGACTTGTGAGGGGCTCTGTCATGGAGTAGCAGAAAAGCCCACTCAGGAACTTTCTACTCAAATCTAAAACATTGCTAGATTCATACTGTTTTCAGATCAAGAAGTTCTTTGGCATTCGTGGTACAGAAAGGACAGAACTTGTCACTGTCTCTCCATCCTATAGAACCAATAACCCTGTTTTCCCTTAAGGCAATTACAAAACACTTGTCCTTTTCCCAATATTTTTAAAGTCTCAGATGGAAAACCTTAAACACCCACACCTTACTTTCAGTCCACCAAAAAGGAATCACAGTAACGCACTAAGAAGTCCATGAATACCCTGGTGAGATGAAAACAAAATGTTTTCAAAAATGGAACCCTGTCCCAGTCAATAGTTTCATCAGTCAGTTCTCACCCATCCACCTCGTGTTTTAAACCTTTACTAATTCCAACTTTTGAAGAGCAAACGCTGAATGAATTAGTTTTAAGATAAAACAGAAGTTTAACATGGATGTAATGTTCATGAGAAAGAAGAATTAATAGCATTTGGTCTGAAGGAAGCTCAAGCCCAGGCAGGTGGCAGGCAGAATTCCTCTCAGAAGAGCCAGCACACCTCGCCAGGGCCTGTTTACCCAACCCCTGGCCTCCTCTTCCACAGACACTGCCAGTTGGAACAAACCGAGCCACATGGTGTGGTGGTTTTCTAATGAGGCTAAGCAGGGAAAGAATGAACCAAGTAAATGTTTTCTTGTGGCCAGAGCAAGCTAAGTTATGGACTCAGACCTCCAGAAGTGAGAGGCTTATGTCCTCACCAGCTGTTGCTCCGCTGCCCTTCACACGAAGCCTCGTGGTATGGCCAGGCACAACGTGCTCTTAAAAGTGATGCCAGGAGTTCCCTTGAAAATGGCTTTTCATTCTGGGCAGTGAAGCAATCTCTGGGTGTGAAGTCATGTCTGAGGTTTACAAGCTATTGCTGACATCAATAAAGTGCAGCATTTGTTATTCTCCCCTCAGTGTCCTGTAGGCATTCTGGCACTCACTAAATGCTTCCTAAAAATATCATTTGGCAACTATTCGTATTTTGTTCATAAAGGCTTATGTATATCATTGAGAGGCTCATTTTAAAAGGTTGTTATGAAAATGTAACACGTGCGCTCACTGAATCAAGTTGTTCCTTCCCTGTGCCTCTAGGTGACTCCACAACTCTCTCTAACTGAGCCAAGGTTGAAAGTCTGCGTGTCAGGTTTCCTCAGATAATGTTTAAGACATAAAAAGCAGGCCATTTAAGAATTCTTCAGCAGGATGTTTCACCAATTAATTGGTCAGTTAGGTGTTTTTGCCTACATTCCCATCTGGGTGCCATGAGAACCCAAAGCTATCTTCTCTAGGTATAAGTAGAGAATGAGAATTGACCAGAACTGTCATTTGAACCAGGCTAAAAGGTAACCTAATGACCACCTCACTTAACTGGGGCCAAAAGTGTACTAACGAACATTGGTCATACAACCCTGGAGATTCACAAGAGAAGACATCATTGCTGAGCTCTCCCCACCCTATCCCAATCCAGGCAGTAGACAAACAGAGAGAAGTAAGAAGAGACAGAGAGAATAAGAAGAAAGAAAGAGAGAAAACTGGGCAACTGATTGAAGATCTCTTTGCTGAATATCTGCATTGGCTGACTTTCCCACACCTTCATGTACAAGAGGGTCATATGTACCCAAACTAAAGCAGGAAATTATGTTGTGAAGAAAGTGAACTATCTACCTTGAAGGATTAGGGCTTCCAAGTAAGGGACTAGACTACAGCCACATAGTACGGCCTTCATTGTTTTGGCAAGTCTTCTGTGAGGCTGGAAGGGGAAGAATTCTGCCTTCCTATCCCAAGCTATACAACCCAGAGTGAGATAGAGCAGCCAATAAGCTGTCCATGTTACACAGAACACAGTCAACTATCATTCAGGACAAGGGCTGGTAAAGTCAGGTGAACAACAAAACATTTATTTATATAAATCAACCTTATTCTTCATTCACAAATATGTATAGTAAACCAAGGTCATCAGATATTTGACGAAGACTGGCAATATCAAAGAGAAGGGTGAAGCTGAACACATAGAACTGACCCCAAAAGAAACAAAAATAATTCTGATCCAATCAAGAGAAATTTGAATTAATATCATCAAACATATTAAGGAAGGTTTTCTTAATACATAAAGAAAATCTTTAAAAAATAAGGAGAAAGAAAGAGCTCTTGGAAAATAACAATAAAAAACCCAAAATAAATTTTCAATAGAAAGTTGGAAGAAAAAGTTTACATAATGTACAAGTAAAGAAAAAAGGTATAGTTTTAAAAATATGAGAGAAAAGTGACAAAAAATAAAGAATCAATCAGGGATATCCAATTTCTTGTTAAAAACTCCAGAAACAGAAAAAAGTAAAATTGAGAAGGGAAATAATAACAATAAGAAGAAGAAGAACAGAATAATATGCTTTTTAAATTTTATTTATTTGATAAAGGGAATGAAAGAGAGAGAGCAAAAGAGCAAGCATGAATGGTGGGAGTCAGGGAGCAGAGGGAGAGGAAGAAGCAGACTCCCTGCTGAGCAGGGAGCCTCACTTGGGGCTCAATCCCCGGACTCCAGGATCATGATGTGAGCTGAAGGCAGATGCTTGACTGACTGAGCCACCCAGGGACCCCAAAACAGAATAATATTTACCAGAACTGAAAAGAGAAGTTTTCACATTAAAATGTCAAAGCAAGATAAACAAAATCACAACCACACCTGAGCATATACTCATAAAACTTAAGAATGGAAGACAAAACTACCAGAAAGTATTCACAGGAACAAAGAAGTTATCCACAAATAAGAAAAATCTGACCAGTGTCACATTTCTCATCAGCCACACTGACTATTGGAAACTAATGAAACAATGTCTTCATAGATAGCACAGGAAATTATTTCAACTCAGAATTCTGCACCTAACCAAATTTTCAATCAAGTGAAGAAATTATAGATATTTTTTAAAAAGATTTTATTTATTTATTTGACAGCGATCACAAGTAGGCAGAGAGGCAGGCAGAGAGAGAGAGGGAAGAAGCAGACTCCCTGCTAAGCAGAGAGCCCAATGCGGGGCTCGATCCCAGGACCCTGAGATCATGACCTGAGCCGAAGGCAGAGGCTTTAAACCACTGAGCCACCCAGGCGCCCCTAGATATTTTTGTGCATACAGATAATCAGTGTGTTTATCTCCCTTTAGGTTAAAAAGAAAAAAGAAGTTACTGGAAGATGCAGTACGGTTAAATTAAAAAGGAAATAACAAAAAGAAAGAATAAGATCCAAGAGAACCCATAATTGTGTCTCTGCAGCAGGTCTAGGACATAAACTGGTTCATCCGGCACGTAGTATAATTAAGAAACTGAATTATCTTAGGAACATAATTTTTTGTTTTTTATTTTTTTTAAGGTACACAAGTTCCTTCTGGAGGAAAAAAAACCCACAAGAGGTAATTAAAAACTCAAAGAAGAATTTAAAAAACTGTACAAGAAATATATGGCCCAAATAAGAAGCATATTGCAATGTCATTGTTTTGGGCAATAAGCATGTAAGAAAAGAACTTACTTGACTTTTATGCTGGAACATCTTCTTCTAAACATTATAGATTTAGAGATGTAAGATTCTATTTCTTTTTCTATGGATTTTTACACATAGAAATATTTACACAGTTATCACATTTTATTTTCCATTTTAAATCCAATTTACAGAAATGGAAAGTCTTCATTTACAGCATGGAATCTCTATTTATAGCAATGGCAAAGAATCCAAATGCTGGAAAACTTAATTGTATAAAGGCTGGTAGAGTTGGCAGGTTTTGAAAGGAGAAAGGGAGAAGAAGAGATGGAGGTAAGGGACACAGAAGCCCACAAAAGTGTTCACTCAGGTAGCTAGAAGGAAAGAGGGATGTCCAAAATTTATTAGGAAACAGCCTACAGAGTAGGGAGAAGTTAGATAGAAATTTAGGTTGAAAGTAAACAAGAGGTATAAGCATAATAATTAACACTACCGTTGTAATCATCAGAAAATACAAGCCTGGAAATGACCCAAAATTATTTTGTCTGAGGCAGCGATGCTCCGAATACGTCCCAGGACCCCCCAGGAACCCACACTTTTAGGGGAGCTACAAGGTCAAAATTCCTTTCATAATAACACCAAAATATTACTGGCCCTTTTCAGTTTCCCTTTGTCTTCACTGTACAGTGAAGTTTTCTAGAAGCTACATGATGTATAATAGTGCAATAGTTTGAACACAGAATGAGAGATGAGAATCCTCCTGTCGTGTGCTAATCCAGGCATTAAAGAGAGTTACAAAAAACATAGAACAAAGCCACTATTCTCACTACCACAGAAAATCTCTTTCAACATTTTAAATTAAGTGGCATTTTAATTTATTTTTTAATATTTTAGGTATTTATTCATTGGTTTCATTCCACTAGGATAGGAGGAGTGGAATAGTAGTGTTGGTTTTGTCCATTTGTGTACCTCCAGTGTTTAGCACCATGCCTCATGTCTGAGGAACATGATGCCTATTGGTTGAATGAAAGAATATCAGCTTTTCACAATCAGCGTTCATATTATTGGTTTGAAGGCTGCTATTGGCTTAACTGGGTGAGAATAACATGAGGCTCTGGATAGAGACCAGAGGAGTTACAGCTATGAGTTGAAGGAAAAATCAAGATGTGGGAAGACATATTCCAGCCTGACAGTCATTTGAAATATACTCTTCTTGGGCAAATCTGTGTTTGATTATCTTCTTGGGCCTTAGAATAAAAGCTTTTAGGGCAAATATTTATTGTCAAGAATTACTGAATAATTGCTATGTTGTAGGCAAGTGCTAGGTTCTGTGGACACATCTGCTGGTAAATGGCATTCTTAAATGTGAATATGTGATGGGTTTATTATTGTTTTTAAATGAACTACAAATATTTCAAAATTTTCTTAGTTTAAGTTTCTAATATGATGAATATTAAGAGGTTAGCAAATACTCTTTGGGTTCTTCAAAAATTTTTAAGAATCTAAAGGGTCCTAAGACCAAAAAGCTTTCTCTGCAGGGTCCGATGAGGATGAGGAAAGGAAACACTTTCCTTTCCCATGTGTGCATCTCCATACTCTTTTAAATATTTGTATTTGCGTATGTTACTTTTTATTGAGATATGATGGACACATTATATTAGTTTTGGGTATAACAGACAATGATTCAATATTTGTGTATATTGTGAAATGATCACCACGATAAGTCTGGTTACTTTTTAATAGCAATTGTTAAATGTGTCCACAAATAACACAGTGGTGTTCCGATGAGAGAGGTACAAAAATAGCAGCTATGCACAGATGATGACTAAAAGAGGGCTAGAATTTTCATGAGGTGGAAGCAATTTTCCCTGCAAAGACTATTATACACTGAAATCAACCAACGGGTTTTACCTGTGGGAAGCCTTTAAATAAACCAAATTAGCAATCTCCTCACAGACCTTAGGTATACTCCTGGGCAGAAGGGAGGACTTGGCTAGACAACTCTGAGACTTCCTTAGAACCTCCAGGATGCAGTGCTCTCAGCGTGTTCATCTGATTACCCTTCCTGTTCAATAACATCCATTTAATATCTCTTCCTAATTTTTTTTACAGCATATTGATAGATGCCACATAAACACATATGCAGATAATAACACTATGCTTATAATGCCAGTTTTCTTTCAAGAAGCTTAAATCGCCTCACAAACAACACCTCAGTCCAAATTCTTATTCAAAAATTATACTTGTCCTAAGCCAAAATATATACTTCTCTCATTCTTCCCTCCCTCCCTCTCTATCTCTCTTGCTCTTTCCTAAGTTTAAATTTTTTCTTTAAGAGACCGCTAAAAAACAAATCAGGATTCTTTTGAAAATGTCAGAATTTCCTAAGTAAATCTATCATACTATCCATTGCCAAAGTCAGGGAAGCCAATTAAACTGTGATTTTACTTTTGGCTTTAAGATGCCAGAAACTGTAGCCAAGATTATATTTCAGCCATCTAAATTAATTTAGCTTCAAATGGTTGTTCAAAATGAAAGTGAAGAGGACAACATTTGTGACTTTAGTGGGTTATCTTTGTAATCCACATCAGGTTACACTTGTTTTGTTTTCATATCATTAACAAGTATTGTCTGTGTCACAATTAATGTTTATACTTATTGTCTTGCTTCTTCAAAAGACTGAAGACAAAACTGACAACAGGCATATTGAGGAATTATATAACCAAAGACTTTATATCATGAGATGTATCTAATCTATTTTCAAACACAGAAAGGAGTTACATGGAAAGCTTGCTCTCCAGCTACTATTTAATATGAAGAGATCTTAGGACTGGACATGACTACTTAGAGGCTTGGAATAACAACAAACATAAATAGCTTTAATTACAACCTACTATGTGCAAGATACTGTGCTAAGCACTTTCATTCATATTTCATCAATCTTCACAACCATCTTACATTAGATAAGGAATATTATGCCCAATTTATATAGAAATAAGTTGAGGCTTAGATAAAGTTAGTAACTTGTCTATCCTTCATAACTAGTACCCTAACCTGTATCTGCTAAATTCCACAGTCCAGATCTTAACCACCTTGCTAAACATGAAGAGCTTATAAATGACATCCTACAAACACAAGAAGGGTGAATCTCCCATTGTTTATCATCTATCACTTAGAATGAGCTCTTTACTCTCAACCTAAAAAATACAACATATGTCATTTAAGAAATATTTATTGAGTGTCTTCTATAGTCAAGACACTACAATACATGCTAATGAGGGCTATAATGAGAGACAAGTAAGGCAGCTGATCAATGGGTTTATAGTTCAGAGAGGGAGAAAGAATGAAATAAATGGAGAAAGAGTCATGGGCTCTCAAAGGAAGAGAGAAGCTTCATCATAGATTTTTAAGTGGGGTCTCAAACAGTGAATGGGATTTCTTAGTGTGAAAAATCAAGGAAAGAGACACAGACCAAGAGAAGGGCATGATTAAAGGCACAGAGGAAATAAGCCCATGGAGTGTTCAAAGTGTTCAAAGTGCCCATTAGTGTCCAAATCATCTAATGGGGCTGGCTGTATGGAGAGTGTAGAGGCAAATGAGGCTAGAAAGATATTCTGGGGCCAGATTTTTGGAGTATTTCTATGCCTTCCTAAAGAAACTGCACATTATTTCTAGGGGAGTAGATGGAGAAAGTTTACAGAAGGAAATGAATTGATGACACCAGCAACATGAGGAGAGAAGACATGCTAGTTACTGTACTACCCGGTGTAGGAAATGATGAAAGTCTGAACTGAGCAGTGACCCAGAAAAAAGGGAGGAGGAGAATAACAAGAAGACAGATGGCAAGTGGGACAAGAAGACAGCTCCTCAGATGACTAGAACCTAAAATGAGAAAAGCAGGAGAAAAAAAAATGATATAACAGATTGGGTTTGAAACATACGAATTTTGAGGTGCCTAAAGGAAAATCAATACAAAGATTATCTTGTAACTGCGGGAAATTTGGGCCTGGGAATTGAAAGAAAGAAATGTCACAAGCATTTATTTAATTTATCTGATAGACAGAGATTACAAGTAGGCAGAGAGGCAGGCAGAGAGAGGAGGAAGCAGGCTCCCTGCTGAGCATAGAGCTGGAATGCGGGACTCGATCCTGCGGGACTCGATCCTGCGGGACTCGATCCTGCGGGACTCGATCCTGCGGGACTCGATTGCGGGACTCGATCCTGCGGGACTCGATCCTGCGGGACTCGATCCTGCGGGACTCGATCCTGCGGGACTCGATCCCAGGATGCTGGGATCATGACCTGGGCTGAAGGCAGAGGCTTTAACCCACTGAGCCATCCAGGCGCCCCCTTGTCACAAGCATTATGTTAAGGAATCAGCAGCAGCACCATGAGTCGCCTCCCCTAGGTAGACACTGAATGAGAAGAGGACAAAGGGTAGAATTCTAGTGAACATCAATTTTTACAGGGAAGACAAAGGAAGAGGAGCTAGTTTTTAAAAAGAGCTCAGGTGGGAGCCTGTGCTCAGTGGGTTAAGCCTCTGCCTTCGGCTCAGGTCATGATCTCCGGGTCCTGGGATCAAGTCCCGCATCGGGCTCTCTGCTCCGCAGGGAGCCTGCTTACTCCTCTCTCTCTGCCTGCCTCTCTGCCTACTTGTGGTCTCCATCTGTCAAATAAATAAAGAATAAATAAATAAATAAATAAAATAGCTCAGGAGACAAATAATAGGAAACTTCAGTATTTTAATAGAAATCAAGAGGGAGGAGTATTTTCAAGAGGTAATGAGAGATTACATATGCTTGGGGAGACTAAAATGAGACTGAGAAGAGGGTTAGAGCCAAGAGGTCCCTGTAATCTTCAGGCGGTTTCTCATGTTCATTTTCTTTTGCAGGCACCGCCTGCTGCTTCCTTGTTGCCTGTAGGTATCCTCAGAAGAGAGGTACACCTCACTGTTGAATAAGCATATGTTCGTGTGATGCTGATGACGATGTTGACTGCCTGCCTAGGAAGCCTCAGGTCCAGGGTATGCTTCTGATTTAGATTTTTGGAGTTTAAGAAGATTCATCTTTTTTCCCTAGTTGGGGCTTTATTCCAATATAACTCCCCATGAGGTGTCTATTATAACAATTTGCGTTTCTCACCTGATCTTATTCGTATATGTTAAAGCCAGAAGTAGATTCTTTGTGCTTCTAACTTGCACAGTAAGTATCTCCTTCTTATAGTAAAAGAGCTATATAACATTTTTGTCTTTACTCTAAATTCAATCATTCATTCACCAACAAGCATTTAACAAGCACCTGGTGTGGACAAGGCTGGGTGTG
Organism: Enhydra lutris kenyoni; assembly: GCF_002288905.1. Taxonomy (NCBI): domain Eukaryota; kingdom Metazoa; phylum Chordata; class Mammalia; order Carnivora; family Mustelidae; genus Enhydra; species Enhydra lutris. Next base: position 29,471,289 of record NW_019154091.1, on the reverse strand, counting down.
TGGCAGTAAGCTGGACAAAGCCGCTGTCTCTAGAGCTCACATTCAGTGGCAGAGACAAATATTTGTTAATACAGATGTGCAACCTCAGACTCTAGTCTCTGGGGTCTCTAATGCTCTAGTGAAAATATTAAGCAGACGGTGTGACCTGTTAGGCAAGGTCTCTCTGAGAAGACATTTGAGCTGAGACTGGAATGAAGAGAGTGACAGACCCAGTCTGGGATTTGGGGAAAGAGCATTCCTGGCAGAAAGGACAGCAAAAGCCAAGTCCTGGAAGCTTAGCACAGGATCTTGGCATGATCAAAGAATAGCAATTTCATTTCTTTTGCATCGATACCCAGAAATGCTGGATCAAATGGAATTTCTATTTTTAATATTTTGAGGAATTGCCATATTGGTCTCCATAGTGGCTGCACCATTTTACATTGCCACCAATAGTGGTACCAGGTTTTCCATTTCTCCACATCCTCATCAACCCTCGTTATTTCTTCTCTTTTTGAGAATAGCCATCTTAACAGGTGTAAGGAGATGTCTCCTTGTGGGTTTGATTTGCATTTCCCTCATGATTAGTGATGTTGACCACCTTCTCATATACCTGTAGGCCATTTGTATATCTTCTTTGGAAAAATATCTATTCATGTCCTTTGACCATTTTTTAATTGGTCTATTTGGAAGTTTTGTTGCTATTGAGTTGTAAGAGTTGCTTATATATTTTGTCAGATGTATGTTTTGCAAATATTCTCTCTCATTCCATAGGTGACTACGGTATACTTGACATCTGTTAAGAGAGTAGATCTTAAGTATTCTTGCCACATGCATGAGAGAAAGAAAGAAAGAAAGAAAGACAGACAGACTATGGGAGGTAATGGGTGTGTTCATTAATTTGATTGTGGCAACCATTTCATAATGTATATATAAATTAAATCTTCACATTCTACAGCTTCTAAAAAACCATGTTGTACAACCTAAATATATACAGTTTTTAATTGTCATTCATATCCCCAATAAAGCTGGAGGGAGGGAGGACTGAAGTACAGCAAATTCTTCCACAGCCTCAAAGAGAAGCTGAGAAGACCTGAAGGACTGAGAGCATATTGGATCACAAAGCACACTATCTAGACCACTTCCCGCAGCTTTGCTTTCATGTCCTTTGCTAGCTTTCCTTTCACAAATGTCAAATTCCTCAGATCTTCTCTCCACTAGAAATTATGAACAACTGGAATTCTTAGAGGACTCTCCTGTCTAGTTCATTGATTTGAATAAAACAAGGGGGAAAGATTCAGAATCCTTTTCCTTGGGCTGTACAAATAAAAGATGGTTCATTTGCTTTAGTGTTAGAGTCTGTAATCCTAACCCTCACCTTAACCCTGTCCCTTGAAATGGTATGTCCGAAAAAAAAAGATGTCTTCAGAAGGACAGGCAATGTTTACTTACTGCTTTTTTAGACCCCCATCTTACGTTTGCACAGCCCTAATTTCTTCTGGCACTATGTACCTAATTCCACACACTGTATATTCATGATGGTTCAGAGAACAGCTAACCATTGACCATGTAAGGGTTCCTCCATAGTTCCATTTGCCAACCTGCTGATAGGTGGGAGTGAATAATTTAGCACATAAGGTTAAGGCATAATTCACTGTAGGGAGAAACCCAGAAGATGTTCTAATTCTGAATAAACATAATGTGTGATTTACATTTCTTAGGGTATAGATGCCTTGCTATACATTGTTTAGGATGGTAGGGAAGAACATCAACCATATAAAAAAAGGGGGGGCTAGAAGTGAAACCTTAAGGATGGTCATTAGGGATAAAAATTCACATTCCTTAATTTTCTGATTACCATTCAAAGAGAAAAACAAATTCAGACTTCAAAAGTCAAAAACAAACATTTCTTGTGCAGCTCTCAGGTAAGGGTCTTAGACAACTGAATTATTTTGAGTACAGAAAGACAGTATGCAACACTGCTAAGAGTTAGTATCCAACTTTATTCCCTCATAGAAAGTTATCTATGTATCTACACATAGATATCTATGTATAGTATCTATAAATAGTATAGTATAGTGCCTATAAATAGATACATAGATAGATATAAAGATATCTATACATATATATGTGTATATATATATATTTCATGCTCAAGGAATAGCTGTGTATCCAGAAGATCTATAAATATAATGTCATGAAAAGCTATTTGTGATATAATTAAAATGGTCTTTTCCCAATGGAAAAAAAGGATAAATATAATATGAATATTAAAAATACTAAATATACTAAGTACCAAAAATACTAAGATATTTAAATATAATCAAATAATAACTAAATAATTTTTAAATATAGATATAGAGATACTACGAAAGTCCTACAAAGAAATGGTTCTTCTTGAAAGCAGGATTCACCTGATATTAGACATGACATGCATTTTAACTCTTCACCCTTCTTTATATAAGGATCTGTTCACTGTTAAAGAATGAAAAAGAGGTAAAGAATGAGAAGGAGTAGGAGACCACAGATAGTATCTGTGGCCCTGAAAATGTGCAATATGGCAAAACAGTCCATAAAGTACACCAAGAAAGGAGAAACAGGTACAATAAATTATATCACTTAATATGGCCACCTATTGGCATCTCCTGCCATGTAATATTAGAACCTCCATTTCCAAAAGTTCCCAGACAGTGGAATCAAACTGACCTTCTATTTCCTCTCACTTCCTTCAAAAATGAAATGGGCATTCAACACATTTGCCATTCTATGTTCCATCAGCAGGAGTGAATGCACCACGTAGGTACGTCTACAATGCAACAATTAGTTACCACCAGAGTGAATAAATGTGCTCTGGTTACCTTGTCCAATATTAAGACCCACTTTACTCTTCTAAAATGAAATTGACTCTTTGCATCTCTGAAAAAATGCCCTTCTTATTAAAGTTTAAGAAGGAAGAGTGTTTGGAGGCACTTGGGTGGCTCAGTCAGTTAAAGCATCCAACTCTTGGTTTTGGTTGAGGTCATGATCTCAGGGTTGTAGAATCAAGTCCCGCATCTGGCTCCACACTCAGCATGGAGTCTGCCTGTCCTTCTCCCTCTACTCCTTACCTCCCTCTCCCTGCTCTTTCTCGTTCTCTCTTTCAAATAAATAAATAAATAAATAAAATCTTAAAAAAGAAAAAAGGAAAGGAGACTCTTTTTCTTAGATTGTTCCTTCAAACTCAAAATTCTTCAGAAATCTAATAGGTATTCTTTGTCCTTTATGTTATGTCTCACTAGTAAAAATCTTAAGATACCTAATACTGGATAATTCAAGCTCTTTGGAGCTTTGGATCACAACATTTCATGAAAAGGAACAAAGTCGTCTTATAAGAGAAAGCCAATACACACCAGGCTTGTTTTACAAACCAAAGCTCTGGGAAAATAAAAAGAAGTAAGGAGTGTTGACAAGATATTTATTTTGCAGACATGTAAAACTTGACTAACTGATTTTTAGCAAAAACAATACATGGGGAACTTTGTAATTATTCTGCTCAAATTCATAGAGAAGTAGAAATATACTTAATGATCTCTAAAAGTAAATATCTCAGCATAAAAAATAAGCAGCTAGAAAATAAACCATTAAAAAATGTTTCTTAAATGAAGTTCTTGGCCTGTAATTTCTTATGTCTTACAAAATTAAAACTAAGAAAGAGCATAGGAAAGTTACAACAATTTCTATATTTTGAACATAATAAAGTCAATCTAAATGCGAAAATAAATACCTTATATCATCTAAAAGTCAGAAACCCCCAAAGATCTCTTTGTTAAAATGATCAGTAATTAAGTAAGTAATATTTCAAAGAATAAGTTCAAAGCCAAAGCAAGTCCTAGAAAAATGAAGACCTGTTGGGGACATATACTTCATAATTAATGTTGGGTTGTTGGGTTGGGTATCCTTCATATAAATTTAATGTATATATTATTAACTCACTGGGATGACTAACTGTTCCAGTCTGCGGAGAGCTGTGTGTGTCCCAGGAAACCTTGCATTCCTGTGAAAACAAGGATGGCTGTTTACCTACAACTAAGATCCATATCATAGAATCTCTATATAATCTCAACAACAAACTTGATAAGGCCCCATCAGAAAACTAAGTTAACCAAATATTTAGGGCCTATATCTCCCTCACGGTAAATATATAGACTTATATATATCTTGATTGGATAACAGAACTAATTTAGCTCGACAGAAGTTAAAGGTAAACTTGAAGAGTAAGAAGATAGATAATGCAGACTAAGAGACACACATGAATTTCCACAGTAACATTCTTTCCATCAGTATTCATAAACTATACTTTAAACCGAGAAAATGTTAGTCCCAAGATTCTTTAGCATAAGAATCGCTAGTCTTAATAACAAGGAGCGGGGAGGAAAGCAATGAAAGAATGGAAATTTCCATAGGAATATCAAATTTTCTTCAATCATATTGATTTATTGAAACGCTTCACAATGGACTTCTAAAATATATTCTTACCACAGGCGATTCCCTAAAGGGAATTACTCAGAGATCAAGGTTATCCATTTTAAGTGAATTTGACAATAATAAACTGTTTAGTAGTTTTATGGTTAACATAGACAATAATTTCCAGAGAATTTCTGGACCCCCAGCTAACAAGCATAGCCAATTTTTTGAGAAGTCTAAATAATGTGCAATTCCTTCAGTACCTGGTGCCAGTGAATCTATTATTTCTCAGTGAAAGCCTTTGTTGTATCTGCTTTTCATTTAAGCTCAAGAGAAAACATTTTGTTTCTGGAATTGTTTCTTGGAAAAGAGAGTAAGCTATTCGGTACATTACCAGAACCTAAGGGCTTTATTTCCTTCCCTTGCTGCCATACCATATACTGCTGCCTGAAAACAGTCCACACATGTGGCCCTGTCATTTGGCAATAAAAATATCTGCTCCAACAGAGACGAAAGATCAATGTTTGAAAGAAAGCAATCTAAGATAATTTCACTGCTAACACTTCGAGAGGGTCCAAATAAACTCGACAACGCATCAAATATACAAAGTACGTTAGCAGGGAGTATACTCAGTACCATAGGACACATGTCATCCAAGTACTTTTCAAAATGAGAAGTCTATGCCAATGAAAGTAATGAGCCCTCTCTTATATAGAAGCAAAGGGAAATCAGGGGTTGATGTGAAGGGTATTTGCTCAAACACTAATCTGTTTTTGATTATTAATATGTTGCTCATTCTAAGACAAACAGACATGGCAAAACTCAAAGGAAGAAAAAAGGTTTCCAAACTTGAATTAGTATTCCCAGATAAATAATCTAAATTATGTGGTTATAAATTATTAATTTATTTATAAATTATTCATTATATGGTTTTTAACTAACTTTTTTCTTTTTCTTTTCTTTTCTTGCTCTTCTGGAGTTCTTTATAGCCTTCTTTCAAACCCTTGCTAAATGCATTTCCACGTGACTCTCTGGGACGCCCAGAAAACAGGAATGGCCCTAGCTTCCAAGCAAAGATGCACACATAAGTTTTACTGGTTTTTCAACTTCCCTCATGTTCCATAAGGAAGAGACATATGATTCCATTTTATCAACTACAGGTATAAAGTCTGTACTAAAGCCTAAAAATATATGCTTTAAATAAAGTCTACCAAACACTAAGTGTTTAATTCTAATAGTAATACTAAGATGTTGCATTACAGTTTTACAAAGTGCTCAGACTTAGATTATTCTATTTGATCATCACAGAATCCTTTCAAGTCATTGGAGTAATATCATTATCCTTATTTTATAAATGAGGACGTTAAGGCTCACAGATCCCACACTAAGGACACTTTTCAACACCTAATTCAACATTCGTTGCTCTATACCATGCTCCCTCTTTAACTACATTAGCACACATTTTCTGAGTGCCTACTGTGCACTAGGTCCTGTGCCAAGGAGCTGTGAATACAGTGGGGAACAAGAAAACCTCAGACCCCGACCTCGAAAGAGTTGTAATAAAAATTATCATTTAATAACATACAAAATAAGTTGTATGGAAATTAAGTCCTTTGAATGGATACAAAATTCACTGACTAGACTGGAAAATATACCACCAGAAAATCATTAAAAATTGTTTCTTTATAAGTGTAATTTGAAATGTATTCGCCAGCCTTCAGAAAGAATATGGCCCTGTACAAAGTAACACATTTTTACAGAGACGTGATTCAACGTCGTTAGAATTGTACAGCGTCAGTGTCATAGAGAGCTATCAAAACTGCATATGACACTTTTTAGAGATTCACAATCCATACCCACATGGCTCCAAGAAGTCTTACATAACAAAACTTACTCAAATAAGTGTTCCCCAAACTTCTCTCACCATGAAAACCTTTATTCAATATACTACCCGTTAACTTTAAGAAATGCTAGTTCAGGGCGCCTGGGTAACTCAGTGTGTTAAGCCCCTGCCTTCGACTCAGGTCATGATCTCAGGGTCCTGGGATTGGGTCGTGCATCGGGCTCTCTGCTCAGCAGGGAGCCCGCTTCCCCCTCTCTCTCTCTGCCTGCCTCTCTGCCTACTAGAAATCTCTGTCTGTCAAGCAAATAAATAAAATCTTTAAAAAAAAAAAAAAGAAATGCTAGTTAAGAAGACAGGTTTTGGAATTTGAATGACAAGGTCTGAATTCTAGTTCTACTGATGCATTTGTTAAGGTAGGAGAATCTATTCGGAACAAATGAACCCCAAAATTTCTATGGTTTAACACAATATACATTTATCTCTCATTCATGGAAAGTCAATCAGTAGATTAGAGAAAGTGGGGAAGGGAAACAGCTCTGCTCCACATAGTCCTGCATGAATCAAATCGGTAAAAGTTCAGCCACCTTCAGCAGGTGCCTCCCAGGGTCACTGTGGCCATGAACATCCAGCTAGTCACTGGGAAAAGAGAAAGTGGAAAAAAACACGTGGTTTCTACAGTTCCAATTACGCGTCTATCGCTGTGTCTCATGCCACATGTAACAGCAAGGGAGGTTGGAAAATGTAGACCAGCTCTGCACGGGATGAAAGAGAAACAGATTCTCTCAACAATTAGCCACCACATGTCACTGCCAATCCCCAGCTGGGTAACTAGAAGAAATCATTTAACCTCCTAAGTTGCCTCCATAAACCAGAGATACTGTATCTCATTACATCCAAAACACCATCATCTTTTAAAGCTGCACTATTATTTTTTGTGCCGCTAAGAAAAAAAGAGTACTGCCAATTAAACTAGATACACACACACCATCAATTGCAAGAGACATCCTGACCTAGCAATATTAGAATATGGGCAGGAGGGGGCCAGAATGCGCGACTTCAAATTCATAATATAGAATAATAATAGCTGCCTCCTTGGATTACTGTAAAATTAAATAAAGCGAAGCCATAAATAATAGGTCATACTGCAGTGTCACCACAGGGCTCGAAGTCATCAGTCAACTAGAAATACAGTCACATGCCAACCAAAGCCATGCAAAATGTACACAGAGGGGTGCCTGCGTGGCTCAGTTGGATCAGGTCATGATCTCAGGGTCTTGGGATCAAGTCCCGCATCAAGCTCCCTGCTCAGTGGGGAGTCTGCTTCTTCCTCTCCCTATGTTTCTGCCTCTCCTACTAGTGCTCTGTCCGTCTCTCTCTCTCTCAAATGAATAAATAAAATATTTAAAAAAAAAAAACCTACACAAAAACAAACTTTGGTTTGGAAATACAGAGCAGGTATGGAAACATTCTTGCAACTGTTGAGCAGAATCAAGACAGGTCAAACCCTGAGTACCACCCACCCCCTTTCCAATCTTTCCTACAACCATCACTCCTTTTTGAACAACCAAAGTGCAGGGAGAGGAAAGGAACAGCAGACTACTGCAGATATCAGTTTCCCTTCCAGTAACGTTTGCTGCAATAATGTTCCCTGACATTGATAATGGAACTTTCAAGGTCCTCATTAAAATGGTGATGAACAACCTTTGCTTCATTATGCAATGAGGATAGTGTTTAAACTTCAAGAGAACAATGTAATAGCCCAGAAAAGGTTGCCTCTCAAGTCAAAATATCCAGATTTGAATCAATGATCCTTCAAATCTCCTAACTTCCCTAAACCTCTGCTAGCCTCATGCATGGAATGGGGATAGGGATGTTAAATGGGATAATCTGTGTGAAGTCCTTAGCACTTATAAATCCCTGGTTTATAGTAAGTACCTAGTAAGCATCACAGTTATTTGGACCTTTGCTTCCTGCTCTACCCTCCTGTGCCTTTAGGCTTCTTGGTTATGAGTCATTACCCAGGCTTACAAGGAAACACAGAAAACTAAACCCTCACCGTATTCTTCCAGACCCTTTCTCTTTGAACTCAGCAGCTAGAACAATAGTACTGCTTTTTCTGTAGTACTGGGTCCACCATTACTTTACTCTGTAGCCTTTTCCCAGAACTGCTGGAAAAGAGATCCTATGTTCCTGTATTTTGTCTCATCAGCATCCTGAAAAATATGACAATATTGTCTCATTACTTAGACCAAAGCCAAGTCCTTGAAAATAACCCTCAAGTAAAACAAAACAAAACAAAACAAAAAAACAACCACAGTAATTGCTGGCCAATCACTAGAATTTTTCATTTTTGTTTGTTTTCCATTTTAAAACCATTACTGACACCATTTATGAGCCAAGAAAATAGATTTAGATGTAGGTGCTACAGACATGGATATAAGCATGTAGAAAGAATGTTGTGTAAGGTCACCATAAAGTTCTAAATAGTCACTCAACCTAAACAGATGAAGTCATCCATCAACTAAAACCACAGGTATAATCACTTCTTGGCCTTTTGGCCGAGATCAAGTGTAAACCGTGCATATCCATGTACATTCTATAGGTAGAGAGTAATAATATACAATCAAGTGATCAGTAGATGGAATGTAGAAGGAAGGAACACGTGGGAATGTAGTTCTGCTGACCAGTATCATTTAGGTGGGTCAATAGGTACCTGATTTCACAGAATATAGTTTAGCAAGATTAGGTCAGGGTCTCCTGGGGTAAATAAATTACATCCCATAACTGCTGATGACATGCATTATAAGTAGTTTGCTAACTAGTTTATTGGTGCTTTTCTTAGTAACCAACCTCACAGTGAACTAGTCCACCTCTTAATTCATCAAAGTGGTGAATTCTACTGCAGGTAAAGGGAAAGATCACTTAAAAGGCAGGTGATCGCCATTACTTCATATCCATGTTGGTGGATCAGTGTTAGACCTTATTTGGCACAACCAGCAATGCTACAAATAGGCAATCCTATCCCCTCATGAACTATCTGGATATTTTTTCTCCATAGGGCAAATTCACAAAATAGTTGCTGCCAGTACTTCATCACTAGCGAACCTACCACAGAAAAAGGATTTCTTCAAAACACAGTACTGTTCTATTACAAACATTCTATCTCAATTTTTCTGATGATTAAAGGGGATTTTAATTATACAATCAATGAGAAAATAGATAGAAACCATCTGGACGTTCCTGTGTTTTCTGCCAAAGAATTTTCTTTTGTTTTACATGTCAATGACTTAAGCTAACAAAGGAATTTCAGTGCCAGTCATCTGTCCTTGGCAGGGCTGGATCTTTTTTATGTTATGAAAGATCTTTTAAATTTACTGATTGAGAGTCAAATTATCCCACATGGTCAGCGAATTAACCTCAACATTTTCCTACACATAAAACTAAGAACAAAGGGTATTTTTTAATTACTTGATCGTTAAAGCATACAAACTTTAAATCATTTTGTGCTTCAACGTTTTGACTAATCAGGGTGGTCAAAAACTCAAAAACTCTCTTTTTTTGAGGAACTGATGGAAAATGCTTAACCAGTAAGGTACTGAAACAATACTATTGGTTTTAAATTACATAAAAGAACAGAGAAAGCGATGGCATCAGAAAAACAAAGAAAGCCTTGCAGAAGTTATATTGCTACACTGCTGGGCGGCCAGTCTGTATGAACTAAATTTTTAAGGGACTCTAGCAGAGAAGAACCTTTAGGAAGGATTGACCAGGAGTCTAGCTCCAAATGTGAGGAATGAGTGAACCACCTGACAAAGAAAGTCACGTACCGATCGGAAACCAATCCTTAGTGCTGCCATTGTCCTAGATGTTAGGAAAAGCGGCGTATGGCTGTGGACTTTGCCTAAGAATTTTGTCACATTTGTCCGTTGAGCACCATGACCTTGACTTTGAAAAGGTGGTTTTTGTTTCTTAAATCCATTCTTTGTAGGGAAATGTACAAAACAAGAAAACAGCTCCTTCCATGAAGGCAAAGAAACAGTAAGATCTTCTCAACAGTCTATGGAGGTGTCTCTGTAATACGCAGGATTTGTCGAGGTGGTAGACAGGTGTAGAACTTCTGGGACTTGGAGATTTAGTAGCCAAGAATACTAGAGAATTACATTACTTTTCATGGTGGGGTTGGGGGAGGCACTGGTATGAAAATTGGATTCACAGCAATATATTTTAGAGATAATTTATAGGGCTAACACACAAGAGCTTTTCAAAGGTACCTTAAATATTTCAGTGAAAGTAAGGAAAGAACCAGAAATTGGTTTAAAATTCATTGAACTGGGGCGCCTGGGTGGCTCAGTGGGTTAAGCCGCTGCCTTCGGCTCGGGTCATGATCTCAGAGTCCTGGGATCGAGCCCCGCATCGGGCTCTCTGCTCAGCAGGAAGCCTGCTTCCTCCTCTCTCTCTGCCTGCCTCTCTGCCTACTTGTGATCTCTCTGTAAAATAAAAAAATAAAATCTTTAAAAAAAAAAAAAAAAAAATTCATTGAACTGTCAGTAGTGCTGGAGGGCATAAATTGGACCAAGAAACATGGTCCCCTTTTGGCACTTTTTTTTTTAAAGATTCTATTTATTTATTTGACAGAGATCACAAGTAGGCAGAGAAGCAGGCAGAGAGAGAGGAGGAAGCAGGCTCCCTCTGAGCAGAGAGCCCGATGCAGGGCTCGATCCCAGGACTCTGGGATCGTGACCTGAGCCTAAGGCAGAGGCTTTAACCCACTGAGCCACCCAGGCGCCCCTTGGCACTTCTTTTTAAAGGGAAAAAACCCAACTATGATCTGTTTTAGGCTAGAAACTACTGTAAGAATTCATAGGGAGATGATATCAAGAAGAGAAAATCTGTGACTTTTATCTGTGACTAAGTTGCCATCACTTTAATATCCTCATTTTAAAAAATAATAAACTTTAAAAAATTAAAAATTAAAAATAATAAACTCTCCAACTGACTATAGTCTAATAAATTTCTTTGGTTACATTACTGCTTTCCCAAGTCCTTACCGAAAATGAGGGAGGACAGAATTTAGTGACTCATGCCAGGTCTAAGAAACTAATCCCAATATAAAAATATATTTTTATCATATTCCAAGGATTTTTGATGAAAAGATTCAAAATTAAATTAGCGAGCTCCTGATGAACATAACAAAATTATTTTGTCTTCACCTTGATATTTATAGATACTTGATGATCACCAGCTTTTAAACTGTAAAACTCCCTGCAAATGAAATACAGTATATTAAAAAGGAAGATGCAGGTATTTTTAAATAAAATATACACATTTCCAAAAAGCTATGTGGTAAGACACATTTTTGAGATATCTGCTGAAGGATTACCAGAAGTAGTAATATTGGAAACCTTGGGTAAATTGGGGGGTGATGGGCAAAGAAGAAGTAGCCATGTTACAGGAGAAACATGGCCTTTGACCATGAACTGCTTTGCATTGAAAACCTGGCTCTGGCTCTTGCCACTCTGGCCAAGTTACTCTATAAACTTTCGTTTCCTCCCACTTCTGAGAACTGTCTGGGGGTTAAACAGGATGATATATGTGACATGCGTACCATGGTGCTAGGCACACAAAAGATTACGCAGTCATTCTGAAAGTTCCTCCCTTACACTGAAGGGCTGAGGTAGGAGAAGGAAGCAATGAAGAAGGTTGGCAGAGGCACTTCTCCTGGCTGCCAAGGATGCTGCCAGCTGACAGCTCGCAGCTGAGTCCCTTTCGAAGAATGGCCTCTAGCTAAAGATAGGTGTCTGCCCAAAGTCATGCCCTGTCCTTGGAGGCAGGTGCATTCAATGACTGGAGGACAAAGGTACAAAGGCTCATTTCAGGGCACTTCTGAAGTGTCATCCTCAGCTTTTGAGTAAGGAAGGGGATCAATGTAAATGTTGCAAGAATGTATCAGAGATCAACTTGTCTCACTGCCCCCTCTGGTTTCCCTCTTTCCTTTCTTACAGGTGATGTTCCTGAGGTCACTTCCAAATAAATCTCCTACATGCAAATTTCCACTTCATAGTCTATTTCCCTAGGACCTAAGAACAATCAGGGATGAGGAGGGATTAGTATCACTGTGATAAAGCAGGGGGTTTTGGAGATTACAAATCATTACTGTTATAATTATACTCGGATGTTTGCAGTTTTTCTTTTCAATTACACGTGAGATTATCCCCATTCAACAGATTAAGAGAGGTTAAGCGATTTGCCTAGCATCACAGAGCCAGCAACTGCATAGCGTAGCCGAGATTTCAGTCAGAGTTTATCCAGCACTGAAGTCTGGGCTTTTTCCAGGACATCACAGTATCTCCCATCACGTCACCATAAGTGAGAGGCACGTCCGATGCAGTAGGAAGAAGGATGAAAAGCACAGTGGCTCTGGCTGCTTCCCATTCACAAATCCCAATTTTGGTTAATATGGCTCTGTCTCCCCTTTAAGTTTCTTGTGCCCTCAGCTTTAGGGTTTTTCTTTGAGGCTCCTTCTCAATCCCCAAATACCAGGTATTTAGCCTATGAATTTTCTCTCTGTGTGTTTGTTTCTTTTTGTCTGCACATCCTATTTTAAAGGTAGGCAGTATTTTAGAATTAAAAAATAAAATAACAAGGACATGAACTGTAGAGTCTGAGAACTGAATTTTCATCCCAGTCCTGCCATTTACTTGTAATGAGGTCTCAAGAGAACTGCTTAACTTCTCGCGGCCTCTACTTAATCATCTATGAACTAAACCCCCGGTACAGTTGTGTGATGCTCACTGAAATAACCTACCTAAAGCACACAGTGAGGCAGCCTCCCAGATATCCTCAACCATACAACCTCTTTTCTAAAGAGCTCCCTGGTGGTTACCACTCATCCAACCACTCCACTGTCAACAAATCAAGTTACAGTAGGTGAACAGCTACCTTCCCAAACTGTGTCATATCTCCTTTATAATATACCCATTCTGATTCACAATATACATACTCATTGCAATAGCCATCCCTCGCCTCACCCAGTCTTTATCATCACGTGTGTTACTTGTGTCCTAGACATAATGCAAAAACTTTCTTGAATGGTTAGAACTTCTAAACCACAATCTCTTTTCCTAAGAAGATAAGGCCTCTCTATTTCCTCTCTGCTCAGCCCTGACAAGACAAAGCATATCCCACCCACACCCAAGGGATCTGAGACTTCAGAAGAAATTATTCCAGCTCAGAAAAATAGGCTGACACTGGAAAACAGTATGGAGGCTTCTCAAAAAACTAAAACTGAAAGCAATTGCACTACTAGATATTTACCCAAAGGATACAAATAGTGATCCCAAGGGACACCTGCACCCTTCTGTGCTTATAGCAGCAATGTCCACAATAACCAAACTATGGAAGGAGCCCAGATGTCCATTGACAGATGAATGGATAAAGAAGATGTGGTGTGTACACACACACACACACACACACACACATAATACACACACAATGGAATATTACTCAACCCTCAAAAAATGAAATCTTACCATTGCAATGAGGTGGATGGAAGTAAAGGGGATTATGCGAAGTGAAATAAGTCAATCAGAGAAAGCCAATTATATGATTTCACTCATGTGTGGAATTTAAGAAACAAAACAAAGGATCATAAGGGAAGAGAGGGAAAAATAAAATAAGATGAAATCAGAGAGGGAGGCAAACCATAAGAGACTCTTAACTATAGGAAACAAACGGAGGATTGGTGGAGGGGTGGTGGGTGGGAGGATGGGGTAACTGGGTGATGGGCATTAAGGAGGGCACATGATGTAATGAGCACTGGGCATTGTATAAAACTGGTGAATCACTAAACTTTACCTCTGAAACTAGTAATACACTATATGTAAATTAATTGAATTTTAATTAAAATAAAATAAAATTTATACCAGAAGGGGAAAAAAGGGAAAGAAAAATAGGCTGGATTCCCCTGAATTAAACATTTAGAATCCTATATTGAGATTTAAACTCACAAACTCTGATTTCTGGCAAAGGGCACATGCCCTTCAATTCACAATCACTGCTTGGGTAAGGAAATGTTTGGCATGCTTAATTTTGGACTTTGAATACTAATAATTAATATTTATTTAACACTTACTATATGCCAGGGAATTTGGTAAGTGTTTTACATGCACTGTGTTGTTCATCCTCATGAGAAACCTAGTTAGGTATTATAATAACCCAGACTTTATAAAAGAAGGAAAACAGTAACAGAGCAAATGTCCTTCCTCTTTTCCCAGGAGAGATGGAAAGTTGGGGCAACTCTAGCTGCAAACCCAACCATATTAGACAGAGATCTGAAGGACTTAAGAACTCAAAAGAAGGGGCACTTGGGTGGCTCAGTGGGTTAAAGCCTCTGCCTTTGGCTCAGGTCATGATCCCAGGGTCCTGTGATTAAGCCCCGTATCGGGCTCTCTGCTGAGTAGGGAGCCTACTTCCCCCTCTCTCTCTCTGCCTGCCTCTCTGCCTACTTGTGATCTCTGTCTGTCAAATAAGTAAATAAAATCTTAAAAAAAAAAACCTCAAAAGAACTACCAATAAGAATAAGCTTATAAGAAGAAGAGGGAGGGAGTCAAGATGGCGGAGAAGTAGCAGGCTGAGACTACTTTAGGTATCGGGAGATCAGCTAGATAGCTTATCTAAAGATTGCAAACACCTACAAATCCAACGGGAGATCGAAGAGAAGAAGAACAGCAATTCTAGAAACAGAAAATCAACCACCTTCTGAAAGGTAGGACTGGCAGAGAAGTGAATCCAAAGCGACGGGAAGATAGACCGCGGGGGGAGGGGCCGGCTCCCGGCAAGCGGCGGAGCAACGGAGCACAAAATCGGGACTTTTAAAAGTCTGTTCCGCTGAGGGACATCGCTCCAGAGGCTTAACCGGGGTGAAGCCCACGCAGGGTCAGCGTGGCCTCAGGTCCCGCAGGGTCACAGAAGGATCGGGGGTGTCTGAGTGTCGCAGAGCTTACAGGTATTAGAACGGGGAAGCCGGCTACAGAGACAGAGCCGAGGAGTGAGCTCTAAACTCGGGGTTACCTTGAACCGGGAGCAGGCTCGGTCAGCTCGGGGCGTGGCCGGAGGCAGGGTGACGGGAGTAATTGGGCACTGTTCTCTGAGGGCGCACTGAGGAGTGGGTCCCCGGACTCTTGGCTCCTCCGGGCCGGAGACCGGAAGGCCGCCATCTTCATTCCTGCCCTCCGGAACTCTACGGAAAGCGCTCAGGGAACAAAAGCTCCCGAAAGCAAACCCGAGTGGATTACTCAGACCGGCCCCGGGTAAGGGCAGTGCAACTCCGCCTGGGGCAAAGACACTTGAGA
>NW_019154091.1:29294470-29450674 GCF_002288905.1 Enhydra lutris kenyoni | reverse complement strand
GTGAGTGCTGTGAAGTGTGTAAACCTGGTGATTCACAGACCTGTACCCCTGGGGATAAAAATATATTATATGTTTATAAAAAATAAAATTTAAAAAAAAATTTAAAAATTAAAAAAAAAAAGAAGAAGAGGGGGGAAAACCCTCTTAGTATTTTTATACATGAGCATATATTTGCACTTCTCAACTACCTACTAATTTAACCATTAGTTTACCATTTTATTATTGAGATTTTATTCTAAGAAAAAAATTGAATTTCCTAAAATCATAGTTCCTTTTTTAAGTAGAAGAAAATGAAGAGAGCTATATATTTCGTCAATTGGGATGTTTGATTATGTTAAAACATTTTTTTTTTTTTCCAAGACAAAGCAAAGGCAGGAAGCTAACTTACAGTGAAATAGCAGTGGCTCATAATACCCAGATGGAAGGCCAAAGTCCTGAAACCAGATAGTTTGCCTAATTCACAAAGCTTCATCATTTTAAGTGAATTTACTCTACTAAGATGGTGTTTCTCTTCTCTAGACCTTTTACTGAGATTTTGACTTGATTTTTCCTGGATCAAGTGAAGTCATTTGCTTGAATTGGTCATCCCTATTTATTGAAAACCAGACAACTTCATGTTTCAACAAGTTTGACATCATAAATCAAATTACAAACAAATAAAACTAATTTACTTTTTTTAAAAATGAGATCTTGCATTCTTTGATGACTCAATGAAATTAAGAGTTGTTCATTTTCTCACTCAGGGGCAATAGTGGAAATACTTAAACTAGCAGGTTAGTGACACAGCAGTGGCAACATGTCCCTGTCCATTAATTTTGTCTGATAAGATGAGACTCTTGGCTTTTTTCAACGAAAACATCTTCCAGGTGGATAATGATCCCGCTGTGACATCAGCCACTCCCACTGAGCAGAAAGACTAGCGGGGTGGGCACCTCGTTGCCATGCCATTACTCCTCCCCAAAACTTCTTTCTCAGCTTAACCCACAAAGGCACTATGAGCCCAGCATCAAAAGGGCTACATTTTAAGTTATTTTGCCATGTTAAAAAATTTGCATTGATTAAATCACATGTTTTTCAACCTGTCACCCTTCTAACCAACACCATGATTTTGCACCATAGTCCGCGGTCATTGATATTTTAAGTCTGTGTTCACAGACTAGATTGTAATAACTAGAGAGAGGATGATCTGTCATGTGAGGATCGAGTGCGTGCGTGGTCTTGTGTTTGTTAATGTGGTGTTAGTTTGATTTCGAGCTAGCCAACAAAAGATATTTTCTATCCAGTTAAAAGATTTTTCGGTATCTACTGTATGTATGGCATTGTGTTTTGTTTTGTTTTTTAGTATGTCTTTACCTTCTCTATCCTAGATTTCCTGCTTCAGAAAGAACCCAGGCCAGGGTGAGTAATCTTTTTCTGTGAAGGGTCAGAAAGCAGTTTAGGCAAAAGCCACCCAGTCCGTAACTACTGCTCACTCTGTCGCTGTAACTGTGAAAGCAGCCCTGACCCATATGTAAACAAATGAATTGTGGCTGTCTCCCAATAAAACTTTATTCACAAAACAGAAGACGGGCCAGACTTAGCCATTGGTTTATCTAAACCAAAAGGCTGCTGAGAGCAAAAAACTATCTCTTCCTGTATCCCTACCACCTAGCATATACTGGGTACTCAAATCTGTCAACTAAATGAATAAAAATAAATTTCAAAGGACCAAGAAAGGATACTGCATCAGTCATAATAGCAAATACATTGCTTCACACCTCTTGGTGTGGACCATAGTAACTTGCCAGTAGAGAAGCATTTGCTGAATAACTAAAACTCAACTTGATTTCATACCCAACATCCATCTCTAGCTTCTATTCTCAACTTTTAGGAATTTATTCTTGGTCCAAAACATCATTGAAAGATGCATTAAACCAAGGCTGTGTCCCTGTATATATTGGCTCCTTTAAAAAGTGCTCCAGAAAGAAACAGGCATATTGGAGAACTGTTGCTTTTTTGTGTGCTCCCACTCACATGTGTTTTAATATTACAGCTTTATCAGGACAGGTGAACTGCCATCTAGTTGATTCCTGACAGTTCTCTGCGGCTTTAGCTAAAACTTCGGCAGTTGATTTTTTTTTTTTTTTAATGAAGGCAGCCAATCTTTTGACAAAATTCAACCCATCGTCAACCCATCATCCCTAGGGAAATTCTTGAGTTTTTAGAACTTGTTTTCAGACCAACATTTCCCAGGAAGGTTTCATATCTTCCTTCCTTTTTCAGGAATTCTCTTTTTTGCAGTCAACTGTCACAGCTGATAACTTACTGGCTTAGAGGGAGCTTTTAACTTCCAGTACAAAATAAACAACATGACACTGCAAATAAGCCTTATGAAACGATAAGCATAATGTTTTTTAAAGGCATTTCCACAATATCCCCTAAGATGCCCAGATGACAAAATAAAGGAAGTAAGGACTGTAATCATGCAAAATAAATGATTTTCTCTTCTGGTTAAATAGAGAAATTCGGTTTTAAAGGTTTATAACCAAAATTTGTCATAAGCAGACATGACCTACCTAATTTCTTTTTTTTTATAATCTCAGTTTTTTAAAATGTTTTTTTCCACCTTTACTGGAGGTATGACTGACAAATAAAAATTGTATATATTTAAGCTGTACAACATAATAATTTGATAGGGATATACATTATCAAGCTTATTAACACACCCTTCACCTCATATAGTTACCCTTTTTGTGTGTGTGGTAAGGACATTTAGAATCTACTCTCAGCAAAATTAAGTATACATTAATAACTATAGCCACCATGCTATACATTAGATCTCCAGAACTTTCTCATCTTATCACTGGAAGTTTGTACTCTTGACTAACTTCTCCCTATTTCCCTCACTCCCAGCTCTCAGTAGCACCATTCCACTCCCTGTTTCTATGACTCTGACACTTTTAGATTCTACAACAGAGGTCTATATAATTTCTTAACAACTCCACCCCCCCCCCAAGAAAAAAGTAAGTTTCAGGGGAGAAAAAAAGTTCCTTTTTCTTACATATCTTTTGAGAAAAGTAGTACTATAATATCTTTCTTTTCCTCAAAAAAAAATTTATCTTGAGACTTCAGAAAATTAGCACTGGGAAAACTATCACTGCCCTTCAAAAAAACAGTATATAGCTTCCTATCCCACACTCAAGCCTGACTATTGAAATCACCTGGTCAGCTTTTGGAGCATGCAGATGACTGGGCCACACTACAAGGTCAAGCTGAGGAATCTATTGATTTACTGAGACATTCTCCAGGTGGCCCAAATGGCATTTCAGATTTGGGAACCCCTGCACTAGAAGTCTCTTTCCCAGCAAAAGTGCTGCATCTGGTCAATGCTTTAATGATGATTCAAAAGACCCCAGATTCCTTTTCTCAGCAGTGAATAGATTTTCTTTCTATCCTTTTGATCTTCACCAAAAATCAGGTGCCAGCCACAAAATCCTATTTACTTTTACTGTAACCCCAGCATCTGTCTTAACAACCACAGACCCTGTTTTCATTTTGTAGCTGTTCCAGTCTTTGAAAACAGAGGCTGATGTTCACACACACAAGTGTACTTTTCAAAAAGCCACAAAATAAAGTGACTGTTTCTAGTTCTGATTGAAGAAAAACCATGTGTCAGTTTAAATATCTCCTGCCTTGATTACACTCATTGGTATGTGAAAATATTTATGGAACCTAAGTATAGCATTCAATGCAACAATGTGAAATCCACCATCCTCATGCAATTCAAACAGATAAGCACTAATGATTAAAATGAAGCAAAACAACAACAACAAATATTTGCTGAGTGTGTCTGTATGTGCCAGGCAGTGCAAAGATAAATGAAAACTTTTATTTAAAAAAAAATAGCATTTTAGTCAGTACTTTCAGTGCAATGATTAATGAATTTGTTCATTAAATTTCCCATCAAGTATTTAAGTTCCCCTGAAGAAATAATATTTTAGCAAAGCCAATTATTTAGATACAGTCATGGTTGGTTTTTCTTTTCTATACTACAGAAATTTTAAAGATTTTTTTTTTTTAATTGTAGGAGATTCAACAAAACAGTTGACCTGGATTCTTTACAGTATATAGCTGATTTTGTGTACTTCTGAGAGGGTTTCCAACAATGATACATTTCTCTATGGAAAGTGTAGCATGTGCCCTTGTGTTTCCAGGCTCCCAGCCTTAGCTATGGAGAGTTCATATGCAAAGAGCAGTCAGTTAGAAAGTTGATGCAACTATTCTGAAGCAAGAGACTAAGACTAAAACTAAGACAACAGCAATGAAAGGGGCGAAAGGAGGCACTGGAGAAGAAAAAGAAGTATTAGGTATGTCTCCAATATTGTTTCTGGTTGGAAGAAACCTGAGAGAGTTTTGATACTATGTTTACCAAGGTAAGAAATACACAAGGAGCAGTTCTGGTGTGACAGAGAGGGGAGAAATGAAGACTACAATCAAAAATCATGCAAAATGCCTCCAGGACAAAATGCTTTTGGGCGAGATACTGGAGCAGTAGGAAAAAATGATCCCTGCACTTGAAAATCTCAAGAATAAGGTCAAATGCAAGATATGGGAAAAGATCTAGAGGATGATGTACCAGTTATCTATTTGCCACAATGATGTTGTGTAACAAACGTCTACATCACTCAATGGCTTTAAATGATACTTAGTTCAGGATTCTGCTGGTGATTGGGTGGTTCTTTTGGTCAGAGCTAGACTCACTCCTGCTTTTGTAGTCAGGTCCAAGGCTGTGACAACTAGGTTGACCCATCCAACAGGCTCACGCTCAAGGCAGTGAGAGATTTAGTGAGGGAGAGTGAAATCTCACAAGGCCTAGTGAGGCCTGGCTCAGAACTGTGTACGGCTTCACTTCTGGAAATTCTACCAGCCAAAGCAAGTTATAAGACCAACACAGGTTTAAAGAGTAGGGAAATAGACTCTACCTTTTGGTGAGGAGAAATTCAAGGTCATATTGTAATGGGTATGCATACCGGAGAATTAAAGCCATTTCTGCAATTAGTGTATCATATCATGAATCATAATCTATTCTCCTCTGATACAGCTTGTTTCTGTTTCCTCATCTTAGAAAAAGAGAAGCAGAGATCCATAAATTTTAAGAGCTGAAAGTGAATTGAGTGGTTATGCTCTCAAATCTTTTCATTTACCAATATGAAACCTAAAGCTCAAAGGGGTTTACTGACTCACAATCTAACAGCTAAGCAGTTACAACACCAAGATAAAAAGATTTTCTGAGTTCTGGAACCATGCCCTTCCAGCACACCATGCCCTGGCTCCACAGCGTGCTCAAACTCTTTAAATAATGTGTAGTAATAACTTTTCACTCAGGATGAATTTTTTCCAGAACAAAATTTGGAAATGTGTAGTTTTTTTAATCCAAATAATTAAATATTCATTTGTAGGAAATATTGTGAATGCAAAGGAACTTTTTACAAATGGTTCTTTCTATCCATCATTATCCATCATTATTTAGTGAGAAATAAAAGAATAATAGTGACTAAATAGGATGATATGCCTTTGAAAGACAAGTTTAGAAATCCATTTGTTACTTCATGTAACTTGGTGCCACTTCAACTTATAATTTCTTTTTTAAAAAAGATTTTATTTATTTGAGAGAGAGTGAGAGAGCACAAGCAGGGGGAGAGGGAGAAGCAGACTCCCTCCTGAGCAAGAAAGCGCATGGACATGGGGCTCAGTCCCAGGAACCCAAAATCATGACCTGTGCTGAAAGGCAGATGTTAGCCCACTGAGCTACCCAGGTGCCCCTCAATTAATAATTTCTTAAAAGAATAAAACATAAATTCTTCTAACCACTTATTTAAAAGGTTTCTAGACTCATAAAAGGTGCTCTCATGTTATTTGACTTTTCCAGTTTATTTTGCTTTAGTAGTAATTAAGGCATTTTTAATTAAGAGTAAAATGTAAGTTATCAATGATGATAAATGTCAACCTGACTTGTCATATTTAGAAAACTAACTTAGGAATATGGAATTTTAGTCTTTTCTACTTGAAGTGCACTTTATAATATTTCATGATCAGCTTTTATAAACAGAACCTGAGGGGAATGATACCTATTTAGAGTAGGTTTTTTCTAACTAAAAATGTGAAAATAATTAAATAAATAAACTAATCTCAGAGAAAGACTTAAATAAACTCTGGATCTTCGTACAAAGGAATATCAAATCAATGACAAGGGGAAATGCTCTAAAAATAATATTAAAATCAAAAAGAAATAAGGAAGGAAAGAAAAAGAGAATATATTTATAGGCAGTACAATTGAATATATAATTAAAATACTGAAGGAATCTATGACAAAATATGAACAGTGATTTCTTTCTTTTGGTGAAGGACTGTAGTAATTTAGTCTTTCTTCTACATACTTTTATGTATATCTAAATCAAATCAAAATAAGTAATTTTAAGTAAAAATAAGTAAAATAGTTTACATTATTTAAAAGATAATTTAAAAACAAGACAAGAAAGTGAGCCCCAAGATTGTGATTGTAAATACTTAAAATACCACAAATCTTTTAAAAAATAATATATTTGAGTAAAATAATTACTAGACAAAACATTTTAAATTGAACATCATATTCTTTAACCATCCTGCATCCAAAATGAGTCATTAAACCATGATATTAGAATGAGTGATCAACAATCTCATTTCACAAATAAGAAAGTTTCATGATCAGAAAACTTAAGTGCCCAGTAACTTACCCAATAATATATAGGCAGTCCATTTTAGAATAAAGACACACAATCTAGCTATGCTCTATTTTATCATTCTGCCTCTCTAAAAATTTTCTCTTTTAGTTGATTAACATCGGTATAATACCAGGTTTTTCAAATACATGAGTGTCCTGCTCACCTTTTCTCATTTATTAATACATCTTTAGAAATAGTAGTAGCCATTCTATTTTAAAACGTGATTTTTCTCCCAGATTTGCATATGGGCAAGACTTGGATACATTTTAACTTTTTTATCATTATATTTCAGACATTTTTCCTCTTGACAACAAATCAGAGTCTGTTTCAGTAGTCTTAGTTTAGGGAGAGAAAGTAATACACACAGCTAAGAATTAAAAATCTATTCCTCACTTACTACTAGTAGATGAAAGATAGCACCTTAAGAGCAGAAGTCAAGCCTTATCAATGCGGAATTACTGGGCTATTGAGATAAAAAGATGCATTTGCTATAGTGTCTATTTCAAAGAGTTTAAGGTAGAGTAGAGAGAAACAGATATAAAGCAACTTAGAGCAATACCACTTTGTAGTTACCATAGATAATGTTTTTATAAACTTAAAAGAAAGGCTTGTTATTTCTGCTTTGGGGATTATGAGGTAAGACTGTCAGGAAACTTGTAAAGTCAAAGTTGGTCTGGAAACTCTTCAATAAAATTTGTTATTAAAAAACAACAATAACAATAACAACTAGCAATCAAGTCAGATGATTTACCATCCAAACTACTGTTGAATGTATTAAGAAAACAGCAAGAGATACTTCATAGAAGATGGTTTCAATCATCTGATATTCATGTTTTTATAAACATAAAAATCCATGTTATGAATTGAAAAGAGCATGTTCAGCCCTGTATTAATTATTACGGTGGGTATAAAAATTTATGAGACACATTGCCAACCTGTGGGACATGCAATATTACTTTAGTGTCAATATATGTACACACAGGAATAGGATAATGTATCAGAGAAATACTAGCAGCTATAACAAATACACACCACAATTCTGGTAGTCTAACATAATAAAAGTCTATTTCATGTTCAAGTAAGAGTCCATTGCACATATTCCTGGTGTGAAGGTGGTTTTCCTCCATTGATGATTACTGAAAGTTTGGCTCAACTGCTCCATAACATAGCTGCCTCAGCATCCATTTTGTGTGGCTAAGCAGCCTGCAGAGAACTTGAGCTGATGTTAGCCTCTCCTTCAAGTGCATGCCCTAGATAGCAGCCCAGTGTCACAAGTAAATGTGAGTTCCTGATGTGATTCCCCCAACCACTGTAGGATAAGCACTCTCCCCCATCTTTTTCATTTGAAATGACCAATCCAGCCCTACTTAGCCTGAGAACCCCAAGGCCTTCCATCCATAGACCCTAGTAAAGACAAGTGTTTCAAGCGTTGCTTCATTTGCCAGCACCTGCCTTTACCTCCCCTCAGGCCCTTGAGACATGCATGCTGTGTACCTCCTCAGGACCTCTGAGTCATAAACTTCTCTATTTCAATTCCTTTGTGGTCTTCTGTTGAATCTGGGCTCACTATTAAACACCCTAGCCTCTACTGAACAAATACTAATTTAACAAAGGCTCTTTCCACCTTGTTTCTCTGTCACTTGATAGAAGTCTTATAGTCCTCTGATGTCAGCTGCTAGATGGAGAAAGATAGAATAGAGAAGGCATACCACTTTTTAACCTTCTTAGTCCAGAGGTAAAGTTACTCACATCCCCTGTCATCCACTGGTGAGAACTAATGACATCACACCGCCAACACCTGGAAGGGCTGTCTGCACATCTATCTCCTAGAAACAGCTCAACATGTGGAGGGTGGAGCAAAGATCTCTGGTAGACTGCTGGCCATTCCTGCCTTAGATTTGGGTGGGTGGGGTACTGGAGGGGAATGGGCTCTTATTCCTATTGCATTAAAAAAAAAAAAAAACCTGATTGGAGATCTAAATGATTACTGTCTAAATGTTAGAAAAACTTAGACTTCACTAACACTTCTCTTCAAATCTTAGATTTCCTAAGATATGAATGCTTTTGAAACTAGAATCCTCCCTAGCCATTAATTCAATTAAATTATGTTTACATTTTGTTTCTCAGAACTACTTCATAATTGAAACCACCTTGTATAAAAATTGATTAAAAGAAAAAGAAAGAAAACCACCTTGTGTGAAGCCATTTTGGCATATGAGTAAATTTGCACCCTTTTGGGGGCTCATTCATTCAATCAACAAATTCATGGAGCATCTCCCATGTTCCAGGACACACACTACTCAGGAAATGAAAGGACAGTCTCTTGGGTTGTTAGAAAGAAATGCTGATTTCTGTAATTAAACTGAGATTCTAGAAGAAACTAAAAGAATACATTAAAACAATCTTATTGCAGAATTTTAGATTTGAGATGCAGAACCATAAAAGTACCTAGAGTATCCAACATGGCCAAGCATAAACTGTAGGGCAAAGAGTGGCAGAGGGTGAAGCTGGCTGTAGGAATGAAAGAGACTTCACAGTTTTTCCAGATGTAGATTTAACAAGAGTCTATGATCAAAACAATGACTCAACGGTATCCAAGATGGAAAAGTAGGTGAATGATGGTGCTCTTAGTGGAACTACAGGAGCCCCACAAATGAGAGTTTTAAGAGAGAATGTTTCATTATTGTATTAAATTGAGGTAACTGTAGATATCCATATGAAAACTCACCTAGGGGTGCCTGGGTGGCTCACTCAGTTGAACGTCTAACTCTTGATTTCGGCTCAGATCATGATCTCAGCTCAAGTCATGACCTCAGGGTCGTGAGATTGAGCTTGGCATTGGGCTCTGTGCTGAGCATGAAGCCTGCTTGGGTACCCCTCTTCCTCTACGCCCTCTCCTGCTTGCACATGCGCATTCTCTCTCACTCTCTTTCAATAAAGAAGAGAGACGAGAAGAGAAGAAGAAGAAAATTCATCGAGATGTAAGGGAAAGTTATCTACCCACATGCAATTAAAGGCAGTCTAAATTCAGCTCTTACTCTACTTTTCAAGTTTTTTTTCTTAAATTAGTGTGCAGTGAGAAAAAAGAAAAGACAAACAAAGGCACATCATATCATTGTGTCTTTATGATATTAGATTTGGCAAGATTTAGTGCTCTTTTTCAGAGATTGTACAAATCAAGCCTCTTTTTATAACAAAATCATGTGGCCTGGTCTTATGTTCAAATGTTGAATCTTCATCAGACATTTTGAAACACTTAGCAAAGGGCATACTGGTTTTTAGGGACCACCTACGCTTTAAAACCAAACCAAACAAAACAGGTGCCAGTATAAAGCAAACCTGGATTCATTTTAGGATTGGTGTGAAAACCATAAATATGGTGGTTCTGCTCTATTTCATCTCCTGGAATTTACACTCTGGTTTCAACTATGCATTGTTTCCCATTTTTCACACCCACACACCAGGATCAAAATTTAAGGTGCAGAGGGAAACAACCTATATTAATAATGTTTTTTAGCGAGTCTAATTTACACTTTCTTAACTTAGGCAGTCACCTTGGCGTTGTTTTATTTTGTAATCATTAATAATAGCAGTAAACACCTTGCAGCGCTTATAACATTTTAGGCTCCGTTCTCATATTTTACACAGATTAACTTATGGAAACTTCACAACAGCCCATGAGGTAAGGACTACAATAATCATCACATTGAAGATGAAGAAACTGAGTCACAGAAAGATTAAGTAAGGTGCAAAGGGTTCCAGAGCTGGCAAGTGGAACCTGTCCTCACAATCCGTATCCTGTATTACCTGTCTGCCTTACAAACCGTATTCTCTTTTGCTGTCCTTTGTGTTTGAAGAATTGCCCTGAGACCCCTAGGGCATAATGTAGAAAACCCTTGATTCCCAACATGTGTTATTCCAAACTGCTCTTGCCAGCTGATCCAGTGCCAGCCAGCAGTCCCCGTGCTCCTCTTCCTCTTCCAGTCTTCTTATTAAACAGTAGGGACTGTTGAGCATTAAAAGAACCCACCCGCCCGAGAGGAAGAGCTGAAGAGAATGCAGAGTTGGGAAGACTCCATCTCATCACTGTTCCCTTCCTTCTTTCTTGTGGCACTAACAGGTTAATGCCAGCCGGTCAGAGTAATGTGAAGAGGACGAAGAATGGCCACGCGGTCACCATGCTTGTAATTTCATTAATCTGGCTCAGAGAGGATAACTTGCCCCAAATAATGGAGTCGGAACTTAAACCCAGCTCTGTTTAACTCCAAAGCCAAGGCATGCTCTTTCCATGCTGTAGAACCAAGCTCAGAAGGGAGAGGAAGGTTCTCCTGATGCTATCTGTCCATCCCATCGAGTCTTACCTTTTCCTCTGTAAAAATGATACCATGAGTAATTTTCAGTATTGTTTCCTGATTGGTGCTACAGCTAAATACTGTTCATTAGTACAATTCATCGCATGCCATATATTGAGAAATGGCTTTATGAAGTCATCTCTAAGAAACACCATCAAAAATTAGGTAGTGATATAGCAATAATAGCTGTATATAATGTTGACAGCCTGGAATCCTTTGTTTTTTTTAATTGTCTTTCAATGTGAACACGTGTACTTGACTGACAAGTATTTTCATTTGATGTGGTTACTTGAAATTTTAAGTAGCTGTGCTTAATTTTTTCCAAATTAATATATAGTGGGAAAGAGTTTGAGACATTTTCTAAGAAAAAACAAGCAAATAAAAGTTATCAATTTTTAAATTTAACAAAAGCTCTGCATAGGGTTGTTGTGAAAATAAATGGGATCATATGTTTAAAGAATATTTAGCACGATGCCCAGCAGGTTATAAATGACCAGTAAGTGGCAGAGATTTTTATTAGGAAAACCATAAAATTCAAATACTAAAAAATTCAAAGCATTACTGACCAACAATTTTATTGTTTCTTAAAATATTGTTATAATATTTAAGCCAATATAAATTTTAAATTTTAACGATTCCATGTAAATGGCAAACTAACAATACTTTCTCATTTATTTTTGTACACAAATGAATTATTTTTCAAATATTTTCATTGCCTAGATCTCTAAAATAAGTGTTTCATTTGTCACTGGGACATTGATTTACTCAGATTCCAAAAGTGATAGCAAGTAATTCCAATGGTTCTCCTCAGAATAATATGACCTCACTTTCTGCATTAAAAAAAAAAAAAAAAGCTTGCAGAGGTTCCAAAAAAAAAAGTCTTTCTGTTGTTTTTTCCTGTTCTCCAAAGCTATGAATACTCAGAAAATGCTGGTATAAAAAGTAAAGTTTTGGACATATTTGTAAGCAAACTTATTCTTGTAATGCAATCATTAGACTCGTAAGAATTATGGTGACCACACACATGCATCAAGACCATAGCGGTTTGTGGGCTGTCAAAAACACTCTTGGAGAAAAGAGAAGGGAAAAAGATTCTGTTGCATTTGTGACCTCTAGAGGCCAACATGAACGTAATCTATTTTATTCATTTAACAGTGCCTCCAAGTACAATCTTCAAGAGTTTGAGATTTATAGTCTTTAGAAAATAGAGCAAATTCAAGAGAAGAGAGGTTCCATTTTAGGTGAATATGTTGCCTTGAATTAACAACCACAAACCACAAATTGAAGTTTTAAATAATAATTTGAAAAAGCCTCAGACTCCTGGAGAATCTTTATGGAAAATGAAAACCTTGCCTATTTCACAGTGGAGCTGTCCAGACTAATTACTTATTGGGAGTAATCATCAGATTGAGGATGAACAGGGTGAAATGCATCCTTTGGGGCCCTGGAGTCAAAACTCGATTCTAATGTTTGCTGGTTTCCTGTCCTGGAAAAATCATCAACCTCTCTGAGCCTCAATGTCCTCATTTGTAAGTTAAGTCATCACAATAAAAACCACCTTACAGTGTTGTTTATAGATTAAATGAGGTAACATATATATTCAGAATGTATCTTGAAAACTGCCAAGTTCTAAAACCACTAACAAATTTCATTCCAACCCTATCACTCTTTGTTGAGATGCTGCCTTTTCTTTCTGAATGATAAACTTTTTCCCCACGGTGATAGATCCAAGACAAAATATTGGTCTGGCAAAGCCTTCTTTAAGTTAAAAAGCAGGGCTTGGTGCACTCTCTCCCTGTGCCATGCTATTGTATACAATGGCCCTCGTCACTCTGAGAAGAGTTAGTAGAAATTGGAGCAGCAGTGAGTCAGCTGCCCAGGTACATTTATTTCCCTTTGTCCTCAAGATGGTGATCACGATACGCCCCGTGAAACGTTAGGACATTTCTTCACTTCTCAACATGCTCAGAAATGGCATCTACCCACCTCCCCACATACTGCACCATTAGGTTCAGAAGCATTCCTCAAGGGCCAAACCTTCCAAACTGGCTCCTTTTACAGCTGGAGTGAAGTCTGTATTGTTCATTTTGCACGTTCATGCAGCCTGTCTACTATGTGGGGAGTGTCGAATAGAAGGTGGGTAAAATGTTTCTGCAAAACCCCTTTGTCCTTTCTTTGTTCCCATAAAGCAAAAGTCTAATCATGGATACCTGTTATGAGCCTTCTTTCTCCCACTGAATACTACAAGAGAAATTCACTTGACCCTCCTAATTACATAGTCTCTAACTTCAATGTCCCCTTGCTTGTCAGCTCTCTCTCATGCCTCACAATAACTTCTTTTATTTTATTTTTTAAAGATTTTATTCATTTATTTGTCAGAGAGAGAGAGAAAGAGCAAGCAAGTACAAGCAGGGGGAGCAGCAGGCAGAGGGAGATGCAGGCTCCCCATCAAGAAGGGAGCCTGACATGGGGCTCCATCCCAGGACCCAGGGATCATGACCTGAGCTGAAGGCAGACACTTACCAACTGAGGCACCCAGGGTTCCCACAATAAATTCTTCTAAATCATCACCATTAAACCTGCTCTACTAAAATTTCTTCTGTTATTCTCAACAAACTAGTTCTACTTCTATTTTACAGAGAAAACCAATGCCTTCCACACAAACTCTTTAAACCTTCCCACCATCTACTTACCAGTGCATCTATATCCACAATCATTAAACCATCCTCCCTCCTGCCTCAGTGAATTAGGTTACCTTCTGCTTGAACAGAACCTAATCTACACATCACACTTAGATCTACCTATGTTCAGTCACAATTAAGTTCAGCAGAAAGTGAAGGAAAATACAAAATGATAGTGGCTTCAGCAGAAAAGAAATTTATTTCTCTTTTGCAAAAATTAAGAATCTACATAAGCAAATCAGGGCTATCATGATATTTCTGCAATCATCAAAGATTTGGCTCCTTTTTTAACACACGTCTTCATTATTCTCAACATGTGGCTTCCACCTCATGGGCCAAGATAACTACTGAAGCTCCAGCCAACGTGTATACACTCCAGTAAACACACAAGATGTCAACCTTCCTCCCATTGGCCAGAATCTAATCACAAGGACCACCCACCCAGATAAAAAGGAAGTTAGGAAATGTATCCTTAATGTGGACAATTATGAGCCCAGCTAAAATTGAAGGGAAGCAGAGCAAGGAAGAAGGGATATTGAGGCAGAAGTAACAGTGTCTACCTCTGCTGCTTTCTCATCCTCCTCATTATGTTCACATTTTCCATCCCCCATGTATTTTAGCTTCCCTTCTCCAGTGAATCTTCCCCTTGGCCATTCGAACACCTTCTTAAACCTCGTGTCTCTCTAACTACTGCCCTGTTTCTCTTCTCTTCACTACCAAGTGTTTTGAAGACTTTACTCATTGTCTTTACTTCCTTGCAGCATTCACTTCTCAACACATGGCAATCTGACTTCTGCTCTTGTTGTCGGTTCATCGTGTCCCCAAATATGTTGAAATCTTAACCCCAGTACCTGTGAATGTGACCTCATTAGGACATCAGGTCTTTGAGGATGAAATCAAGATGCTACAAAGGTCATACTGGATTAGAGTGGACCCGAAGCCCAGTAACTGATGCCCTTCTAAGAAAGTCATGTGAAGACACAATGAAACTGAGACAAACGTGAAGAAAACCACCGTGTGCAGATGGAAGCAGAGACTGGAGTCATGCAACAACAAGCCAAGGAGCGCCAAGGTTTGCTGGCAAGCACCGAAAGCTAGAAAAAGACAGGGAGGACCTAGTGTCTACATGGCCCTGCCGACACCTCGATTTCAGACTCCTAGCCTCTAGACTTCTGGTTTTTTCTTTTCGGTGAGAGGATAAATTTCAGTCCTTGGGGGCCACCGAGTGTGTGGTACTTTGTTATAGCTACCCTAGCAAACTAATACAGCCCCAAATGCTCCACAGAAAGAACCTTTGCCAACGTCAAAAGGTCTCTGTTGCTAAAACCTGGGACAATTTTCCAGACTTGATTATTTGATCTCTCTCTAATGCACTTGATGAAATTGATTGCTCCCTGCCCTTGAAATCCTTCTGCCTTTGACCTTTGGGCACACTCTCTACTGGTTTCTTCCTATCTCTCAGGCTACTCTAACCCAACCTTCTCTTCTAAATCTGAGCTTCAGACCCTATTTAGAATATTTATTTTTGTCACCTACTTCCAATGCAGTATGTTGACTGAGCCAAAATACACTTAATTCTCCCCCATACGCTCCCAAATTCCCAGTGAAATAAGTAGAATAATCTAACACTTTGATATCTATCTAATTCATTTATATATTCAGCAAATATTATGGGTCTGTTCCATTCCAAACACTGTACCGATTACCGGAGGTACAGGGATGCGCAAGGCAGACTGAGGACCTCATGGAGCTCGCATCCTTATGGGGCTGTGAAAATAAACAGCCAAAGAAATAATAAGACAATTATAAACATGATACATGGCACAAAGGAAACAAACAGGACGATGAACAGAGCAGGAGTCAGCAAGCCTTTCTGTTAAGGGCCACACAGTGAATGGTTTGGCAGGCCATACGGCCTCCTCCACTCCGATCCTGCCTTACAAAAACAGATATAGGCAATACATAAGTGAATGGGTGCGGCTGTGTTTCAGTAAAATTTCCCTTAAGAAAGCAGGCAGCAGGCCAGAGTTAGCCTGGGGGCCGTAGTTTTGTTGCCAACCCTTGAAAGAAGAAAATCAGGGTCAGTCGCTTTAGATTTCTGGTTCAACCAAAAGCCTCGCTGAAGAGACAGCACTTAAACAGACCTGAAAGAGAGAAGGAGCCACACCTACCTCCCTTGGCCCAGAACAGCAAACAAACGTTTTATTATTGTGTTTTTAGGATCTGAAAGATTTGAATGATAATCTACAGAATCTACAAA
This sequence comes from Enhydra lutris kenyoni, assembly GCF_002288905.1. Classification (NCBI taxonomy): domain Eukaryota; kingdom Metazoa; phylum Chordata; class Mammalia; order Carnivora; family Mustelidae; genus Enhydra; species Enhydra lutris. The sequence goes on along the minus strand of NW_019154091.1, from coordinate 29,434,641 downwards.
ATGTGTAACTCCAAATGCTGGAGAAGCATCAACGCAGGCATCCCCAGTGTGAAAATTTGCAAAAAGAGAAAGACTGCTCAACTTACGGCATTGTTTAGCTGTTTTTAAAAAAAATGAGGGCTACAAATCTGAAACGCTAGATAAAAATTTCCCTTTAAGCAGACTTACTGAAAGAAATGGAAGAAAGCATTACCAAAATCTTTTATCTGTATTCTAAGCAAGAATTGAAAATCTATTATGTCTATGAAAGAGGAATAATCTAAGGGGTGCAAATACTGATTTATTCAAAATCATTATTATCATAGAAGCACCGCATTTTATAAGAGATTACTATAGAAAAAACTGAATCAGTGAATTTGTTTCAAAAATGCAAAAAATAGGGCACCTGGGTGGCTCAGATGGTTAAGCATTTGCCTTTGCTCGGGTCATGGTCCTGGGGTCCTGGGATCAAGTCCCGCATTGGGCTCCCTGATCAATGGGGAGCCTGCTTCTCCCTCTACTTTTCTCTCTCTCTCTCTTTCTCTATCTATCTCTCATGAATAAATAAATATAATCTTTTTTAAAAATGCAAAAAATAAGAGATATGGAGAACAAATCCAAGAGATACAATTTGCTTATAATAGGGACTCTATAGAGAAATGGAACGTGTAAAGCTAAAGCAGAATTCATTAATAATTATAAAATAAGTTTTCCTTTTACTGAGAAAGCTTGTTTCATTAGCCCAAACATATTAATGAGCACCAGGTCAAACTTCTGTGGAAAGAAACAAACCTGGACATTCACTGATGAAATCCCTGAATCTGAAGGCTTTAGGAATGTAAAACTACATATATCCAAACCAGAATAGGAGAAGGGAGGAGGCAAACAAGAGAAAATGCACAAAGAGAAAAACATTTGGAAACAGACATCTCTACAACACTAAGTGCTCCAGATGCTTTTAAAGACAAAGATTGTAGTCCAGGATTTCTGTATGTATTCAAATGATCACTTACATCTAAGGGCAAAGATTCCTGTGAAATAATTTCTCTAAGAAGTACTCCAGCCAAATGAGACTTGCATGAAAGTATTTTTTTAAATGGAAAAAGCATAATAAAAAAGATGAATGAGCAACAGGTTTTCAAATACACAACATTATCTCCCTTCTCCCAAACTCTTCGGTAATTCAGACTTGCTGCTCTGTGATGAGGAAGTACAATCTACCTCTCCACCCGCTCGTGTCTGGGTTAGACCTGTGACGGCGGGGACCCATGGAATGCTGCAAATACAACACTCCGCTAGTTAGGACGTAGCCCTTAGCTGACCCTACAGCTTCTGCTCCCTTCTCTCCAAGCTCTGCGCGGCATGTTGGAAAGACTAGCGTTCTGCTGGAGAGAAGCCACATAGAGGAGCATGGAGCATCTTAGACACTTTGGCAGTACCACCTATTATCTAACTTTCTAATTGTTACCATTCTCATGTGTAAAGTTTCAATTTTCAATTTTCCAAGTTGAGCTTCCTTTCATATGCTTTTTAGTTATTTTAGTTGCCCCTCTGTGATTTGTCTCTATAGAGTCTTTGCTCATTCTTCCATTGGATGACCTGACTTTTTAAGGTTGGTTTGGAGGATTTTCTTACAGTTTAACCCTTTCTTGGTTGTTCACATCCCAAATATCTTCTCCTATTCTACTGCATTCTCAACAGATCAGGAATCTTTCATTTTGATGTCATCAATGACGGCAATTTTTTTCTTTATGGTCTGTTCACCTATTTTAAGAAATACTCTCCCATTCTATTGTTACAAAGATATTCTCCAATATTTTTTATAAAAGCTTTATAGCTTTGTCTTTTTACTTTCAGGTCTCTATTCCAAGGGGAGATTATTTTTGTATTATTCTGTGGTATAAGTTTTGGGGCTGTTTTTTCTTCAAATATTTTGTCAATTTTCACAATACTGTTTATCAAATAATCTTTTATCAAATAAATCGTTTCCTCAATTACCTACCAACAATTCACCAAATTCCCATATACACATGGATTTATTTTAGAGTCTATGCTATTTTATATCTACTTGGAATCTTTAGTATTGACATCATAGTATTACTACAGCTTGCTAACATATTTTAGTATTTGAAAAGATATTTCCCCACATCGCTTTTATTTTTAAGAATCATTTTAGCTATATGTGGATTTGTACGTGCCCATTTCACTTCCTTTTGGCTCCTTATTTTAGCTTCATTAAACTTATGTTTTAATTGGGAAAGAATTGACAACTTTACAATGTTAAATCTTTCCTCCACAAGTATTATATTTCTTCCTAGTCAGTTCTACTTTTATGTCTTCCAATAATGTCTTAAAATGTTCTCCATAATAACTTTTGCATTTTTAAGTCAATTCCTAGATACTTATAGATTTCCTTCTGGCTACTGTAAATACCATATTATGTTCTGTTACATTTTCTAACGTGTATTGTGTAAAAGAATTCATTGATTGTTACTTACTGATCTGTGCTCAAGTAACCACATTGGTCTTTTCTCTTTTCAGCCTTAAAAGCTTGTCTGTTGATTCTCTCGGGGTTTGTGTGTAAATAATTAAATCATCTACACATACTGATAGTTTTGTCTCTTCCCTTATGGTTTTATCCCTTATTTCTTTTATTTCTCATATTTCATTGGCCAGGACATCCAGTTCTTTGTTGAACAGAAAGGGTCATTGCAGATACCCCTGTTTGTTATTGACCTTAAAGGGAAGGCTTCTAAGGTTTCTCCATTAAGTATGATGCTTGAACATTTTTACCATATCTCCCATTTAGGCAACTCAATGTCTCATGGTGTGTTTATTAATAAAGAAATTGAAAACCTCATTTTGAGAGACAGAATTTCTTGCCAATATAACACTGAGCTCCAAACTAAACTCAAATTTGAGCACATTTTCCCAACTTCACATAGTTTTAATTGTGCTTTTACCTCCTATGTTCTCTCATTTCCCTTCATCAAATTTTGACCAGGGTGATAGAGTGTAAGTATTAATCAGCCATCTGAAAGGAACTAAAGTGATTTATGGTTGGAATCCCGACAGATAAATTCCATACCACTGTATATGTAGTGTGTGATCAATGAAACTGATTTTTACTATCATATATTAAGTTTTACTTTCATCTCTTTAATGAGGATCAGTGTTTGAGTCCTATCTCTACCCAGGAACTAACTAGCTAGCTATATGATTTCAGGCACATTATCCAATCTCTGAATTCATTTCCTCCTTGTATAAAATGTGGATTATAAACATGTTGGCTCAAGAGTTGTCCTAATGGGAATAATAATAATCACCTTGTAAGCTCCTTGTGAGAACTGCATGCTATAGAGAAGACAGCACTTCCAATGGTGCTTGACATAAGCTATTGTTACTATTTTACAAACACTCTATTTGAATCTCGCAAAAACTCTATGAGGCAGCATGGCCTCTATGAGTATGTATTTTTTACTTATTTTACAGATGAAGAAAGTGAAATTAAATTTATAGACAGAGTTCATATTCAGTGAGCACACAGTAGTAGATTCTTGTCAGGTATTAAAATGTTGAATAATTTCCACAGATTCACTATGAAAGTACCCCACGTTCCACTAACCCCCTTCCTCACTGTTGTCCATCTTCTCCCCTTGGACCCATGGACCTCTCCATGATCCAACAACTGTAAGACTAGCTGAACCATGAGTTCCAGATTATTAAATATTTTAAATATCTTCTTTGTTTATTGTAAACATCAAACCTAAGATTCAAACCCAGGTATTTGTTACACCAAGTTCTAATAAACATAATGGACTAAATAAGGAGGTAAACAATGAATCACAGTTTCAGTGCATAAGCTTCTTTTAAGTAAAAAAATGTTAAAAAAATAAAAATCCTGAAGAAGGAAAAGAATGTCAGTAGTGCCTTCCTACTGATAGAATTAAATTAACCAAATGATTTTTTTAAGATTTTATTTATTTATTTGACAGAGAGAGAGATCACAAGTAGGCAAAGAGGCAGGCAGAGAGAGGAGGAAGCAGGCTCCCCGCTGAGCAGAGAGCCCGATGCGGGGTTCAATCCCAGGACCTTAAGATCATGACCTGAGCCGAAGGCAGTGGCTTAACCCACTGAGCCACCCAGGCACCCCAACCAAATGATGTTTTAAAGTACAATATAGCAAAGGCTGAACATTAATAGAAGTATACATATGTCATATTTATTATAAAATTCTTATGTTTTTAATAGAATTAAATGTTTTACAATAAAATATGAAGGTATTATTGCTTTTTTAGTTGCTGTTATATCAAAGCCTTGGCAATACCCTGCAAAGGCAGTGAGGATCATAGTAACAACCACCAATTTATTTGTACATCTCAACTTTGAAAAGTATGCATTTCTCAGATTCCACAGAGAAACAAACTGAGGGTTTTGGAGGGGAGGGGGGTAGGATGTTAGGTGAGCCGGGGGGTTGGGAGGGCCTGGTAGTGGGTATTAAGGAGGGCACATATTGCATGGTGCACTGGGGGTGGTGCATAAACAATGAATCTTGGAACACTGAAAAAATAAAGTTTAAAAAAAAGTGTGTATTTTCAGCATGAAATTTACAAGAAATACTGCAATTGGAAAAAAATGTTGCTGTGTTTAAAATCTCCAATACTAAAAAGTTTTAAGGAATAATTTACCATAAGAGAAAGTAGGCAGAGCTCATTCAGAGACCCTGTTACTACGAGACAATAGGCAGCATAGGCCAACCTCTTGTGAGTTTCATGTCAATTTTATTAGACATTCTAGCCTTTGTATTATGAAAGTTAAATTTAAAACTATGTTGTCCCATTAAATAAAAATTCCTATTAGATAATTTTAAAGTGTTTATAACGGGTAAATAAAGATAAACAATATTCACAGTATTCACAGGTGGCCCTGAACTTACCACAATTTGGGGTTCCAAAATTCCAGAGCTTGGAACTTATAAACTTAGAACTCAGTGTATCTTTTCCCATTGTAATAATTTTTTACATTCTTTTCTAGCTCCTCTCATATATATCATCTCCCACTTGAAATTGTAAATCCTTTGAAATCAAAACCCTCATCATATTCCTCATATTTCTTTATGAGACCCAGCATAATCTATTATAGATGGCAGATATTAACTATAAAATAAATGAATAGTTGTATTAATAAGCAAACTAGCAAAGAAACTGATCAATGATGAGATTTCTTGGCCAGCCCAATTTCATTCCCCAATAAAATTCAAAAAACATTTATTGACATTTACTTTGAGTCAGGCACTTTAACATTATAACAGTACAAGAACTACAATACCAAATATAATACCAATATAATACCAGATCATCTAATCAGCATTCACTATAAGTTGGGGTTTTTTTTTTAAGATTTTATTTATTTATTTGACAGAGAGAGAGAGATCCCAAGTAGGCAGAGAGGCAGGCAGAGAGAAAGAAAGAGAGAGAGGAGGAAGCAGGCTCCCCACTGAGCAGAGAGCCCGATGCGCGGCTCCATCCCAGGACCCTGGGATCATGACCTGAGCCAAAGGCAGAGGCTTTAACCCACTGAGCCTCCCAGGCGCCCCTAAGTTGGGGTTTTTTTAATGCATTTTGAGTCCCTGCATCTTTGAAGTGGAAAAACATATCCTTGTTAGTTCCTTATTCAATATTTCCATAAAAGAAAGCAACTTTCTACATTTTCAGAGCCACTTTTTAGGAAACACTCATCCATACCACATACGCACGCACACGCACACACACACACACACATACACACACACACCACTGAAAACTAAGGAAAAAAAGGTACAAAACAAAAGGCACCTACTGGTTAATCGTACCTAAATATGACGCTGATTAATTTACTGCTCAGGTCTTTGTAAATTTGGCCACACTTCACTCCCTCAATAAATAAAAGATAGTTTTCAATTATATTTAAAAACAGAAGAGAAAACTCTTTCAGAGAATTTAATGCCTTCTTTCACCTACCTCCCAAAACCAAGTTAAAATACCAAGCATTAAAAAAACTAATAATGGGAAAGCCTGGGTGGCTCAGCTGGTTAAGCACCCAACTCATGATTTCAGCTCAGGTCATGATCTCAGGGTCGTGAGATGGAGCCCCGCTATGGTTCTGTGCTCAGCAGAGTCTGTTTAAGATGCTCTCTTTCTCCCTCTCTCCACCCCACTGCTCCTGCACATGTTCTCTGTTTCTCTCTCTCTCTCTCTCTCTCTCTCTCTCAAAAAATAAAATAAAATAAAATATTTAAAAATACTAATAAATAAAATAAAATAGCAAGCATTTGCAAACCAACTCAATCAAGAACTGTAATTAAGACCACCACAGCACATGATCAGCCATTCGAAATGCTGCTGACAAATCTACCATTAGAACAGGTTACACTGCCATCATTAACAAGTCATTAGTCAATCTGCTGAGAGTAATTCTTTATATAATTTCCTCCCTGGGGGCGCCTGGGTGGCTCAGTGGGTTAAAGTCTCTGCCTTCGGCTCAGGTCATGATCCCAGGGTCCTGGGATCAAGCCCCACTTCGGACTCTCTGCTCAGTAGGGGGCCTGCTTCCCTTCTTCTCTCTCTGCCTATTTGTGAGATCTGTCAAATTAAAAAAAAAAAAAAATTCCTCCCTGAAGGCATGAAGGTCACATAGCACTCCTATGTTAAGCAGCTCTGGGATATCTGAAAAATGTTTAAGATGAAGACTTGCAGTTTTATACTATCAGACTAGCTTACATGGTATTCTCATCATTAGCATCAGAAGTTCCATAAATGTTATCTAAGTAACATAAGGGTCTATGGTTGCAATTTGCTTACAGTCCCATTAGAAAGAATTTCATGGTAGCAGCCTAGTTCATTCAGGAGTCATTCATTCTCATTAGAGAACCAAAGTCAGCAATGATATGGGTAGAGTTGACAATCTCTGCTTGGAAGAAACTCTGAATGACTGGGGTATCACTTGACTGAATGCTAGTGGATATCTGGGTGGAAATTAGCCTGGACCTGGCTTATCCAAGTGCATCTTTTGAGGTTATTCCAGTAAAGCCTAATTTTTAGGGTGATATTTAAAGAGAAACTCCCTATTCTCTCTAAAAGTTGGAATTTGCATGGAATTACAAGGCTCTTTAACAACCTCTACTTAACATTATATGGATTTGAGATATTTTTCTTGGTCTCTTTTTCTGTAATCTGTTTCCTGTGAAGTTTACCAAGGTCAATTTTCTTTTCCTTTTTCTTCTTTTTTAAGAATTTACTTCTTTATTTAGAGAAGAGAGAAGCACAAGCAGATGGAAGGGCAGAGGGAGAGAGAGAGAGAGAGGGAATCTCAAGCAGACTCCATACTCCAGCACAGAGCCTGACTGAGGACTCGATTTCACAACCCTGAGATCATGCCCTGAGCCAAAATCAAGAATCAGAGGCTTAACTGACTGAGCCACCCAGGTGCCCCCTACCAAGGCAAATTTTCTTATGAGAGAAGCTCAGTTTTAAGGAACAACAAAGCCCAAGTATCAAAGTGAAGTCCAAAATAAGCAATCACCATAAAAGAGTATCAGTTAATCGATGCCTAGTCATTTCAAAAGTACAGCTGAAACCATTTTTGTCCACTTTTGTAATAGCCGCCAGTTCACTATTTGTATTTCTGGAAAATATTACTAATGCAGTGGTTCATATACTTTTTAAGAACCATAAAAATGATTTTTATGTTGAATATTTAGCAAAGAATATTAGAATAATATTAATAATATAATATTAATTATTTAATTAAATTATTATTAATTTTTAATAATAAATAATATATTTATTTATATAATATATATTAATAATTATATATTATATATAAATATTATATATTAATATATAATATATAATAATATATAATATATTAATAAATAATAATAAATAATAAAATAAATTATTAATTAATAATATTAATAATAATAGCAAAGAATAATAGAATATGTTGAATTTAGCAAAAAGGACTTTGAGATGGCTTTCAGGGTAACAATGCCGCCGGTTTTCCCCTTCTCAGATTGTTCCTATTGGATCTGCTCTGCTGGTTCCTCTCAACTTCCTGATCTCTTAACACTCACTTGGATTACTGCAGCACTCCATCTTCTCTACCATGGATCACTCCAACTTTCAGGGCTTAAAAGACCATCAAAATGCTGACAATGCCCAAATTTATGTCATTAGTTCTAAACTTCAAATGCACATAAACAACTGCTTACTCAGTACCACCACTTGGACATCTAGTGTATATCTTGGACTGATATGTCCAAAATTGAGTGTCCGATATTCTAACCTCCCTACCTCATAACCTATTTCCCTCACAGCCTTCCCCACCTCCTGTAATAGCAACATCTAGTAGTTCTGGCCAAAAACCTTGGGGTCATCTTTTATTTTCTTTCCCTAATATCCTGCATCCTAACCATCAGAAAATGATAGTTCCACAAACTTACTGGCCTAATCTACAGTGTAGAGATTAGAATAGTCATTACCCCTGGGAAGTTGCTGAGGATATATATTGACTAAAAAGTCACACACACACACACACACACACACACACACACACACAAATGTTAGGAGAAGTGAAATGTTCTATAGTTTGATCTAGATCATGGTTACAAGGATACACAAACATGTTAAAATCCATCAATTTTAACATGTTTACTTAAAATTTATGAAGTTTATGTATACAGATCGTACCTCAAATATTTACTCATATATTGGTAATATATATTACTAGTGCTTTGGAAGGGTCAAAAAGACTAGAGTATTTGATCACAAAAAGGATTCAGAAAAGATTAAACAGGTAACTTATAGATTCCCCCTGGACCACCTCAACAAAATATTGCGATGGGATTATCTAGGAAAGACCTGTGGGAGAGCCTCTTGTCCAGTGGAATAAATACCAAAACATACACAAGAGATGCACAAGACTCAAAAATTTTATAAAAGTGGAACCAGTTTGGACTGAAAAAGACAGAGGACACATGAAAAAGGCTTCCAGACTTCCAAAATTCTACAAGCAGAAAACAGACTGATAAAACTTCTCGGGTAGAAGTCCATACTACATTTCATGGAAAAGTAAGGACGGCTTCAAAGGCAGAGCCATAAACCCAAAAGCCTGGAAACATATTCTTATTTGCCCACCTCGATTCAAAATTACTTGGGACTGATGACTTCTTTTTCCTTACATTTTCTCTATTTTTGAATGGGAATGTTTACAACTTTTATCCTATATGCATTCCACACTGTATTTTTGGAGCAGCTAACTTATTTCTTGAATTTCATGGGTTCACAGATGGACAGGAATTGTGCCTTAGAATGGATAACACCTAGAGCCTCTACTCTATCTGGTTAGGTGATGAGATCTGTGACTTTTGAGCTAGTGAGATTTAGAAGAGATTGTCTGGACTTTGAGAGTTGCTGCTGTAATTAGTCAAGACTTGGGGGTGTGGGGACTGGAAGAATGCATTATTTATGTAGGACAGATCTGAATCTTTGGGGCCAGAGGTGGACTGTGGTAGGCAAAATAAAGTCCCTCCAAAAATGTCCATGTCTTAACCCAAAATCTGTAAATATGTTATCTTAAATGACAAAAGTGACCTTGCAGGTATGATTAAGTTAAAGACCTTCAGACAGAAAAATTATCCTGGATTGTCCATGAGGGCCCAATGTAACAATGAGCGTCCTTAAAAGTGGAGGAAAGAGATGAGAAAGAGTAAGAAAGAGAAGAATTTAAAGATGGAGAAAGGAACAAAGCAATACAGGTGGCCTCGGAAAGCTGAAAACAGCAAGGAAATAGATTATCCCCTAGAGTTTCCAAAAGGAATGCAATCCTGCTCACCCCCTGAATTTAACCCACTGAGATTTCTGACTTCCAGAACCATAAGATAATAAATTTGTATTGGTTTAAACTAGTAAATTTGTGGAAATTCATTATAGCACAAATAGGAAACTAATGTACCCACCTACAGTTTATTTATAATCTGACGGAGTGATCCTATTAAAACCTAAGTCAGATCATATCACTTCTCTCTGAAGACCCTCCAGTCCAGTAGCTGCCTTCTGTCTCACACAGAGCAAAAACCCAGAGTTCTTAGACCCATATTCTATATTAAACAAGCTACTCCTCACCCTGCATGCCATACCCTCCTGACTTTTCCCCTTCCTCACTGCCCCCCATCATGTGCACTGTAGAGTCCTTCTCACTTCTAGACTCATCAGAGCCCATCTGTTTGGAATACTTCAACCCCCACCCCGCCAGATATTCTCATGTCTTTTCTTCTCAACTCCTTCAGGTCTTAGCTCAAATGTCACTTCTAGGTGGGCTTATCCTTGCCATTTTATTTAGAAGTAGACATTCACTACCCCAACCACTGTTACAATCTACTCTCCTTTTCAGCTTTATTTTTTTTTCATAGTACTATTCCTCCTCCCACCTGCATACTCTATTTTACTTATTTTGTTCCCTCTCTCTCCTCTCCCACAAGAACTAAAGCTCCCTCAGAACCAAACACCACCTGGTACCTAGCAAGCACTCAATACATGACTGTGACATAAATGAATCAAGGCATTATCTTTATTAACTACGGCAAAACTTCCGGAGAAATTTCTAAGCTCCTTGTGAGCAAAAGCCAGGTCTTACATTGCTTATGGAAATGTCTCTTCCCCTAGCTCAGGAATATACATGGAACAGACATTAAATACATACTTACAGCATTTATTATTCTTTGTGATAAAATACACATGACAGAAAATTTATCATCTTAACCATTTTTAAGTGTATAGTTCTATGGAATTAGTAGATTCATATTATTGTATAACTGTCACCACTATCCATATCCAGAATTTTTTCATCTTCCTGAACTGAAACTGGGTACCCATTAAACAATAACTCCCATACCCCACTTCTCCCAGTCCCTAGTGACCAACATTTTGTTTTCTATCTCTATGAATTTGACTATTCTAGGTACCTCATATAAGTGGAATCAAACAATGTTTGTCCTTTGAGACTAGCTTATTTCACTAAGCATAATTTCTTCAAGGTCTGTTCATGTTGAAGCATCTGTCAGAATTTCCTTCCTTTTTATGGCTGAATAATACTCCATCGCATGTATACATCACAGCTTGCTTCTTCATTCTGCTATTGATGAACATTTGGTTTGCTTCTACCTTTTGGCTATTGTAATAATGTTGCTATTAACATGGGTGTAAAAATATCTGTACCAGTTCCTGTTTTTCATTTCTTTGGGGTATATACATGGAAGTAAAATTGCTGAATCACATGATAATTCTAGGTTCGATTATTTGAGGAAGTACCATACTGCTTTCCACAGTAACTGTACCATTTTACATCCCCACCCACACTGCACAAGGGTTCCAATTTCTCTACATCATTGCCAATACTTATTATTTCTGTTTCTTTGGATTTTTTAATAGTAACCATCCTAATGTGTGTGAAGATCTATCTCATTATGGTTTTGACTTGCATTTCCCAAATGATTAGTTATGTTGAACATCTATTCATGTGCTTATTGGTCATTTATATACTTTCTTTGGAGAAATGACTATTTAAGCCCTTGGACCACTTTCAATTAGGTTGTTTAGTGGTTGCTGAGTAGTAGGAGTTCTTCACATATTCTAGATATCATCCCTTGTCAGATAAGTGATTTGCAAAAATTTCCTCCCATTCCATGGATTGCCTTTTTACTCTCTTGATAATATCCTTTGATGTGCAAAAGTTTTTAATTTTGATGAAATCTAACTCTTTTTTTTTGTCTCCTGGGACTTCAGTGTCATATTCAAGAAATCTCTGCCAATCCAATGTCATAAAGATTTTGCCCTATATCTTCTTCTATGAGTTTTATAGGTTTAGTTCTATGCTTAGGTCTTTGATCCATTTCAAGTTAATTTTTATATATGGTGTAACCAGGAGGGCCCAAACTTCATTCTTTTGCATGTGGATATCCAGTTTTCCCAGCACCATTTGTTGAAAAAAAAAAACTGCCCCTTACTCACTGAATGGTCTTGGCACTCAGGGCATTTTCATTAAGTCACTTTATAGTGAAGTCCGCTGTATTGTCTAAGGAAATTACAGTTTATTACATAAATAATCAATTAATTTCTTCCTTTGAATGAATACAATACACCTCTGTGAACAAAGCAGAAAATCACTACACTTGATGCCTTATATACCTTCTTCTAAAATTATTAAAGCCCCTGGTTGGCTCAGTCAATAGAACATGTGACTCTTGATCTTGGAGTGGTGAGTTTGAGCCCCACATTAGGTGTAGAGATTACTTAAAAATAAAATCTTTAAAAAAATAAATAAATAAAATTTAATTATTTGACTCTAAGAGGTATGGTACACTTCATTATATATTGTCTATACCTAATAGATATAGAAAATTTTTGAAGAACATAATAAAGTAGAATACAGATGAAATAAAATCTACCTAGAATGGGGAAAATGAAGAGTATTAAGTCAATGGCTCTGAATTCCTAGTTTAGTTGGACTCTTAGTTTTTCGTGGTCAACCCAAGAGTTATATTGATTTTGTGTTTTTCTTCTCAAATTTCCTTTGCTCACCAATCACCTTCATATTTTACTCTTATTATTTCCAGAAATCTCATCAACCTTATCAATCATAATTCAATACCTTTTAGTCACTAGTTATCTAAAAGGAAGTAGAGGATCTTATTAAAGTACTCATAAAAATAAAGCTATGGTAATGAAACTAGATCTGCATTATCTGTAATTTTTAGTTTCTACTCAACATTTGTACGTGATAAACCGAAAACATAGACAAAAGTAGTAGTGCTAATAGAAACAGTAGAAGTAGAGGAAGCTGACATTCACTGAATGCTTACAATGTGCTAAGGACTTAATATTAAATTTCATTTAATCCTCAAAATAGCCATATGAGAGAGGTCCTGTTATTACTACATTTTAGAGTTGAGAAGACTGAAGCTTAGAAAGGATTTTCAGTCCAAGTGATGGACTAAATGGAAAAGACAGTCTTTAAGTCCAAGTCTGTGCCCTTACCAGTAACACCAGTACCCCGCAAGCCTTAATCAGTCAAGTACAATTTTCACTTATTGGAAATATCTGTTTGCAAAATGTATTTCTCTTATTATTTACTTAAATGTTTCTTTAAAATCAATGTTTTTTTTAAAAAAACTTTATTTTTAAAGATACAAAAAAGAATAAGAAAGAAGTCTGTAATACTACATAAATACCTACCAAGACTCTGAGTATGAATCCTATTCCTTTAAAATGAAAGACTCAAAGTGTTCAAAAGATATTATTAATATAATTAATGGCAAACTAAGATTATCTTTTAAATTAATCAGAAGAATTGAAAGAAAATTCAAAGCAGTGATTTCACCCACTATCTAATTGAATGTTCTTTAAAGCCTAGCATGTCAAACAGACTGAGGAATCATTTCCTATTCCTTCATGGTATCTGCCCCTCACAAGGGGAAAGCAATACATGGCTCTCTGTTGTGCCTGGATGTGATGCTTACACCAACAGCAAAATTAACTCTCCTACCAAACAACTACATAAGTGAGGAATCTACAACAAGAAGATTCTCAAGATCCTTGGGTATACTGTAAATGAAAACAGTGGAGGGAAGAGACAAGTCAAGTTGCCAAGTCACTGATAAGAGGTGATAAATAGGTGTTATAGAAGTTTCAGACCTCCTTAAAAAACAAATAGAATTAAGAATTAAGGAATAATAATGTCCTATTTAATACCTAAGTTTAAAAGAAAAGATATATAAGATATACTGTAATAAGATCTCATCAATTATAAATATTTTTAAATCTATACTTTTATCTTCACAAAATGTCCCAGTTACTAATTTCATAGACACCATATCTTCACTCCATCTAAGCACAAAACTATGTTAAAATTTTTAACAAAAGGAAAGTAATTTATTTTTAAAATTTAGGTTAGTATTGACATAAATACCTGTGAATTTCTTCCCTTGAGGCTGAGCCAGGTGACCCCCTGAGAACCCTATGACAGCTCTGCATCTGCCCTCAGGGCACTTCGCGTCTCCTTCTCCCCTGGCTGAAATGACCCACCAAGAGTTCTATGGTCACTCTGCCTTTCTCTACCCTATGAACAAAGGCAAGTATATTTGTGAACCTATATTTTTGTATTTTTTATTTCTTATTTATAATGTGTATTTCTTATTTATAATGTGTTGAATTTCAAGTATGAATGTTAATCCGCTTCATGATTAAATGGCATTTTAAGCACTTGTATGTGTTGGAGACTATTTTTAAAAAATACAGAAAAAAAATATTAGCTAATCCTAAAATTTTTTTAATAGTTACGTGATTATGATTACTCAAGAGCAGGATTTGAGGAATAAATGCAAATAAGAATTCAATTATCTAAATTTGGAACATAGGCAGTTACCTGACACTGATGGGCCAATGGAGAGTTGACGTATATTTAGCCTAAGTAAAAAGTATAATATCTGGAACATTCCCCACAAGACAGGTGTCTTGGGTGAAAGGGGGAAGGTCCTAAAGGGTTGAGGAAGCCCGTACTGAGTTTTGGAAGACAACACCAACATTGAGTCACCCTAAGACAAAGGCAGAACCCCAACATAGATAATAGGAGTCTGTGATATGACACAGAGCTTTAGCAAAAGCTAGACAAACCATTCTGAGACCGTGAAACAGTACTTCCGGAAGACCAAACAGTATTGCCGGAAGACGTAAGCATAGGGAAGGCTGTTGCTTTGTCCTGAGGATGTATTCTGCAAAGTGTCCTCTAGTATCTGAAAGTTTTTTATTGTATGTATTGTATGTATTCTCATCTTCCTATCATGCTACCCAGTTTTATTTTATCACAGTACTAATTACTTCTTGCCGTTGTCATTTTTTATTGTTTTTTGCACTTATTTCTTCCCATCTCTTCCCACTAAAATGCATGCTGTTAGATGCCCTGACTGTCACAGTTAGCGTTGTAACTCCAGCACCGAAAACAGTGCCCAAGATGGTAGAAGGACTCAAAAATATAGTAGTTAAGCAGTGCTTAAGCTTACACTGTTAGTTCCAGAGCCAAGACTAAAAGTCAGGTGTCTGTCCACAAATTCTTTTTTTTTTTTAAGATTTTATTTATTTGACAGAGAAAGAGAATGAGAGGGTACAATCAGGGGGAGTGGTAGAGGTAGAAGCAGGTTTCCCACTGAGCAGGGAGCCCGATGCAGGGCTTGATCCCAGGACCCTGGGATCATGACCTGAACTGTAGGCTGATGCTTAATTCTTTTCCTACATTCTGACTCCTACCTGCATTTACCTTGGAATATGATACATTTTAAATTTTACTACTTATTTTACATATATGATGTTTACCACCTCCTTAACATTAAAATTATGCTTATCCTTCAAGGCCCATTTTATTTTCACCATGGTGCTTTTTTTTCATCCCCCAATCAAGTTTCATATTCCTTCTCAGTGTCAGTAAAACATCTTTATTATAGTCCATTTTTGAAACAGCTTACCTTGTTTTTTATCTATCTCCTTGCCTGAACTATATAAGTTATCTGAGAATAAGAATCATGTCTGATTGTTTTTCATTTTTCCCAATCCCTATAAGACTACCTAGAACATAGACATGATTCAATAAATTCTCGCTGAATTATTTTCTCTCCCTACAAGGATCCTGTTGATTTCCAAAATATGGGGTGATCATCATACAATAAAAATCACTCAAGGAGGCAGAACAACCTGTTTATTGACAATAATTATACTTCCAGGGAATATGTCGGAATGACTAAGGTTCAAGGCAATATTCCACACATTCTCAAATGAATTCTCTGGAGGAATAAATTGTATCTCACTGACTCAGAACCTATACATATTTTTCAAGTAATATCTGCACAGAATGTTGAATTCCAAACAATTTTGAAAACCACTAATCATGTACATTCTTCCCCAAATGTCACACAGTATAAAACTGATGGATCTTTTGTGACCTGATGACATCTGTCTCATTCCTAAAGGCATCATAATGGAAATGTGGTCTTCTATTATCCTGCTACAGTGGGTAAAAATCCA
Source organism: Enhydra lutris kenyoni (assembly GCF_002288905.1). Classification (NCBI taxonomy): domain Eukaryota; kingdom Metazoa; phylum Chordata; class Mammalia; order Carnivora; family Mustelidae; genus Enhydra; species Enhydra lutris. Next base: position 29,418,553 of record NW_019154091.1, on the reverse strand, counting down.
CCAGATACTTTTTAAAATATTTTGGGAACACACAGTCATGCAAACCAATGTCTGCCTATCCCAGCAGGGGATAGTAAAAGACTTTACAAACACCAGATGGGATTTAACAACAATGTTAGTAAAACATAAAATGCTCCAAGAGTGCTAAGTCACTTCACCAGCAACTCAAAGCAAATATATTTGATTTCCATTATACATATTTTTCTTTCTTAGGAAATTCTAAAATTTTCCAATAAAAGTTGTATCATTTAATTTCTCTTGAAATGAAATTATAATTATTTACCCTTTGGGTAGTAGGCATAGGTTATTATTTGTGGGTATAGTAAAACTTTCTACAAGTCTAGAACATATGGAGTTCTCAATAACTATTTACTTGATTTCAATATGTTAATACTTGCTTCCCCAGGAAGCCAAACAATCCAACGTGACTTTTTAAATTTTTTTGTCCTATCTAACTTTTAACCTTATAACTATGAAAGTATTGACATTTTAATACACATTTTATAAAATAGTAATTGCTAATCATTTAATAAAATACTCCCTAGAAAGCATTGCCATCTAATTTTGTTTTAAAGATGATTTTTTTAGACTTTTGGGGGAATGTAAGATTGTGATAATAAAATAGAATCAATTTTCTATTCAGAGTAAGCAGAGACACAGATAACCCTTCCATCCCCTCCACCCCAAAAATCATATAGGCAATTGGATTTCACTGTGTATTTCACTCAAATAACAAGCAGCCAGGTTGGGAGTAAGAAGAGACAAAGTGTCTACAAACGTTCCTTACTACTGTTTTACTTAGACGAACATTAGAAAATGGTTTCCTCTGCCTAACCAACTCTCAGTAAATGGTTGCAATCAAAAAGAAAGCAGTTGAAAAAAAAAAAAAGAAAGCAGTTGAAACTCAACCTGAAGACTACATTTTAGCTATATTTAAAATATTAAGTATAGGCAATAAGGCAACTCAAGAAAAAATGTACTTGTGTGGTCCACACCATGGGCCACAACCTTATCTGTAAGTAGAAATTCCCCTTTCCCGCCCTCTGAACTACCCAACTTTGAGAAGGAAATTATTCAGAGCCATCAGAGGTAAAACAGAAATCTGAGCAGCAGGAGTCATATACCTGCTTGATGATACTTCTTGTCACCTGACAATAGTCCTAAAACCAAAAAGGCCAAAGTCATAGGTTTGCTCTACTGTGGGGTCAAGAAAGGGTCTCTGTTCACACAGTATCTTTCATCTCAAAGAAAGTGAGTATCACTGAAAGCACATCTAATTATGTCACTCTCCCACTTAAAACTCTTCACCAGCTCCCCTCTGACCTCAAGAGAAAGTTCAAAGTCCCTAGAATGTCCTCCAAACTCCTATAGAAAAAGGAATTGCTTACTTTTCCCAACCTGCCCACTCCACACCCTTGCAGCTGGACAGCCACAAGTAACTCTCCAAGAAAATGCAAATCCTCCAATCTAGAACACTCTCCCCTGCGTTTCTCCTGACTTGTTCCCATCCATAACCCAAGCTTCCACTGAGAGGGCAACTCCTGGAGGGAGTCCTGCATCCCCAAAGACCTGGGAGAGCAGAAAATCCTCCTGCAAACTATTCCCAGTGCTCTCCACCTACATCCCAAGGATCTCACTGGATTCGAACTGCAGGGTTGTCTGTCTCTGCTGTTGGCCTGTATTATTTAATCTTCACAAAAACCAAGGAGGTAAGCTTTATTGTGCTATTTCACAGATTAAGAAACTAAGACTCAGAGAGTAACTTACTTAAAGGTCACTAAATTAGTGCTAGAAGAACAAGAAAAACCCTATACCTCCCCTTAACCATCATACTATGTAGCTATCCAGGGTTGAGGTGTCTAAACATTATGAACTGTTATTATATTAAATAAGATCATATGTACATATGTGTGTATATCATATATATATATATATATACATACATATATATATATATATGTATATATATATGTGCTTAGCAAAGGACCTGTGACATACACTGTGCTCAACAAATACTAACCATGGGCACCTGGGTGGCTCAGTTGGTTAAGCCTTTGGCTCAGGTCATGATCCTGGAGTCCCAGGATCAAGTCCCACATTGGGCCCTCTGCTCAGCAGGGAGTCAGCTTCTCCCTCTGCCCCTCACCCCTCTCATGCTCTCTCTCTCAAATAAATAAAATCTTAAAAAAAAAAAAAAAAAAAAAAGCATTAGCCATCATCATCATCATCACCACTAGCATTAATGCTGTTTGGTCAGAGTTCATCTCTGTCAAGGCAAAATTCCAAGAATCCTGCCAAACCCAGGATCTCTCCAAATGGTGGGAACGATTATAGCTGATAGTTTTCTCAATCTATTTCCCCTCTTTTCTTTCCCCAGAAATCGTTAAGATCAACCTCTGTTTCGCTTCTAAAACACAAAACAGATTACCGTCAGTTGAAAATCCTGTTCACGTCTATCCACCAGCAAACCACTCCTTGCTTACTGAGGACTATATTAAAAAGTCTAGAAAAGTGTAGGTCTCACATCTTTGGTGGTGTTATTCTATCACTGTTTTAGCATGATATCCATCTTGATCCTTCAGGCTTGACTTAGGCTCATTATACGTGAGGCCGAGGTACAATGGGTTTTTACAAAACTCTTTATTTCTTTAGGGATGTGAAACTAAACCTTGTTCCAATAGCAGCAGCATCTATTTAAAGACAATCTGATTTTGTAGGAACTTAGATGGAAAACAATGAAAACAGGAACTGTCTGCTATTAAATATGTTTCCTGTAACCCAAGCTCAGTAAATTGAGTCTCTTGGTTTTGCTGTTGTTCCACCTCTGGGAGTCCTGTTTAAATCAACAGGGTTTTGTGAGCACAGATCAATGGCAGGATTTTTGGTTTCACAGGGAAACAAAGCTTTCCAGGAGAAAGAATCAGCCAGCCTACAGCAAAGGCGGTGTCTTAATTGCAAATACACTTTAGAGCACTGAAGAATTTTGTTAATTCATTGACTCTGGAATGCATTCTTCCACATTAAAAACTAAGTGCACAATTTAACATACGCGGCGTTTTCTTTTTAAGGGCAATCCTAAATTTGAAATGTCTCTTGCATTACAGGTCCAAAGATCCCTCATGGAAAAAAAAAATACACAATAAAATCTTTGATTATCATCTTATTCACAGTAGCAAATTGGAGTTGCAGTTTATAACCTTCAAGTTCCTAAGAGTAAATGTAACATATTTGAAGCCATAAAAATAATCCAATTTATATATGTCAGTACAATTTTTTCGATCGGCTCCCATATTGGAGATTGAGCTTCTTGATTTAGAATTCAGAGTTTCATTTTAGATGTATGGGTAAGAATGAAGGGCTAAAATTTTACCTCATCTCTGTAGTACAACACCAGATCATGAATCCAACCAAACCTCGTAGGCATAGGAAGAGTATATCTCACATCATACCTATGGGGCTGGGTATTTGAGGGGGTGGGAAGCAAGCAGAGAGGAATTGAGCAGATAAGAGAATGTAGCTGATGAAGAGGGCAGAACTCAGAGGAAATCTTGAGGCAGCATCCTCAATTATGAGCACCCCCATAAAAATGAAACAACTGCCCTCATTTCACATCTGATCCCAACTCTATTTTGCAAGTTCTAGAAATCAAGTGGGAACTCCTCAGCCAGGAGGGCATGAACCTCAAAGCACGAGCCACTTTCTACCTCCTCTGTCTTCATAGTCTTGGAGAAGCTGATAGAGCTCCAAATCTAGAAGATTTTGGACTATTCACAGATCTCGAGGTTCCTGGAAATATCAGAAGGGACTACAGTCCTCCCCCAGGGCTGCCTCCCTTGTCCATTCCAGCCTGGAGAAAAGGTCATCACATTCTCCATTCCCCTCTCCTACTTCTGTGTACAAAAAGTTCCAGGCTTTCACAAACAGGGGCCTTGTCTCCTCACAGTTATGATAAAGAATCTTTACATACTTGAGAGCTATGACATTGTTCTATGAGTTTGGTTTTGTTTTGGTTTGGTTTTTTTGCCTTTTTTTTTGGTCTCTTAAGCTTAGGCTCATATTATCTTTCCCTAAATTCGATGAGTATAATCTTTTTTTTAAAACTATAGGGAAAAATTGGGGCGCCTGGGTGGCTCAGTGGTTAAAGCCTCTGCCTTCGGCTCAGGTCACCATCTCAGGGTCTTGGGATGGAGTCCCGCATCGGGCTCTCTGCTCAGCAGGGAGCCTGCCTCCTCCTCCTCTCTCTCTCTGCCTGCCTCTCTGCCTACTTGTGATCTGTCTGTCAAATAAATTAAAAAAAAATCTTTAAAATTAAAAAAAAAGAAAACTATAGGGAAAAATGAATTGAACATTTTAATGGTTCGAGCACAGATAATTTTACATTCATCTTCCAAGTTCTCTAAGGAAAATGAAAGTGGAATTTTTTAATGTAAAAATAAAGAATTTCACAATGCCTAACGGGGAGCTACATAAATAATCTTTCATGCTTAATGCAGCACTTATTTACAATGGACTTCTGCAGTCTTTGGTGCCTCAGTTCATGAATACCCTGAAAGTTTATGCAAATTTTGGGTATATACATACATAAGCATCTTTTGTAGACCAGGCTCATTGCTTTAGTAAGATCTTAAATAGAAAAAATGGACCCAAAAAAGTTTTAGATCAGCTAAATTAATAAGAAGTTTGAAATTTCTGTTTCATCCTACTTTTCAGCCCTTTGATTCCACAAAATTTTCATCAAGGTTAAGCATTTTGCTTCCAAAGGTGCAGATACAGACTCAAGATCCCACGTATGTACACGTTCAAACAACAGCACCCATCCTGTTGGTTTATTCTTTTCCTCTTCCTGCTTTCTCGAAGAACCCTTACTTAATGGAGCACCTGTCCTTTTCCAGGAGCGATCTCTACATCCGTTGACCTACTCGTAGTTCCACTTCCAGATCCAAAGAGCTCAGAGGAAGTAAGGTAGACTCAGAAGAACAGCCGGCATTTACTGAGAGCTGCAGGCACACGTGCGAAGCACTTTGTCTCATTTAGTCTCCATGACAGTCCCATTAGATTATCACTAAATATTATTTTCATTTTACACATACGACTTAGAAAATTAAGTCTTTAGAGTGCCTAGATGGTTCACTTGTTGAAGCATCTGTTCTCAGCTCGGGTCTTGATCTTGGGGTCCTGGGATTGGGCCCCACGTGGGGTTCCCTTCTCAGTGGGGCATCTGCTTGTCCTTCTCCCTCTGCCCCTCCCTCCACTTCTGCATGTTCTCTCTCTCTCTCTTAAATATATAAAATCTTAAAAAAAAAAAAAAAAAAGGAAAAGAAAATTAAGTCTTTGCCCAGTGAGAAAGTGGTGGACCAAGGATCTAAATTCAGATAGTCTGATTCTAGAGTCAATACTCGAAGCCATTTCCCAGAAGGAGTTTTACAGCAATGTCACTGAGGAAGCTAGCAATCAAGACAATATTTTGGTTTTCCATTCTCACTTAATATTTTTGAGCTGAGTGGAAGCTTAGGCATCATTTCATCACCCATCTTTGCAGGAGGGAAAACTAAAGGGATTTCACAGTAGTAATGGAGACAGAGATATAAAGTGAGCAAAAGTGAAAAAGGAAATGAAGGTAAAGTTAAAGGACTTGAGTAAAACAGAAGAATGAGGGTAAGCCATTTTATTAAATTTAAGTTTTCTTTCGCTAAAGTACTACTTTTCAAAATAATAATAATAATAATAAAGTACTTTTCAAATCTATCCGAAAGAGCATGTGTGTGAGAATGTAAAACAGAGCACCCACTTTGGAAAGTAATTTGGCAGTTCCTCAAATGTTAAATATAGATACGGTCCAGCAATTCTACTCTTAAGTATATGCACAATAGAATTGAAAACATGTGTCCATATGAAAACTACTTGTACACGAATGTTCATAGTACCATCGTTTATAATTGCAAAAAAAAAAAAAAAAGTGCAGACAGCAACCCAAATGCCCACCAATCAACCAAAAGATCAATGAAATGTGGTATGTCTACAAAATGGAATACTGTTTAGCAATAAAAAGCAATTTAGTAGTGACCCAGGCATGCTATAATACGATGAACCTCAAAACAGCACGCTAACTGAGATAAGGAATTGCAAAAGACCACATAATAATATGATCCCATTTATACAAAATGTCCAAAATAGGTAAATTTATGGAGAAAGAAACGTTAGTGGTTGCTAGGATGCTAGGGGCAGGAGGGAATGGAGTGAAAAACGAGGAGTGTTGGGTCATGGATGGAAGGTTTATTTGGGAGGAGGTGAATATTTTAAAAGTAGATTATGATGATGGTTGTGCAATTGTACAAACATGCTAAAAAACTACCAAATGACACACTTTAAACAGGTGAGTTTTGTGCCATGCAAACTATATCTCAACATGGCTGTTAAAAATTGTTTTAAAAAGAGCACGTGTGCTTCCTCCCTTTACCACAGGGAGCGCAACAGCAACGGTAAAGGAGTTCCAACCCTTTTAGCAATACTTGCACTCTCTACATGCCTTCCCCTAAAAGCATCACTCACCACCAGCAGAGGGAGCTAAAACAATAGCTTTACCAAGTCTCTGCTCCCAGTCACGCTTCCTGGGAGGACAGAAAAAGAATATTTACAAATTTAGAGAAAATAAAGGATAATTGACTTTTATCTTTACTTACTCCCATCAAAGTGACATAAAAGTTGATATGAATATTCATTTCTTTAAAAGGAACCCACACTGATACATATCCCAGCTTCTGATTACACGATGTTCTCCATAACAGAGAATGTCTAGATACAGCAGAATAGATTAGGACGTCTAACCCTATCCTTCTGCACTCTTTCCCTATCACTTGCTTTTAAGAAGGTCATTGAAATCCAACAGGAAAATAGAGTTAGCATAACTATCCATAAAACGTCTTTATTATTACTGACTATACACGTGTACCTCCTGTCTTTGCTCCAGTTATAATATCATCATGGTGCTCAGGCTATTAATGAAAAATAAATTTTACCATTTTTGTTGCACTCCAGGCTGAGAAGTTTGTGAAGGGGCATTCATTTATTCCAGAAATTATATTGCATAGCTACGATAAGCCAGACAGTATGGATAAAAAGCAGGTATAGAAACTGGGCTCATGCTGCTTGCATTCATGGGGGGGGGGGGGGATAGTAAATAAACATACAAATAAAATGTAATCCTAAATTGTTATAAGTAGTTCAGAGGAAAGCACAAGGTAATTAGAGAAATGATAACGGGGGTCTAATTCAGATTGGGTGGTGGAGGAGGATCTTGAAAACAGTAGCATCTACACTGACAATAAAGGAGAGAATGTTCTAGGCAGATGAAATAGTATTCTGTGAGTCTTGAGTTTAGAAACAAAACTTGAAGGAGCTTCAGGAAGGCCTGGAGCACAATGCGCTGAGGGAGACAGTGCTGAGGCTGGAGAGTAGGACAAGGGCCTACGCTCATGTCGGGCCGTGTAGCCTACAGAAAGGGATCTGTATTTTGTATTAAATATAATGGAGAGTTACTGAAGAATTGTAAGCACAAGAGTGGGTTATCGGAGTTGCATTTTTAATAGACCATTCTGGTCCTAAAATGGAAGCTTGACTAAGAAAGCTCAAAAGTAGAAGTGGGAAGAGCGTGCTCATTGAAAGAAACCAACACCTTTGTGGTGAATGCAGTGTGAGGCTGAGGCGGCAGGGGTGATGGGAAGTTGTTTAAGACTCATTCTAGAAAAACCATATGTACTCTCTGGCCCATTTCACAACAGGCTCCAGAATCCGTGGCATATTTCTGTGTTCAAGGCAGTTCTCTACCAAACCCAATCCAGCTACATCCTCAAAAAAGATCAGCAACTATGAAAAGGATAGCCAACCAAACAGTAATACTGTGTGTTTCCTTTGTAGGGCTGGGTAGAACCAATCCTAATAAAGAAAAAAAGAAATCAACCCACTGCCATATTTCCCGAACAAAATCTGTCTAATTAAAAAATGTATACGTGCCTCCTAAAATTTCGGGCCCTGGTTGTACCAGCTGTTAGTGTTACAATGGTGCATCAAATGAGGGTAATCAATTTTACACAGATGAGGAAAGATAATATTTCAAGCCGTTCTTTGGAATTAACTAAATTTGTATGCATGTTGTAGTGGAAAGAGCATGGAATGTAATTTCAGAGGACGTGGGGTCAGTCCTTACTCCACCACTTACTAGCCCTGAGACCGGGCAATTTACTCAACTCCAAACCTCTGGTTCCCCATCTGCCAAATAGATATGATGACAACACCCACCTCGCAGAGCACTTGTGAACATGAAATAAGCACAATAAAAGCTCGAGGACTCATTATTTTAAGAATCATTATTTTAAGAATGTACTTTCAAAAATTTAATCAAGTTCCTCCAAATAAACTTCTATGTACAGCACACTTCTATAAAAATCATTCTAGAAAACTGTTCTCTTTAATGACATCTTAACATGATTGACTATGTAAATCTAATTCCGTAAGTTGGAACATTTTGGAGTAATTTTCTGCATCAAAGAAAATAGAAAAACAACTATTAAAACAGTTGGCTATAAATTTTCAGTATTGTAGAAGTGCTGCATATTTGGAAAATAAAGGCATGTGAATTACAAAGAATGACCAAAATGAAGGAATGACACTTAGTTCCTAAAGAATGAGGCCATTAATTTCTTTCTTTTTTTTTTTGAGGCCATTAATTTCTAAAAGCAAGTTATATCTGAGAAACAAATAATTGTTCGCCTTAAGAGAAATATGAACATACTTTCAACACTCCAGCTCCATCATTTACTCGGTATATGACTTTGGAAAAAGCCCCTTAACCTTTGTAAACTTCAATTTCCTCACATGAAATGGAGATAATGGCACCGAATTCATAACTTATTGTGAAAGTGAGATAAATTCAGGTCTCTCAAGCACTTCTGCACAGTGCCTGGGGTAGATGGGTACTAAATAAAAGCCACTTGTTTTTTGTCTAGGTATGTTTTTGGTCTGTTGCAAAGAGAATAATTTTGAGTGTGCTATTTATCTCAGATATTTTCCAGCAGATTAAATGACTTCTATTGTTATTTCAAAAAGGTTAAATGAATCATTCCAAGTAGACTCTGTTCCCGTCACTCCATCAAAATTGCTCATTAGAATTATTAATGACCTGCCCCATGCTGAACCCAATGGACACTTCTCCCTCTTTTTCTTAAGTCTGTCAGGAGCATATTTTACTGTTAATCATGCATCCCCCTCTGAAATGTCTTCTTCCCTTGGCTCCCAGTGTACATCTTTATCCTGAGTTTCCTCCTCCTCACTGACCACTTTTTCCTAGACTTTTTCCTGGTACTGATAATGTTTCTGTGCCCCATCTTTGACAGTCAACCTGTAGATTTGAGAGTATTTCAAGCTCAGGCCATGGATCTCTTCTCTTTTCTATCTGCAAGCCAAATCTCAAAAAGCCTTGTGGCTTGTAATACCTCCTATATTCTGACTACTATCAATTTTAAGTTTCCAGCCCAGAGTCTCTGAATGCTCGACATAATATATTCAATTACATATTCAGTATTTCCATTTAGACATATAATACGCTCTCAAAATTAACACATTCAACTCCAATTTCCTCCGTCCCCTCAAACCTTTTCTTCCCACAGCCTCCCCATCTCAATCAATGGCAACCTCAATCCGTCCAGTTGCTCAGGTCAAAAACCTTACATTCTTCCTGGATTTCTCCCTCCTCCTCACAAACCCCACATCCAATCCATCAGTAAATTCTGTCAGCTCTGTTCTCAGAACATACCAAGAATCCAACCCGTAATCCAGTCACTTGTCATCACCTCCCAGCGACCACGCTGGCCCAAGCCATCACTTGGATTACAACAGCCTTGCCTTTTCACTTAGCCCTCTTCATAAATCATCTATTCCCCACCTAACCGACAGAATCATTCTTCTAAATGTAAATGACACCAAGGTGCTCCTCTGCTCAAACCCTCCCGTGGCTTCCACCTCATTCCGGGTAAAATCCAGAGTCCTTGCAATGACCCGTCCCCTCTCAGTGTACTTCCCTGCCCTGGCCTCCTTGCTGCCCCTAAACATCGCAGGTGTGCTCCTGCCCACTCAGGGGCCTTGGCCTTTGTTGCTTCTTCTGCCTGGAAAGATTCCTCCATGTGGATATCTGCAAATCCCACTCTTATACCTCCTTTGGCTAGTCGCTCAGATGTCACCTCTCAGGGAGTCCTGCCCTGGTCATTCTGCCTGAAAGCTGCATTCACCCTCCTCGCTCACAGGCTTCCTAGCTCGCTGTCCCTGCTTCTTTTTAGCTAATTACCTCCTGCTAGCTTATATGTTTTAGTTATCTTATTTGTTAATTGTCTGTCTTTCTAGTAAACACTCTGGAATGTAAAGGGCAAGAATTTTTGTCTGTTGTGTTTGCTTGTTGTGTCTCCAGAACCAAGAACAACGTCTTGCCTTAGCAGGCACTCAGTAACTATTGGTTGAATAAGTGAAAATGATGAAGGGGTAGTTTTCCTAGGCCCAGGAAAGATGGTAATTAACCTCCTAAATATAATTAAAGCCTTAAGGCTTTTGGCACTTATGTAGATCAATTTTAAATTTTAAAAACTTGCTTATGAAACAAAATCTATTATAGCACGCATTAACAGTTGGTCCCTTAGCATCCAATAGTCTGTATGGGGTGTGTGTGTGTGTGTCTGCATCAGTATTTGTGTGTGTGTGTATACATATACATACATAAATATATGTAACCCACTAGGCAAACACATTCCTTTTATAGTACCTCACTAAGTTTAGTTTATACATCAAACTAGAATTTAAGCCTTAGCAATACACTCCCGCTCTTTTCCCTCCAAGCATCACCATTCTTGCTCCTCTTTGGAGGTAACAATGAATCTTCGCCAAGCAGCCCCTTTTTGGAATGATTATATGTAGAAGAACCTAAGTTAGAAATCAGGGAGCAGCTTCCCTTCTTTCAGTGGAGTTTTCAACAGAATGAAAACAATCTTGTTCTTCTTTCTAGAACCTTGGCAGAATAGCCAAGAAGGAAAGAACTCACAGGATATGTGAAATTCCCTCACAAGTTCTTTATTAATGACATTTTGGGGGATTTTCATGTTTGGTTTTTGTTTTTATTATCCTGTAGTACTTCAAAAAATTCTGATCCTTATAAAAAAGCTATCCTAGAGCTCTGGCCAATAAATTGGCATAAGAGTCTATGTTCTACTAGTAAGAAATATTAACTAAATATTATTAGAACAAATGTTTTCTTGCACCATTCTAAATTGACCAGTTAAGGACGTGCTCTTTTTAACACTCTTCTGCCATACACCTTTTAAATTATTTCTGTTGTCTTAGTCACATTATGTAAAATAAACAGAACTTTTACATTTTAAACGTATTTTAGTGAAAAATTTTACCTATTTCAACAGGAAATTGGAGGAAAGACAAATTAATTTTAGAAATTATATTAATCTATTTCCCATTTACACTTCATAATAAAGTAAACGCGTTTTTTTTTTTTTTTTCTTTCCAAAGTAGTTTCTTCTTTTTGATTTTTCTCCATTTCCAAGGTTTGTGATATTCACATTTTTTTTTTTTCCTTTGTAACTAATACACCTATTCCTCTGAAAGAAGACTTGCCAGCTTTTTGACACATATTCTGTTTTGGGCTGTGAGCACAGGCTCTCAGTGTGAAGGTTGAAAAGCATTTGGAAACGGAATAAAAGCATGTTGTCAAATGTTTTGAATTTCACGGAAAAACATAACCTTTTCTGATATTTTACATATAGACAAATCCACAGTACAAAACAACATTAGAAGTCAACATTTGTGTCAATTCACAATTGACTGTCCAAGGTGAAAGGGGGCTAGAGTGTTCGGTCACTCAAGATTTTTTAACACTGTAGCAAACACTGTTCTTGTTCTTGAAAGATTTCAACTTAATATGTATCTAAGGAAGTTCAGTTACTCAATGTAGCTACCTATGTCCATACTGAAGAAAGCATACCTTTTACAACTCTCAAGCAGCCTCAGAATTAAGGTGTACAAACCCCACGTATCAATATGATTCCTTGCTCCCTTTTCTTTGTCCATTTGCCACTAGAATGAACTAGCAATCAATAAGCCACCACCACAATCATACGGCATCATGAGCAATGGAAAAATAGAGGGAAAGAAAGGGGTGCCTTGGTGGCTCAGTGGATTAAAGCCTCTGCCTTTGGCTCAGGTCATGATCCTGGGGTCCTGGGATTGAGCCCTGCATCTGGCTCTCTGCTCAGCAGGGAGCCTGCTTCCCCCTCTCTCTGCCTGCTTCTCTACCTACTTGTGATCTCTCTCTGTCAAATAAATAAATAAAATCTTTTAAAAAAGAGAGAGAAAGAGAAAAAAAATGCCTAAATAAAAAAGGCAGATGAAAAGTAAAACTCTATCCCCACTAATTGAGAAGCATAATTGTATTCATGTTTGGTGTTCACTTCATCTATCCATGAGAAGAAGGACGACTAAGCAAATTAATGACATGAAAACCATTCTGAGGAGTGTAGCTCATTTTTCCATGTGATTTTATTTTATTCTTTCACTGGTAAATCTTGCTTCCCAAAAAGACCATTCATGGCACTCAGGTCAGTTTGTAAATAAATATCTGTGTATGTCTGTTTTTAATCATTGTCTGTGACTTCCACTAGACCACTAGCTTCAAGACGCCAGATTTCTGGTCTACTCTGCATTGTATGTTCAGTGCCAAACACAGTGCCAAGCCCAGAGTAAGTTCTCAATAAATATTTATTCAACAAATAAATAATCACCCCCTTTATAGCACTCCATGCCTAGCATACTTGAGTCCATAATAGTGGTTAATAAATTCTTACTGAATTGCATTAAGAGGATAGTCTTGAGGGAGGTGGTTTTGGAATTACAAATTTATTCATTAAAACACTGAAATAATAATTGGAAGTCATGTGTAACTTTCCTTCAGGCATGTGCTTAATTTGACATAATTTTGTTAAACCCTATCCCTGTTTTAGTTTTCTTTACTGTTCGTGCCCTAAATTATTAAATGCATTTCTTTTCAACAAAACACATGACTCAGACTTTTCTCTCCCTCAAATAAATTATTCCTTCAGGTATTCAAAATTATTAGAGGGTATACTTATATCAAATTTCCATTGATTAGTAACTAGTCTTGGTGTTGAAAAACTAGGAGTATTTAAATGTAGCTACAGACTATTATCAACCAACCAGGTACTAGCTCCTCAATAGACATATTTCTTCTGAATATCCTTCCTGGTTAAGTAACTGAAGAAAACCTTGTTTCAAACCACGGAGATGAACCCCGAGCGGTCCACTGACACCCACTTCACGCCAACTATGCTGTACCTTTCAACAGACACAAAATGCCCATAGTATGTGACACGGTGCCTCCCCACCATCCTGGCCACAAGCTCTCTGGACTTCCTTCCCGTGCCCTCTTTTAACCGCTCCTTTTTGGTTTCTGCCAACTCCTCTTCAGGACTTCTCCTCTAAGGGTTGCTAGTCCTCAGATTTGTTTTCTCTTTCCCTTCCATCTGGGAAGCAACAGAAAGTAGAGCTTATCAACAGCCTGCTTCCAGTCCAATCCCAGATCTAACACTTTCCAGCTGTGTGATCTTGGGCCTCGGTTTCTTCATCTATGAAATGGGGGTTTCTATAAAGCAGGGATGTTAACAGTACCTCTCTCATTGGGTTGTTGTGAGAATTAAATGAGATAATATCTCTAAAATGCTTAGAAGAGTTCCTGACGAGTAGTTAGTACTCAAAGAATGTTAGATATTTACCTATGGTCTCTTCCTCCATCATTTCATCAGTCTCCACCCTTATATCCATCATCTTTCATCTTTCAATATCAGTATCAACCATGACCACCTCATGAACTGAATTCCCAAACATGAGACATCTACTCCTGCCTTCTCTCTAAAGCACCAGCCTGAATACCCAACTGAGTCATGGCCCACTCAAGCTCAACACATCCAAATCTGGCCTCTACTTCTCCAAATCTGCCCATTTTCAAATAGTACCACTCTTCTCCCAAACAGACAGCTTGGAAACTTTTCTATTTGTTGCATTCTAGTTGGTATACTGGCCCATGTGAGTGCTCAGTGAGTAAACACTGAGCCAGTGGTCTTTCCACCACCTTCTTCCTTTAATGAGCCTCCCACCCGGCTGCCTGAGTAAGCCTCCTAGGAATAACTTCTTCACCACACATCTTTGATTCCTCCTGTAACCGACTCATCAAACAAACATTTATAGAATGCCTTTGAAAACTATCTTGGCCCAATATATAAAATATATAAAAACTATGGCCCAATAATATAAAAAGGATTAAGAAGTAAGACGTTTTATAAGAATAAATATTAAAACAGATTCCTAGGGTAATTTATGAAGCTCAGTACCATCAAAAAAAAAAAAAAAAAGTCAGGAGGAGGGTATAACTGTACCTTCAAAATGCATCAAATTTCAGTCACAGTGTGACCGGAAAAGCTCAAGTAAAATAAAGAACTTCAGAAAAAAAATTACTAAAAATATTTGCCACCATAATTGGTCAGGACACCAATGGGGCTCCTGAGTTTTTGGTACTTAGAGCCCTGTATCTGCTCTACCATGGGGAGAAAGCAATACGGAGAGGCCACTGCATCAAGCCTATGATCAAGAATTTATGTCTGGCTCAAATCAGAGTCCACATCAAGAAAGATTTGAACCTTCAAAGCAACATGTTATGGTCAGCACCTTTCATGATTTGGGCAACTTTTCTCAACTGCAAACTCAAAGTTTGAGTTTAACTTTATACCCAAATATTTAATTTTAATTAATTTAATTTAATTATTTTAACTTAATTTTAATTTAACTTTATACTCAAAGTTAAATTTGAGATTTTCTTTTCAAAGCCCGCTCCCTTTCCAGGGCTCAGAAGCATGGCTTCAGAGTCCCAACAGGCCACAAATTCAATGTTAACTCTGCCACTTACCGGCCCAGTGACTCTGGAAAGTTATTTCACTTCTCTGAGCCTCATTTTCCTTATTTGTTTAAGTGGGTAATAATATTTACCCTACAGGTTGAGAGAAATAAATGAGAAAAAGAATGTGTTTAAGTCACTTAGCACAGCACCTGGCACAAATAAAGACTCAAGAACGGTAATGATATTTTGCAGTAAATAATCACCATCTACCCAATATCCCAGGCTAGTGACAACAGAGATGTTACCACTGTTTTGTTCCCTGGAGTTACCACAATCACCAAGTTCTGCCAATTCTGCCCCAGATATATCCCACTCGTCTTTGACTTCTCCAACAGTGCCCTGTGTAGATACTATCATTCTCTCTTCTCGAAGATGAAATATGACAGTGTCATTTCCATGCAGCAAGGTGCTTGGGCCCCTAGTGGTGCCAGGATCAAGCCTGAGCTTACTAAGATGGCATTTAGCACCCCCTCTCTCATAATCCCCCTGCCTTGGGGGATCTCTCCAGCCTTGCCTTCTGCTAGTCTCCCAAGCCTCACATGTGTTCCCCCTAAACTAGAGCCACTCTAATCATCATCTAAAGATTACATGTTGTCCCCATCCAACTCCCCAGGATATCCTTCTGCTCTTCACTTAACGAAGTCCTGGTGCCTTTGTCTATGAAGCTTTCCTCCAAGGCAGACTTAGTTGCCCCTCCTTTTTACCCCAACTGCATTTTTTTCATCCCTGGATTTCACATCGTGCATCCTGTTTTCCATGTCTGTCTTCTCAACTTAATGGTAAATTACTTGAAAGCAGGCACCATATGTATTTATCCTCCATTCCCAATGCTGGGCATCTATCCCATATGCAAGCGTTGCTTTTGATTAAATACAATCTAATTAAAACTAGGAACGAACGCTTTATTAAAACTGAAAACTGAGGTACGCTAAACATAACTCAGACTGTTTCACTAGCAAATATTCCCAACCAAGGTGAACTTAAAATTCCATGATATGTTCTACTCTCATGGGAAACCACAGTAAATGTTCAAAATACTCATGTCATTAGCAAAAGAAAAAAAAAAGGTGAAAGACCTATTTGCCACTTTCTATCCTACCATCTCTATAGGGTTCAATAGACTTTCTTAAGGAGGAAATTCTTAAGAATTCAGAAACTCTCACTTTCCAATTATGGAAAGTCCTTTACTGTTACCATACATTAAGTGCTTGCTGCATACAAAGTCCTGTACTGAATTAGCCCCCATTCTACTAACAATTCCACAAACTTCGTAGATATTTTTTTTGTCCTCACCTTGCAGAAGAAGAAACTGGGCCTCAGAGATGAACTTCTCCAAGTCCCACAGGTTGTAAATGACAAAGCAGAGATTTGAACACTGGTCTCTGAGAATCCAAAACCCACACTGCCCTTCTCGTAGGTGACCCAACCAAGAACCCTCATGCTATTCCACCCACTCCCAGCAATCCTGGCTGGAAGTTAGGGAGAAAACAGGAGTGGGAAAATCAGAGACTGTAAACAAAGGAGAGTGAAGGTTAATAAGGAAATGAAGGAGATCATCCTCTAGAAAATATATATTTCTTGAAAGTGCAGTGAGATTTCTTTCTGCCAAGTACCGGCCTAAAATCTATGCAAAAGAAGAAAAATCTATGAAACTTAAAATCAAACCGTTAGTCCTAGTTAAAGAAAAATTAAAACAAACAGGCTCATTTTATTAATCCACAAACCTAACAACACTCAACAAAAGGTTTCTGTAAATTTTAATTGCAGCAATCTGGACAATGTTTTATTATGACTCATTTAGTTGAACCACAATGTTTGTGCAATATATTTTGCCCTGCTTTATGAGATTGTAATTGCAGTGAAATGCTACTATGCATACTCAATTAAAATACACCAGACTTATCAAAATAAAGTATTTTGGGGAAACAGCATGCTCTGTATTTATTTTACTTTATAAATCCTGCAAATACTATTTCATTTTTTTGTTTAAGATTTTATTTATTTATTTGACAGAGAGAGAGGGAACACAAGCAAGGGGAGTGGGAGAGGGAGAAGCAAGCTTCCCACCAAGCAGGGAGCCCAACGTGGGCCTCAAACCCAGGACCCTAGGATCCTGACCTGAGCCGAAGGCAGACGCTCAATGACTGAGACACCCAGGCACCCTCTTTTTACTATTTCTGCCTAACATCTCAGTTTTTGCTTTTCTGAAATATACTTACCAATTCCATTCTGAAATATACTTATTCCCCAGTGTTTGAGAGAGCTAACTCCTAATGTATAGAATGTTTTCTCCTAGCCATTTCCCAAATATGTGCCCAGAGCAGAGACACGAGGTTCTGCCCTGTACTCTGCAAGGGGCAACTTGTTCAGTGAGGGCCACTCACTCACCTGAGCCACTTCCTTTCTCCTCTGAGTCTTGCTCTTAATGGTACAGGTTGTCATACTGTCTTTCTTTTTTTTTTTCCCTGTCATTCTTTCTGTCTTTCTTTTTCCTCTGAAAATTGTTTATAAAATAAATATTCCAAATATAAATATATACAGGTCCATAATCCCTTTGCCAAAAACGTCAGGGTCACAGATGTTGCCAAATGCAGGATTTTGGAAGATTTAAAAACTAAACCCCATATACTACATAAAACTCCCAGTGGAAACTGGGCTAGTGCCCTGCAATCAAGGACTCCAATATTTCTACGGCAAAGTGAGTGAAGAGTAACAGGAAATGTAAGAAAGACAGACTTGCATCTATTCCGTTCAGATCATGCCACCAAATTTGTTTCAGAGAACCTTTCCCTTTGCAGAGCTCTTAGGATGTCAGACTTGCAGATCAGGGGCTGTAGATATGTGTATACCCTAGCAACAGGTCTTGGGGGAAGCAGTTTTGGGAATAGGAACCTGTTAGCACCTCATCATTTTGTAGTAAGGTCTATGTTCTGTCTGAGCCCTGCCTTTTAAATACAAGCATGTGGACACGGTAGATGGTTAAAAATCTGAAGTGTATACTTCTAAAAAGACCAGTAAAGGATCCATCATATTGGGCATATGGAAGAGTTTGTCTGGATACTAAGGTAGTATTTGGCAGAATTAAATAAATGTGTGAATAAGCAGTAAGATCATTTAATTTGCAGGATTTTATTATATTTTTCTCATTTGTTTTACTCTTAGTTTGAAAAGAAAATCATCCCCTGGTTCACATGTGAGTGTGGTTGGACATATGTTCTCAGGAAGCCTGCCACATACCAGTAGAACCATGTTCATTATCATACATGAAATAAGACAAGAGGATCAAAATGAACTAAAGAATTGATAATATCATATAGCACTGTCCTTTCTTTTAGCATGTTGTGAACATGTGGATATATTTAAAGGTCTCCTTTACGTTGGATAATATCAAAGACAGATCCAATTGATTTTATGTAACAGGCTATTTCAAAGTACTGAACTAGTTGAACTAATGCTTTCTTGCAAAATAAATAATTCGGAAAGAAAATAGATCTTTATTCTTAAATCCTCCTCCCTTCTCAATTAATTAGATTTTGTTGCTGAAAGGAAGTTAAGAAATTCAGCATAAGCCTGATTATATCATGAATGTAAAATGAGCAGGGCAAATAATGCGCTCTATACTCTTTCAAACAAGTTAAATAAGTCCATAATAGCCCACCAGTTGTGTAAACACTATTTCACTATACTTGTAAAAGAAATATTGACTTACCTGTTAACTAAAATCATCCTGGCATGCTTCAGCTAAGCTTATTAGTAATTCTTGTGGTGTACATGAATGTTTTTAGTTGTGGACTTTTATCAAAGATTAAAGAATTAGGAAATCATCCATTTAGCAAACCCAGAAAGCAGACATGTACCAGATTGCGCTTTACCAGAATCGATTTTAGGAACTTGGAATCAAAGACTCTGAGAAGCAATAAGTGACTTAAATTCTGGCATGAGAGCTTCCATTACATACCAGCTCGTTAACACTGACATACTTCCAAAGTCATAAATAAGAACATTTCACCCCGACAAAATACTGAATGAATCTGCTTTAGACTATCTATTACAAGTAAAGGTACTGTTGTTTGCTTTGACATCTCACTAGTATGTGTTCCTATGAGTTATCAAGAGAAAACAGAAATGTATATATTTAAGAGGAAAAACCTTGAATATATACTTGTCTACTCTTCACACAACAAGCCACCATTCTCTGTTCCAACTGGCTCCATTGCAATCCAAAAGACTATACTTTTCCTTTAAAAAAAATATGTGATGGGGTCCCTGGCTGGCTAAGTCAGCAGAGCATGCCAACTCTTGATCTCGGGGTTATAAGTTCAAGGCCTACACTGAATATAGAGATTACTTAAAAATAAAATCTTTAAAAAATAAAAATTTTTGAAAATATGTGAATTTCTTTCTCAATGAAATGACAGTAACCCCAAGATCTTATCCAGCTTAAGAGTGTGTATGTGTGTGTGTGTGTGTGTGTGTGTGTGTGTGTGTGTATGTGTTTGAGGGTGGGGAGTGGTAGTGTTTAGAATTCTCAAGAGATTTGGAAAAGAAAGTCAAATGACTCTAGTTAGAATTTTAGCTCTATCACCTTCTTGTTGGTCTCCATTAGGAAAACCATTTGCATTTCCTATCCTTAAAACTGGTGTAAGAATAATATCTGTCTCATAAAGTTGTTAAGAGGACCCGGTGAGGATATGAATGTATAAAGGCTGAGTCAATGCTGATGGTCATTATAATGCAATTTGAGAACCTGATCTTACAAATTAAACAGACAGACTACTCTTCAGTGTCCTTACTGGAAATTTTTTTTTTTTTTTTTTTTTTTTTTTTTAGTGTGCAAGGAATCTGATGTGCTGTATTCTCATCTTTACTAGCTCAGTTAAAGTAACAAACATACATGCATTCAGGCAATAAAATTATAATTAGCCAAATCATTCCTATTTTCAATGTATATGATTTTTCTATCTTGTAAGGTCTATGAGACCTTGGGGATTCATCAGGTCACTCTTAAATATCCACACTTCCTGTGCCTTCAGGTTTTTAACTGAGCATTCTTGCTTGTAAGTAATCACAAACAAATTCCCACTCACCACCTCAAACAAAACAAAATTCATTAGTTCACCAATTTGGAGGTGATGAGTAGAAAAACTCTTAGCTCCAGGTGTTTAAAAGATGACCCTAGGATTTTGCTTCTCCCTTTACTAATGCTGATAAAGTCCAGGGAGTTTTCTCTACAGCAGAATAACAGTGCGCCTGACTCTAATTTTCCTTGTCCTTACAATTCAAAAAGCCAGAGAAGATCTTCTCACTCTAGAGTCTATGATCATCTCCCAGATTCAGATTGTTTTGCTTGGGTCATATGCCTGCGCAGGGGCAGAGAGGTAGAGCCATACAATAGACAGCCCCATCAGAATCACTTAAAGGTTCCCAAGAAGTGTGGAGTGTTCCTACCAAGAGGAGAGAGGAGAAACATTGGCAGGAAAATAGACAGGTAGATAGATAGATGATAGATATAGATAGATAACAGATGCTCAGTATACCTGGCTTCATTGAGGACAGCTGTCTACCCCCATTTTATTGAATCAGAAATCCCTCTACTCTCCATGAATTTATTAACAAGCTTTAATTCCTGAAAAGAAGAGGAAAGGCACTAACATAGGATGAAAATCTACTCTGCTCTAGGCCAAGTTTGAGACATTTTCACATTTAGAACAACTTAGGTGAATAATTACCCCCCACCCCTTTTACAGTGAGAGTAACTGAGACAGGTGGGCTCATTCTGTGCCTCTGATCAAATAACCTGAAACCAGCAGAACCTACATTCAAATCTGGTTCTGCCTGATTCATTCCACAACTAGAGTGTTATGCTCTTTTCAACAACCCTGAAGTCAAGAAAGTATTGCCAAAAGTTTCTAGGCAGACGGTGGACACAACCATATTTGGATGCCTGTGTTGATAAATCGATCAGTCAGTAAATATTTGTTAGGTTTGGGGTCACTACCAGGAGCTTCAGTCCTACAGGTAGAGATAAGACAAATGGCCTAGTCCCTGCCTCCAAAGTTGTCCCAATAAGGTTGGCAAAACAAAACAAATACGCTTTCAAGTAAAACTTCACAACTAAATTTTGTAGTATTTACAACATACCTTTCGGTGAGATTCATCTTCTGGGGGAGTCTCCTTTAGACTGCAAGCTCCACACAGAGAGCTAACTTGCCCCTCGGGTCACTGCTACATCGTGATCCTCGTTCTACAAATATTGGTCGCTTGATGATGAAGGCAGACTGCGGTCACGGGAGGTTTCGTAAAAAGAATAAATCTTGAGTTGCACTTACAAAGTAAGTCATCTGGGGAAAGAAAAAAGGTGGGAAGGAAAATAGGCAATTTGTTGGCATTCTATACATGTGGAAGCAATGGCTGGGAGAAACAGTAATGCAGAAATGAACAAAGTGATGGTAGGGGATGTGGTGTGTATAGGGATAAGTGGAGAACAGTCCAGAACTGGGAACTGCCCTCATGTCCAGAAACCAGGCTTAACTCACAGTTTTCAGCAGCCACTGTCAAATTTTCTGATATCTCTGGGCCACAGCTCCTTTATTTGCAAAATGAGGAGGATGGAGTTTCTAATTCTCAGCCACTCTACCCCTCCATCTAATCCAGAGAATCACAAACTTGCAAATGATGGGATTCACCCAAGAAAAGGACATGATCAGAATACTGATTTAGGTCCAGGTACCTATATTAACCATAAAAGCTCCACAGGTGATCAGCCAGGTGCGGGGATCACTCCTTCAATGAAGGATGGCAAATATACCTAACAAAAAAGAAAAAGAACTTCCCAACTGTAAAATTCTGAAGTTTGTACAGGGAATTCGGTGGGAACGGCAAAGTGGAAGAAGACTAAAAGAGGCCTCGAGAGCCAAAAGTGTTCTCCACCTTCATAACAAGGAGGCATTGTGCCCCAGAGAGAAAATTGTGCATTTTTGTGAGTTGATGTGACAGGCTTGGGCCGTCACCTCCTTAAGACCCTCTCTCGGGGCCTGGAGACTTTGATTTGTTCCCACTGAGGGCTTCTCTCCAAGAAAGCCCCAAGTCCTTCTTTCTTCCCTAGTTTCACCATAGGGCACTTGCCGAAGCGCGCGTGAGAAGACATTCTGCCCTGGTACTCAGCAAGTTTTCCCAGAACCCGGCGCCTGCCGCCTGGGCACTGGGGGAGGGGAGCGGCGTTGGAGAGGGGGGACACTGCACTTACAGAACACTGGGGGCACTTGGCAAGAAAAGGCCCCTCCCTGAACAAAAGCAAATGGCCATCTGTCTGTCCGTCTGGCATTGTTCTTCTAAAGGTGACTTTCCAGGGGATCCTGAAACACTTCAAAAAAAAAAAAAAATAGCCATTTCGTCTTTTCACCCCAAGAGTTAGGAAGGCAGAATTGCAGTACTTGCTCACGAGACGTATTTACTTAGCCATTAACCAGGCACTTTGGTTTTAGGGCAAAAGCGAGCTAGACAGTGTGCTGTGAGGTAAGGATCAAAGAGGCCACCCATCGTTCGCCCGGGAATACCTGTTTCCTTACCCTGATAACTTTAACTATTTTTCTGGACTGAATTTTAGTCTTTTTTTTTTTTCCCCTCCAAATCACTCCATGTATTCCATCCGTTATTTGAAGTGGGCTTGGAGGAAGCGTGCTGCATCCTTCAGTCCCTGCGCAGCTGTGTGTCCCTCAGACCGGTCCCTTTCGGCTCTCGGATCTGGGTCGCCACCACGCAAAGGGGAAGGGGGGGTGCCCCAGCCCTCACACAGTGCTGAGCGCCGGAATCCGTCCGGCGGCCACCAAGCCCGAGCGCCGAGAACTTGCCTGCACCTCTTGCCGCCAGCCGCCTCCCAGCCGGCGCTCGGGAAAGGAGGGAGGGGGCGGGAGGAGGGAAAGCGCGGCGGGGCGGGGGGGTGTGCCTGGGAAGCCGGGCTGCGCTGACGTCACTGGGCGCGCAATTCGGGCTGGAGCGCTTTAAAAAACAAGCGTGCGAGCGGAGATGCTGCTCCACACCGAGCAGGCGGCCTGCAGCAGCAACGCTCTCTGCCCCTGCGGCGGCTGCAGCCAGGGCCGCTGCGGAGGCCCGCGTGGCGGCAGCGGGCACGGCCGGGACCCGCGGCGCTTCTCCTCGGCGCCCCCGCCGTGGGGCAGGAGCCCAGTGCCCAGCGCTGCAGGCGCGCGCTAAGCGGCAGAGGCCCGCGGCAACCCGGACGCTGCCCTCCGACCGCGGCTCGCTCCCGGCCCCCTGCCCGGGCACCATGGACACCTCCCCGGTCAGCGTGCTCCTGTCCTTGCCGGTCCTGTTGCAGCTGGCGGCCGTGGGCGGTTCGCCCAGGCCCCGCGCGCTGCTGCGGGGGTGCCCCGCGCACTGTCAGTGCGAGCCCGACGGCAGGATGCTGCTCAGGGTGGACTGCTCAGATCTGGGGCTCTCGGAGCTGCCTTCCAACCTCAGCGTCTTCACCTCCTACCTGTAAGTGCGCCCCGCTCCGCTCCGGGAAGGGGACAGATCGGGGGAGAGCAGCCTGGGGGTCTGGAAGGCACCGGGCGAGTTTGCGGAGGGCATCTTGGACAGACGTGTTTGGGCCCCCGGGGAAATGCACGTGTCTCGGGGGGAGCACGGGCGCACTTTGGGGGCCCGCAGAGAAACGGCTTCAAGTGCAAGCCCCAGAAAGCGCTCGTGCGTCGCAGCTTCCCGATGCAGCTCTAGGCAGGTCGCAGGGCTCCCGGTGTAGGCATCTGCTTGCAGTGCAGGCATATGCGCCCCTGAGCCTGGGTAAGGGCGGGCGGCCCAATTGATCCCTGCTGCAACCTCCCCTCCGCGTCCAGACGCGTTCCACGAAGACACCGGCTGTAAAAAGTTTCCCCAAAGGAGAACTCCAACTTGCTCAGCCCGGAAGGAACTTACTTTGCATCCCTAGCACGGAGGTGTGATGTAACCTTTTTCTTTTCTTTTCTTTCTCCCCCCCCCCTCCTTTTTTTTTTCTTTTAATGAAGTGATTAAAATGTGGCAACCACAAACCCTGATTAGAGCTGCCAGAACGTTATCTTTACCTTTGGCTGCCCGAGCCGCCCTTTGAAGTGCCCGCGGCCACGGTGTAATCTTTAACCATCTCCTCCTCCCGGGGAGGAAAAGGGAAGTGGGCTGAAGGCGGCGGGCGGGTAAACAGCGGCGCCGACAACCCAGAGGAGACCCGAAGCTCCGTCATCCCTCGGGGATCCTCCCCCCTTTCACCCCCACCACAGCCTCCAAAGCCCCAACCGCGAAGACCAGGCAGGGGCTCATTTCATAATTTTGTCTCAGGAAAACCGAGACCCGAAGGATAACAGGTGTTTGGGTGGATGAGGTGACCCAGGAGGAACCCAATTCTCGGGAACCAAGGCGACTACTTCCCCCAAACCCATGGAGTGTCTGCGGCTCGGTTCCTTCGGGCAGAGGGAGACTAGAGTCAGAGCCACTCTGAAAAAGGGGTCACGAGGTGGTCACAAGGTGACCCGTTAAAGTTTTAATTCGAGTCACCGCAGTGAGCCCACCCCAAGCCCACGCCATGCCAGTTTCGGCTTCTCTGATGTACCTTGGCAGGAGGGAGTTGGGATGTTTGTGTGAACTGGTTCTTTCCTCTGTTTAGTTGTTTTCTGGAGAAAAGAAACATGAAGAGGCTTGCATAAGGCCTTCCACTAGATAGTGATCCTTTTTCTGGAGACAGAATGAGAAAGAAAAAATTTATTTGCTTTAATATTTGCATTGAAAAGAGGGCACGATCCTGCTAGATTTTAGTGTTAGCAGATGGCAGTCTCCTTCTCATCTACCATAAAACTGTTTTGCATGCTTTTTTCTTTACTTGAAAAAATTATAAAATTATGTATTTCCCCACCAGGTTTTCCTCCAATTGCACTCAATGCAGGTGGTATGTTTACACTGGTGGAAATGACCATTCTCTAAGAATTCGCATTTCTTCCCCCTCAACAGCAGTCTGTTGTACTACAAAGTGAAAGGCTCATCCCCAGCCTCCGGTTTAAACGCTAAACTCACTGTTTCAAGAATCATAGGGTCTTCTGTATAGTGAATTTTTGAGAGCAGTTTGGCAACTACGCTCAAGAGCCTGGAACTATTCTTCCCCATTGCCCTGAAGAAATTGATTAGTTACAAGGGAGGTGTGCAGTCCCCCCAAACACGGATGGATTGCAATCATACACTTGTCATAAGAATACAGAAAATAAATTTATGAGTGGTGTCAGGATGCTTTTTTTTCCTCCCACTTGAAAGAGTGAACATTTGTTAGGCTTCTGTTACTAAAAGTTGGCATCAAATGCTGTTTCAGATGATTTCCGACATACCTCAAACGCATCTAACTGTGTCCTCCATGGGTGAGGAGATCTTCCTGCCACCGTTCCTTATCTGTCTATCATTATAGATAACTCCTTGGAGTTAAGATAGCGTTGGGAAGTTAATTGTCATCTCTTTCTCCGTGCGGTTTGATGACAGCCTGTACTCCGGCCTAATGGGAAATTTTCTCAGTGCGCTATAAAATATTAATTTCAAAGTGTCTGAAAAGTGTCCCAGTGAATGTTAAAAACTTGTTTCTCGCTGCTAAACATGTCAGGCACCATCAGTGCTAAATGTAGAAATCAGTCCTGAGGTAAATAACCAAACCCATGTTCCTCATAAGGTGTGGTTTCAGAATTTAGTCTCCTTATAGAATACAAAATGTCAGGAGCCACCGGATGCCCTTTCTTGGAGGGGGATGGGGCGGTGGGTGAGGGGCTTAGAGAGTTTTGGGTTTTGTTTTCACAACCACAGGAACTCTGTGTAGACATTAAGGGCAGATGGTGCCCTCTTTTGGTTACACCTAGAATTATCTGACCATTTCTGCCTTCACTTGTACGCTCCTAACCTGAAAGAGAAATTTTTATTTACTCATAATCAAAGAAATAAGCATGTATTGGTTTCCTTAGTTTAAGAAATAACTTCCCTTTGCTCTTGAAAGAGACCATGAAGTTATAGCCGGGTACCGCTGGGGCCCCACCATAATTAAGCTTTGGCGAGAACATCAAACCGTGCCCAGGGTTGTCGTGGGTAAGAAGCCAGACTGCTATCTTTAATTGTTTGTAGTAGGTTATCACCATTTATTTGAGTCAAAATATTATCTCTTAATCTTCCTTCCCTCCCCACAGAAGAATAAGCGTTTAATTTTCTTCAAACAGATTGATGATGGCAAGTTGCAGCTGGACACATTTGGCAAACGGATTTGCCATCATCTGATAGCTGGCTAGCCAGACTCGTAGGTAAAGAAAGTTTCCGGAGCCTCTTCATAGAAGGCAACAGCTATTTATGTGCAGTTTTGTAATCTTTGTTCCCCCAGAAAAGCTCAGTGTTAAGCCAGTCTAAACATTAATACTGATTCTCTTTTCTTACTGAACTGCATTCCCCAGTAGATCTGTATTTGGACCACTAAACATGGTGGAAACACTGGAAAATCTCAATCTTAATCTTCTCTTTCTCTCTCTCTCTCTCTCTCCCAGTCGTTTTGGGCTCTGATTTCACAAAATAATAAATAGGCTGATAAAGCTCCCTCTGCATTAAAATAAGGGAAACACTAAGGTTGAGACCTAAAAGCAGGCAATAACTGGTTACAGTGTTTAATACATTTCAGTCTACCAGGAATGATCTATCAGAAATAAGCAGATGATCTTATTATAGATAAATTATTTTAATGCATGAAACATGGACATTTTTTGCTAATTGGGTCTCAAAAATAATTCCCCCTATGCTACTTAGATGTGTCTTTCCCCCAGTTAGTGTGGCATCCAGACAGAAAACTAAATCCTTATGAACATCCTAATATAGTTTCAGTATAGAAAATATACTTTTCTTTATTGATCTAGAACAGCCACTTTATTTTTAAATGAACGCTGAGTTTTTCCCTGCTATTGCTTAAACACACGAATATTTTATCCACAAGCAAATTCATGTCACATGAACCAAAGGAACGGGGAAAATGAATTTTTTAAAAAATTTTTGTGTAGCTTGCTTACTTTTCCATATGCAACTTTATAACAAAATTTAATTTTACACATAGTTAGCAAAACTGGTATTAATAAAAACTGATCAAAACCCCCAATTATAACCAATTAAGTATGGCCCTGGTGTCATGCATATGTTTTAAGCACTTAAGATGCAGTTTCAAAATTAAAGAATATTTTTAGAATCTTCTTTGAAATGGTTTAATATATTTCTGCTTCCCTGCAAGCAAAGAAAAGTATTTTAAATCAAAGAAAATGTTTGTAGTTTAGAAATGGTTACAAAAGGCTTTAGCTGTTATAACAGTCTTAAAATTTAGGTCTATTGCAGAATTTATGCAGTTTGCTCTACAGACTGCTTTCAAAATTCGTTGAAAGTAAAAAGATGTCAATGACTTTCCTTCATTTTAATGAAGCTCTTTCTTTTTCTCCAGGATTCCCAGCGTTGTTTTAGTAGTGTTTTTGTTAATGGGGGCAATTACTGAAACTCATTGACTAAATTATTCCGAGTGATTTTTTTTTTTTTTAAAGCAGTGGTTCTGATTCAATTTTGTGATGTAGATTTAAAATAAATATTTTCCTGAATATGATCAATATGTGTATGACAGTTTGTGTGATGAGAATGAAGTTTTACATAAAAGAAATATGATCTTCAATCAGATCTTCAATCTTTTTTTTCTTCAAAGTAAAGGAGTTCTGATAGCAATCACAAACGAATTAGAGGATTGGAATTAAAAAGAAGAACCTTTGTAGTTAAATGAAATGTGTTTTGATAATGGAACCATTCCCACTTGGATGTGTTTGAAGTTCAAAAACACTAAGCTGGTCTATGATTTCTCGAAGTTAAGTTTTTTAACTGAACTATTTGATTTTTTTAATTTCCAAGGCATCTGTCAAAGGCATAGAGATAGTATCCATGTAAGCAATTAACTCCAAAAAGCTGTCATATAATAAACATTGCAGAATATTTGTAGTTTTATAACTGATACCTAATAGCTACTGACCTTAGTAGAACACTTTTTATATTTTTTCTATAAAATTCATACATTTAAGTCATTTTAGCTATAAACTGAAGTATGTTTCCAATTAATCCAAATCACATGCCATAAGATAGAAATGGAAAACAGTAGTGAGCTCTGCATTGAGCAGTTCTGTGGAGTAATTTTTTGTTTTTGTTCAGTTACTTATATAAATTTAGAATAATGCTAAATGGTATATTTCCTCGTAAACACTCCACAAGTGGATATTTCTGGCAAATTAAATTCTTCATGAGAAGGCAAATTCTTTCCTATGAGATTCAACCTCTTCACTCCTGTTGCAATGTTTTCCTTTATATAGTCTCACTTTATAGCACAAAGATGAATCAGACTTGCATCAGAACCACAACTGATATATTACATACCAAAGAAAACAAGCTGATCATCTAGTCCTGTCGCTATTTTTGATGTCTCTTAGCAGAATTTTATTTGTTAAATGTATCCATGAGTTCTAACCTCCTGCAACTTTTTTATTCCCCTATCTGTCAGCTTCAATCCACATTTTTATTTACTCGTTATAGACGCCAACTACAACACTCCGTCTCACCCAGGGAACAACCTTTTCTTTTTTTTTTTTTTTTTTAAAGATTTTATTTATTTATTTGTCGGAGAGAAAGAGAGAAAGCACAAGCAGGCAGAGTGGGAGGCAGGGAGAGAGGAGGAAGCAGGCTCCCCGCTGAGCAGAGAGCCGGATGTGGGGCTCGATCCCAGGACCCTGAGATCATGACCCAAGCCGAAGGCAGTGGCTTAACCCACTGAGCCACCCAGGCACCCCCTGGGAACAACCTTTTCTATGGGAAAAGGAGATATTTCATCGGCTGTAGGGTGGATTTTTTCATAAAATTTTTCATAATTCAAAGTTAATTTTGTTATCCGGAGGTGGGAGGCAGGCCCGTTCTTGAAATCCCTGGCATTTTCTACCTCTCCCAGTGAATTTTTTTTTTTTTTTATTACATTGATCAAGCCCAATGAAAATGCCTTCTTTGAAACCGGTAGGTAGAAGAACATTAGTCATTTGATTTCAAGCGATGAAATTGCATTGTCTAGGGGTAATAGTAAAAGACTGTTAACAGGGTGTCCGCAGTAGGAAAAGAGCTGTTTTAAAACTGCTTCACAAGCCGGACTCTTTCTTCATACCTTCATCTATTTATGACCCCTGTTCTCAGTGTTGAAGACTGGGAATGGAAAAACAGCAGTTCACACTGAGAGGACGCAGAGGCATGGACCATGTCTGTGAAAGGGTCTTCTTTTAAGGTCAAGTGGAATAACACTCCAGGATGTGATGATAAGCTCTCTTCCCTTCAGGGTTTCTCCTCCTCACTAGACTGTGAGCTCCTCCAGGGTAGGAAATTGTCCACTTTATAACCCAAGTGCCTACGCCAGTGCCTGACACTTAAGTGGTGTTCGGTAAACAGTGACGGTGTGGGAGTGAAAAGAGTTGAAATCCCAGCGGCTAAAAGAGGCCCCTCTGCTCTTAACAGAACCACACAAGGCTCTCCACAGCTCTGTATGGCCCAGCCCCACTTGAAATACAATTAAATTGTATGCAGCTTAAAGGATGCAAGGAGTGCTTTATTTTAACAAATTCACCAGAATTTACATATCTAAATTACTTTATTAGAATAACAGCTGACATTTATATTGTTCCTCCTGAGTACTAGGCATTATGCTAAGTACTTTACTCCTTCATAGGTCCCGCAAACACTCTGTGACACAGATACTATCATCATCCCTAACTTGCAGGCCTGTCTGCTTATCCAAGGATATTTCTATTCCTTGATGTGTTTGGGGACCTCTCTGAAATTATCTTCAGAGCCAGTTTACCAGAAGCACAAGAAAACCAGCCTTCTAATTTATAGCTATGCCTCCCCATGATTGTAATTGGTGCTGAAATATTTCAGCACATTTTTTTTTTCCAGCAACACAATTTAGGAAGCTCTAATACCAGAAGTATTTCTTCAGCTAATTGGGAAATGCAGTTTTAAATTTTCAGTAAAGTGAGAGTAACATTATATAGCCGAGGGCTGATATTTGAAGTTTAGTAGATATTTTTTCATATATCCATTTTCTTACTACCACAGGAATAATTTTTCTTGCCCCCAAGTCAGAGATAAATTGTGGTAGCTGTCTAAGTATCCTAAAAAGTGATCAGTTGACTAATAACTTCCAAGTCAAGAATAAAACTCTTTTTTTTTTTTCTATGACCAGATCCATGTGTCAAATAAAGCAGCTGAATTCTTTGGAACTATTTCTCAAGTCAAAGAGACATGCACTTTCTTAATGGGCAGATTTTATTTGAGTTTGTATTCACCTTTAAAGCTGATAAGATGAACTGAAGTCATAAAGGCCATACTACCATTTGATTCAGAATGGAAATTATTTCAAGTTTTGTCTACTTTGCTATCTGTAAACCGTGCACAGTTTAACAGTTAGGGCAGTGATACCGACTTCTGTGTAAATTAGAAATCCGGATGCATCAGAGAAAAGTTTCCCCCTTCAGACAGAAAAACTCTTCCTGAACCATCCATCTTGTTTCATCAGTCTTATATCATTTGCTGCTGGAAATCTAATGTGTGTTAATCATTTACGGCATTACGAAGTCAATGATATGAAAAACCAATAGCTAGCGAATTAATTATAAATTATATTCAGTATAAAGAGCATCTCATCCAGTAAGAATCAATGTTTAGAAAATGTAAGATACACGTGGATAAAATCTCTAAAATCCCCTAGAACACCACTCTCAACTCCAGTTTTGTTTTAACATTAATAATTTAAAATTATGCATCAGTCCCTTTCAAATGTCCCCTTTGTGAAGTATACGCATTTTTTTCTGTATTCGTTTTATCCTCCTTGCCTTCAGAAGGAGTTTGGTTTCCTTTTCGAACAAGGACTGTGGCTGGCAGGAGAGAGGAAAGCAGTCTCTGTCCTACACACACGAACACCCACGGCACCGACATACCAGTAAGAAACGGTTTCCTTTCTGCCACTCGCTCTGTGGAAATGACACGTAACCTTGACATGGCGTGGCAGCGGAGAGCCAGCTCTTTCAAGGCGACAGGCTGAGGAGCTGGCTGCGGGAAGGCACCTTCGGTTTAGTTCAGAAGCTGAAATGCAGAAGACAATCGTCCTGGCATAGGGAGCCCACCTCCAGCTGAGAACGCGTGCACTGAGCTGACCTTCCTGTCAGCCTGCCAGCTGAGATTAAGCTTTCTTCAAGTGGTCCCTTGTCAGCCCGGCCTTTTCCCCAGTGTTGCTCATCTTTCACAACTGGAAGCCAAGTGTTTCAAACTGTTACTCAATTTTGTAGCCAAATTCCTTTATTTCCTCCTTCCTCCTCCTTGTCTCCCTCACACACACACACACACACACACACACACACACACACACACACACAGAGGGATGGCTAACCTTACATTTGTGCCTTCCTTTCCAAAGTCGACAGTCAGAAGAGGACCTAAGAATTTTTATGTTTCACTGAAAAACTGCTAAATATTTCTGTGCTTCTTTTTTCTTGAGACCTTAATTAAGTAGAACTGGGACATCTACAAAAGATGTCTATTTGCAAAAATAACCTGCCTTTGATCAAAAAAGCCGCAAAAGTGTACTTCTCAGGAAAGTAGAAAACCACACATGATCTCAAGTGGAAAAAATATAAAGAATTTGCTGAATTTTTAACCTTAGTACATAACAAAGATATTATTTTAAAGTTGGTTGGTTAATGTGGGCTGTGTTAGAAATTTCATTGTGTTGTGTTTGGGTTTACCCAATGTTATTTTAATGAGTTTATTGGTTCAACACACAAAACACCACATGGCACTTAAGTTTTCAGGTTATAAATTTTCTTGGGAGGCACTTAATTGAAGGAACTCTGTTACATAATCAACTGGTCTTTCAATCTATCAGCACGAAATAACCTTTCACTTTTTGTATACATATACAGTGAGGATTATTTGGTTATAAAAACCAAATAAAATTTTCCATGGAAGAAGTCACATTTCTAAATCATCTATTTTTGTATATATATTGAGACTTTGGTAATAAACACTTATTCCACAGTTTTGTTGAATGCATCTACAGAATGAGTTTGGCATCTTCTAGGGAAGACAGAAATAAGACATCTTCTTCCTTATTTTCCCTTCAAACTTCCTGTCCTGAAGGGACCCTTAGCAGACATGCCTGCATTTGCCCATAGAACTACTCTATGACCATTGGAGTATCAACTACCCAATAAAGTAAAGCCTAGGGGAAAAAAAAAAAAAAAGTGCCAACAGAGTTGGAAAGATGAAGTAAGGAAATCTGCTACCCAAGAGGCTGTACAGGCAGAACTGAGACAGTGAGACCTCTACTAGGCCCCCTGCATCTCTGTCAATCCTTCTCTATCTCTGGCTTCTAGATAGTATCAGAGGACTGGAAACCTGCCTTTTCCTTATCTCAGATACTTTACCCCAGGGCTTCAAACTAGAGATGGAGGGAAGTTTAGAGAGAAGAGTCTTTGGGATTAAAGTATCGGCTCTAAGTGCACTGAAATTGGGGTCTTTCATTTTAACCTGGGGAAGCCACATCACTGTCCCTCTGGTGGGAGGCCCACATCACAGCAGCCCCTTGCCTCAGCAGCTGTTGTTCTCTGGGGGCTCTGGGCAACAGAGGAAGTTCAAGATCTTTTTTCACTGAGTTTTCAAGCTCGGATAGCAAAAGGAAATCCTAGTTAAACCAGATTCTCCCAGGGTGTAAGCATATCTCATTTGAAGATCTCAGAAGTTCTAGCAATGTGATTCACTGACAGCAAGAATGCACCTTCTGCCTTACAGCTGCTGGTCACCCAGCCTAGAGTCTGCTTCCCCAGGGTCTTACAATCCTAAGAAGTGTTAGGTAGATACAGTCTGGTCCTGAATGACTAGAAGGTAGTAATTTGAGGCCCCCTTTGCCTTAGCTGTAGAAAGGCCTCAAAGCAGAGTTAATTGCATATTGGGAAAGGAAAGGCTAATTTTGATAGATTGATGTTAAAGATAATACCAATTCAAAGCTGTGCTAGTAGCTATTTGCATGGAGAGTACATTCTACTATAAAGAACTAAGGATAATCTTTTATACACAGATTACCAGCAGGACTAAGCTGTATACCTAAGGTCACATTACAGAGTACAAAACTGAAATTTAATCATGATTGCTAGACCATTAGCCTAATTGCCCAAATAAACAGAATGAGAATCACTTAGGTGGGTTGCAGAGGTCTCTGATGAGTCAAACGCTATGTCCACCCATGGGATTTAGAATGTGAAGGACCTTGGAGGTCACCTAATCCAACACCTTCATTTCACAGATGATGAAATTCATGTTCCTAAGAGGTAAATGACATTCACGAAAGCACATGGCTGGCAAAAATAGAATTCGAAACCCACTCTCCTGAGAACCCCAGTTGAGTGTTCCTTCTTGTCATTTTTTTGCTCCAATGCCAGACACTCAAGTGAATTCTAAAGTTCCCAGTTACTTTTCTAGGTGTTGCCAAAGAGTCCTGTTGTTTATGTGTGCTATATACATAAATATATGTGCCTGGATTTTAACCGTATCATCTTTTTTTTTTTTTAAGCCCATGGTAGATACACAGAAAGTGTCTCTGTATCACCTAAAAATCTTCAAAAGAGAAGGAAACAACCAGATTTAGTTTGAGAAACAAATAAATAATTTCCCAAATGTCTGTTCATAGTAGTTAAACATGTGTTCATTATAATTTTTTTAAGATTTTTATTTATTTATTTGACAGACAAAGATCACAAGTAGGCAGAGAGAGAGGAGGAAGCAGGCTCCCCGCCGAGCAGACAGCCCAATGTGGGGCTCGATCCCAGGACCCTGGGATCGTGACCTGAGCCGAAGGCAGAGGCCTCAACCCACTGAGCCACCCAGGGGCCCCTCATTATAATTTGAATTTCATTTGTGGCCTTAACTTGACCAAGTTGAGATTGTCTTCATGTCTCTTGAATGTGCTCCCTTTCTCATCCAGCACTGAAATTGCCTTAGTTCATGTTCTCCTTGCTTTTTGCCTGGATCGCTGTGACAGCCTCCTGTCTTGGTTTACATAGACCCTCAGCACACACATTCCCTACCCCCATGCTTGTTTGTCTAACATGCACCTCGAGTCATGTCTCTCTTGTTCAGTCCTTCAGTGGTTTCCTGTGGCTTTCATGATAAAGTTTAAATTCTCAGTTTGACCCACAAAGTAAGCTTCTCTTGCTTCATTGCTCCCCTGCTGCAAGCTCTACCACCCAGCCCCTCCTCTCTTGACTCTCTGACTCCCTTGACTCTCTCTTGACTCCAGCATATCGAACTCCACCTGCAATTTCCATGTTTCCTTCCTCCAGGTGTTCACGTATGTTGGTGTGCGCATGGAATGCCTCTCTTCTTTTTCATTTCTTGGACTTGTAGGAGGAACCTTTCCATACTCAGTTTAAGCATCCACCTCTTCTGGAAAGCCTCCTGTGACCCACACCTCTAGAACCCAGTCTTTGATGCCTCCACATCAAGCTGAGCCCACCTCTGTCCTAGAACTCCCCATACTTGACCACCATATTTGTCTGCTTGTCTGTTTTCATTACTAGACTATGTATACTCCTTGAGTTACGGGTTTTCTTGGACCAAAGAAGAGTCTCCCTGGAACTGAGATCAGAACACAGAATCCCTGTGTTTTTTTCTTTCAGAATCCCTGTGTTTTAATCATGTTTTTCATTTTCTGCATTTTGTGATGCTTTGCTCTCTTGGGGACTTGCGGACCCAGGAGACACTGCCTCTCTCAGGGCTATCTAAAATTCCTAGAGATAGAGAGTACTCCTCTGCAAGTGTGACTTTCATATGCAAACCAACCAATCCAAAGCCCACAACCCTGCCATCTTCATTATTAGGCTCTTACGAGGCACTCTCGTAATATTGCCTCTCCAAAAGACGCCAGCTCCAGGTACCAGATCACTCTTGGACAGCCCCTGTGCCCCCGAGCGTGCTGAAATTATTCTGACTAGTTCCTAGTCTGCTTTCCCTACCTATTCCTGCACATGGAAACCACCATGAACGCTCATGCCCAAGCTTTCTTTCCTCCCTCTCCTCCTTCTTCCTGACTCTGGTGCTCACCCATGTGACCTTGTGTGACTTTGCATGGCCTGATATGCCCCCGACTCTTGGGAACTGTGAGTAACAAATTAACTTTTCACTAACAGTTGTCGCCTGATCCATAGGCCATCCCATACCTAAACAACACTAAAACCTATATTTTAAAATACCCTCTTGTCCATGCGCAGGCCTTTCCCAGGGTATGCTCCAGGGAGAGTCAGTACCATTGTCTCTCTCTAGGGGGCACTCTCTTATTCCCCTAAACGCTGTGGGAAACGCACTTTTCTACATCTAAGATACAAGGCCCCATTTCTCTGGTCCTCAAACATGTAAGAAAAAGGGAGACACGCTGATACAATCGCTGGTATAATCTTATATTCTGAAAGCAGAGAGGTCCTTGCCTCTACACTTGGCAGACTGCAGTGTTTGTAAACTCCCTAGAAAGAGAAAACCACTCAAAGTGCTTTTTGTCCCCAATTTCTCATTTGCCCCTCATAACAGGCAGTAAAAGTTATAATTATCCCTACTTTGGAAATGAGAACAGCTTGGCAAAGATCTCAGACCTATCTCGAGTAACCTTGGCAAGTTACTCTGTGTCTCAGTTTCCTCATGTGTAAAATGTCAATAATTATGATAACCTCCCTCATGGGATTGTTGTGAAGATTGGTAAGATCATTCATGTAAAGCACTTTGCATAGTGCCTCATGTGTGGAGTGAGCATTAAATGTTGGGTGCTACGGTCTTTGTTGCTGATGAAGTTACAGCTGTTAAAACACTGAACCCATGCTTTTCTCTTTTAAGAAAAGATTTATTTGTTTGTTTAGAGAGAGCATGAGCACAGGGAGGGGCAGAGGGAAGGGGAGAATCTCACGCAGACTCCTCACTGAGCACAGAGCCTGACACGGGGCTCGATCTCAGGACCCTGAGATCATGACCTGAGCCGAAATCAAGAGTCCGATGCCCGATGGACTGATCCACCCAGGCGCCCTTAAACCCATGCTTTTCAAATACAGAGTTGCCTCTTATTGCCGTTCCCTAAAATAGTTAAATCCATTGCCCTAAAACTTTATAACATTCATTAAACAAGAATTTTTACCTACTAGGTAAAAGACTAGGGGAAGCAAAAAGGGACAACTTCCCATGAGTGGTGTATCACCCAGCACCTGTTCAAGTTTAAAAGATTCTTTCATCTTTGATCCTTGGTATCAAATAGATAGAAATTTCTGTGTATTGAATGACATCTCATATTTTCACATGAGTGCATAATGTTGTGTAGACACTGCACAGACCTCCAGGGTGATTGATGACCGAGTAGACACTTTGTCATGGATAGTGAGCCCGTGGCCTGATGGTAAAAGCCCACTCTTCAGACAGGAGTCAATGGATGGGCCACAACTTGTGGTCCTGGGCTGAAATTGTTTTTCTCCTCTCATTTTCATCTCACCCGCCCCCATGACTTCTCCGGAGTATGTAGGAAAAAAGCAGTTAGGTGTCTCATTGGGCTCTCAGAAGCCCAATCTCAGCAGCTGACTTGCTGTAAGTAGCAGCAGGCAAGAGAGGACGGATTGCGTTGGGGGTGGAGAGGACATAGGGAAAACAGCCTTTTCTCAGAGCCAGAGATGCACCCCAGAAAACTATGTTTTCAACACAACAAAAATGTGTTTGATTTTTTTCAACGTATTAACAGCTGAAAAAAAAATAACTCTAGGGGGAGAAAAACATGTAAGGAATAGGTTTATGTCTATCTGAAAATACCTTCAAAAGAGTTGAATTTTCGTGAGGAATTACGGCAGCTGTCTTTAAAAAGAAGCAGTTCAGTGCAATTGCAGGAAGGATCTTTGCAGTCAGTGATGATAATGAGGCTGAAATGATTTCCTGGACAATAATAGATACCAATGACTTGAGTCTTTGAGGGGGAAGGGATTCAAAGTTAAATAGAGGGTCAAAGCGCCACTCAGGCTTGTCTTTGAGCTGGGGCCTTGGAATTAGGCCCAGTGATCCCCAGCAGAGAGGAGAGATGGGTGGGCGGTTATTGGACCAGACAGCCTTTTAATTCTGCTGGATGAGCCCTGTGTCACCATCTCCCCATCTTCTCCACACCTTCCTGCAGAAGAGGTGAGCTGCTTCACACATGACCAATGAAATCAAGAGAGCAGGTCTGAAAAGGACAAGGGAACTCTCCCCTCTTGGAACACTTTCATTTCTTACTGTGTGTGAAAGGATGATTCTGGAATTCTCGAGTGCCCACTGAATCACTAAAGTAAGAAGCGGATTTATTTTTACAACCCTAAAGCCAAAACTGAAGGAACATTCAGGCAGACGTCTATCAGTGTTCCCCAGCAGCTTAGAATGGACAAGTGGGATCTATCAGCCTCGCTCTGTTAGGCAGTTTGGAACAGTCACCAACCCAGGCTGGATGACAAGGCAGCAAAAGTCACACAATTTCAAGTGAAGAGTCAGAAGGATCTTCCTTAGGCAAAGCACAGTTCTCCAGGTGGTAAGAGGGTAAGAGAAAAGCGGCAGCCCAAAGGAAACAGGGGCAGATGAGAAAAGAATAAAAAAGCAAAGGTGAGATCAACTGCAAGACAGAGAGAAGAAGCGAGGCATGAGCTCAAGGGGCCAAAAGGGCACAGACGCTGGTGACCGTCTCCACTATGGGGTGGGCTCACCCATCAGGTCAATGTCCATCCTTCAGGGGGTCTACACACACACTCGCACATACTACACACCCACGGTGGGGGCACATCTCTGCATTTACACATGGGAGAAATGGAACTCATTTGGCAAACAACCTGAAAATCTCCCAACCCATGTATCTACTCTCCCTAGGATGCTAAGGCGCCCGGCATAGTCCTAGGAGCTGGGAAATAGTTAACATTGTGATGCAGTGAGACAGAACCAGCTGCAGGTGCGGAGGAGCAGTGTGCTAGATTAGAGGTCTAGTCCATGGTTCCCACATTGTCTGCCCATGAGCTCCACCTGGAACCTAACATTAACCATCTTGAGGCCTAGATCCCACACCAGACCAGCTCGGTCAGAATCTCTCCGGGGATGGGGGGCGCCTGGGTGGCTCAGTGGGTTAAGCCTCTGCCTTCAGCTCAGGTCATGATCTCAGGGTCCTGGGATCAAGCCCCGCAGCGAGGCATCAGAATGACTCTTTTACTCCCCAGGGCAAATTCAGTGTGCGGTCACGTTTTGAGGACCACTGAACTAGATCTAGCTCTCTCCCACCCCATCCGCCATGGGATCTCTGGCAGGATGTGCATACCCTCCCGGCCTCAGTTTTCATATCTGTAAAGTCTGAGAGGTGAGCATATGCTCTGAGGTCTCTCCAGGTCTCTGTGAATCTGTCAGTTTGACACTTGTGTGTATCGTACACCAGGACAGGTGTAGCAAGATTGTAAAAAGGGGAGGTGTCCACGCATCCACACCCACCATCCATTTTGTACAGCAAATCTGGGAGCATTGTTGACTCTCCTGCAGTGAGCATTACTTAAAATGACTTTATTTGTTTTGCAGTTTAGAGGGTCTCTGTAGGTAGCCTCAGGAGCCCATTCATTCATTAACATTAAATCAACAAGGAGACCTTCTTTCTGCCTCTCTCAAGCAGGATTAATGGATTTTTGGCATGATGTGTGCATCTAGCAGCAAAACCTCTTGCTGAGAAAGCTAGCAGGCTTGACTAATTCCCAGCAGTGTTAACTTCATAAACTTACCATAAGCTTTTAACTTTGACTGAAGATTAAAGGTAATGACTTCACGCTGTTATATCTGAATGCGTGATACTCAAGATGCCTAAAAAACTGTATAAAAATGACACACTATCTGAAAAGTTAACATTATATGGATGTTTGCATGTGTGCGTGTATATATCTGGGTTTTACACTTATGAAGATATTCAATTCTGTGTATGTAAAAAAGGATCCTCTTATAAGACTGGAAAAGATTTCTTCAATAAATAATCTACCCCAGATAGAGTATTGACAGGTGTTTATGTAAAGGGCATGTGAGAGAACCTGTGGTTAGAATACGGTAAATATGCTAATAGAAGGCCCAGTTTTGTGTGAACGTGTAACATGACGCACCGTTGAATGTGAGCAGTTTTCTAAGAAACAAAATGACTCCGCGGTATGAGACCAGCTTCCGCCTATAAGTAATAACCCAGCATATGACTATGCTTATATTTTTTTTTCTACCAGACAGTCTTTAAATTCAAAATTCTGAGAAGTCTGCATGAAGAAGGGAGGGAAAGGGGAAAAATACAATATTTCCAGCCCATCTGACAAGACGACATAAAAAGCTTTTGATCAAAGGGTCTTAAGTACACTTTACTGGTGTGACAAACAACATTTTTATCCCTTTATTAGATTTATTTTCTTCTGAAAACTGCAGTGACCAGGGTATGGTTTGTGAAAGAAAGCTGGCAGGGTTGTGTTCTTTGATTCCTAATTAACACCTTCAATCTCAAAAGAGAACCAACAGAAATACCATAAAATGTTGCAGCTGCATTGTGATTCCGCTTGGTTGGTTTGTTAAAAGTCGGCTGGGCATTGGCAGCTGCAATAAAGGGAAAGCTCAATGGATGTTTTGTATTGTGCCCACTGAAGTGAAAGAAGGCAACCATTTTATTTTTCAAATGGGCAGCTGCAGAGGGAGGTTTAAATGGAGCTAAATACAAGATTTACTGTTAATTTATAGTAAATAAATAAGGAAGAGTAAATTTAACTTTCCAGTTTTTACATTCGATGGAAATTTTAGCGAGAAATTATTAAGGACAACCATTTTGGAGGTTTTTAGCAACTGATCTGGGGACTCTGGCAACCGGGAATAACATTCATTATGAAAATCAAAATAGCCTTTTTGAAAGAGCTGAGTAAGCCGGATCTTTGGAAATGGACGTTTCCTCTTTGAAAGGTAAAGGTATATCTTTCCTGTGTTTGGTAATGTGACTCCCTCGTCCCACTTTATTGAAGCCTTCAAATTTATTCAGATCGGAATTAAGTAAGATTCCACACATACCCCCACCTCACTTTTATTTATTTATTTATTTAATTTTTTTAGAGCATCGAGTTGAATTTTGCCTTGGGTACGGGAATAAAAGAGGCATTTAACTCTGGTCTGATAAATCTCGCTCACATTCAAAAATGCAATTAAGGAAATATGTAAATCTAGATGTTTCATCAAATGCTAGCTAAGGGGTTACTAGTTCTTCTCGAACACAATGACTGAACTAAAGAACTTTAGTGTCTGTGTAAGAACCATTGTCCAAGCTGCAGTCCCTGTTGGAAACAGAGTCCAGCCCGGCCGTGGGAAATACCTACATATTTGACACAGGCCCTATTTCTGAGAGAAAGGGGATGGAAGGGAAAGTATGGCGATTTTACTGTTGCATTCTAATCAGCCATGATCTGCCTAATTTGCTTTGATCAGGAAGATAAACTAATTTTTCTATGGGCTGGATAAAAGTAATTAGCAAGCCAAAGCTTTCATGTTATTTCAAAAGAGCTAAAGTAAAGAGGATCAGAAATTGTAATGGTGGGAGCTAAATACATCTTTTCGGCTCATCTGAGAGCATTGTTAGTTCAAAATAGCATACTGACACAGAAGAGGAACTCCAGCTAAAGATAGTTTCATGGGCTGCAAAACCATTGTAAGCCCCGGGGTCTACAATGCTATGTAACTAAACAGAATCACCAAGGGGTGATTTATAATTGGTGTCTGTGTCACAGAGCCCCGTTCTTTGGCGGGGACACCTTTACCTTGATGTGAAAGGGCCCGATTATTACGCAGTCCTAAAACATGGTTGGTTTTTCCAATAGCTCTGCGTTCGGGTTGTTGTATTTAAGTTGGGATAGTTGGATGTGTTTGTTCAAACCCTAAGCCGCCGCTCCTGTAAGACACACAGACACAGCCCGCTTGGGATTCTACAATAAGGCACCTACTAGAGTGGGATCTGAGATCAAACTGAAAAAGTTAATCAGGAACCCGATGCTCCAGATGCTTGAATTTCACAGCCTGGTTCCCTGGGGTTTGGGCCAGTTACCAGCTTCGGTAATGCCGCGACCTCTTCTCTTATTTTTTCCAAACACCCAAACACATGTAGTTATTAGATGAGATGGAAAGATTTTGGAATATGGGATTTTGTTTCTTCAAAAACAAAACAAAACAAAACTCTGCTATTTAATGTTACTTTTTTTTCTTGTTGATATGACCTTTGCTTTACTTCCTTTTCCAAGCTTTGTATTAGATATGGTATCTGTTACCCTACTGTAAACTTAATTGCTTTTTTGGCTACTAATCTCCTTTGCTGGGGTTCCTAGATACAAAAGTGTACATTTCGTGTCAGACTTAATGGGGCTTATAAAATAAGTGGATCTTTTCAAAGGATCTCTCTGTGAGGTTGGAGCTCACCAAACTTCAGGATTATATAGGAACTGTTGTTACAGAATAATTCCAAAGGAAGCCGGAAAATAAAACCAGTCTTCTACCCTGCCTTTAAAATTATTCAAAATCATTTGACTTGCCTTTTCTCATGTTTTTCTCCCTTTTTTCAGAAAGCTGCCATCAACAAACATTTTAACTCCTTAACATTGTTTTAAAGTTCTTGGCCGTTAAGGGTTTAAAAATGCAAATAAGTCTATTTTCATTTTGTTGCTAACTGTCATAAGGTCTAGAAAAGAGGGCAATATTTAGGAATCAAGAATTCAATCCTTCGCTGAGAGAGCAAATCCTCAGTAGTGTTAACATCATGTTCCTGCATATGCATTAATTCATTCACAAAATTAATGCTTATCTATTACCAACTCTGTTCTGGATGCTAAGAGTATAGCGGTATAGCCTTTACAGGGGAGAGAGACATTAAGTAACTGCTTAGTTAAATTTATGTTCTAAGAATTATGCAAAGACTCTGAGAATGGAGAATGGAAATGCACTACAAGAGAACCTGCCTAGTCTTGGTGGTCAGGGAAGACTTCCATTGACATTTATTTAATGTGGAATCTTGGAGGACAAGTTGGCGTTGGCCAGAAGGAGAGGGAAAGAATGTTCTAGACACTGGCTGGATTCTCCTCTGTATATTCTGTGACTCTAACATCCAGCATGATGCCAGGGACCTCTAAGTACCTCCTAATGCAAGAGGTCTGAACATGGTTACCCTTAGGGGGCAGGATCCTCATTGGAGATCAGACCTAGCATTGCTAGGAAACTTCCCATAGGAATATGGTACAAAGATCTGTGTGGCAAGGGGCTCTGCAGCTGTGTTCAAGTCTCCCAAGTGTGCCTTTTACTTTACTAGCTTATAGTTTTACTGGGCATACTGAATTAATTTTCTCTGAAGCATAATTACGAGCTTATTTATTTGCACCCCTAATCACAACCTGAAAAGAAGTGGTAATCGCGTTGTACAGACGTGTGTGTTTTCCCTGCTTTAGATGAGGAACCAAGAAGCAGAAGGCAAGCTTTTTCCTCTGTCCTCCTCTGATTCGCAGTAAACTCTTCCAATTTCTGTTCACAAGGGGGAGCCGGTCAGACCTAAGTGCGCACATTTATTAATTCTTTAAATTATTCACCTAACATGTAGCACTTATTATCTAGACTAAGCCCAAGAAACAAAGATGAATCACACAAGAACCTCTGCTCCCTGGAGTACACTATCTAGTTGAGGGAGACAGACAAGTAAACCAAAGCAGTACAATAGTGAAGAGCCTCGTTCTGGAGTCAGTCACTCTCTGTTGGAATCCCGGCACTGCTCTTACCACCTTGAGCAAATTACTTAACTCCTCTCTGGCTTCAGTTTCTCCATCTGTAAAACAAAATGTTTCTCATAGGGTTGTTCATGAGGGTTCTTATTTGCAAAGCACTTATAGCAGTGCCTGACAGGTAGTAAATACAAGGCAAGGTGAGCTGGGATTATTACTAGAGGGTCAATATGAAGTCCTGTGGAGCCTGAGAAGGAAACCATTCACTCCGCCTGGGGTTGAAAATACTTGCCAGAGAGGGTTGGGTTTGCTCTACTTTTAAAGGATGGGGTTGGAGGGGGCGGGGATTCCACCACAGGGATGGGCGTGTCCTACAGAAGCCCATCAGCTGGGGCGCCTGGGTGGCTCAGTGGGTTAAAGCCTCTGCCTTTGGCTCAGGTCATGATCTCAGGGTCGAAGGATAGAGCCCCGCATCGGGCTCTCTGCTCAGCGGGGAGCCTGCTTCCCCCCTCTCTCTCTCTGCCTGCCTCTGCCTACTTGTGATCTCTCTCTCTCTCTGTCAAATAAATACATAAAATCTTTAAAGAAAAAAAAGAAGAAGAAAGCTATCAGCATCAGTGGAGGCAGCAGAACAGGAAAGCATGAGGAAGGAAATTCTCAGATTTGCCGAACTGAGGCAGTAGTCACTGCAGATGAGAGAGCTTAGAAGAGAGAGAACCCAGAAAGCATCAGAATGGGGGCAAGGACGCATGTCTCAAAGGGCACCTGTCCGCCTTCTCACCAGAGCTGCCCTTCATTTTGGGTTTTCCTATTCTCTCCTCCATGACCCGTGGTTTATTCCTTCGGCGAATTTTATTGAGTGCGCGATGCAGGGTGCTAAGGGAGGACATATCCTTTCATTGTCTTCTGGAAGTTTGAGATCTAAGAGATTGATACCATTTTATGTATTAAATTCAGTCACCTGCAAAAGGGATTTCCATTTAGAGATGGCTGTTTCCAGGACATCCTCTGTGTCTCCCTCCTACATCTCTTTTATCATTGTGGGCCCCACTACCTAGCATAGTATCTGGAACACATGAACGTTACACAAATGTTTTCCATGGGTGGAATGGGGCATTCCTCCCTCTGTTCTGCTATTTCCCCAAACTGTTGCCCCTCTTTCTCCCTCCTCTCAACTGCCAGAATTCTGGAAAGAGGAGGCTACATTCCCGGCTGCCTTTCCACCCACTCGTTCTTTCATTCCTCCTGCGATCAGCCTGCCAATTCCATCATTCAGTGGAAATCGCTCTCTCTTCAACACACCACCACTGACCTCCTACTGCCAAATCCAAAGGATCTTCTCTCAGTCCACAGTCTTCCCAGACGGCTCTGCCGCATTAGCCTCTGCCCAGGAGCCCCTCCTCCTGCCCTACACACTTGCCGCCTTCACATGCATGTGTTTTGGAGCCCGCCATGCCTGAGTTTGGCCACAGTCCAAAGCTCAGTTTCCTTATCTGTGAAATGGGGCTCATAAAGCCGATTATCTGTGTCTGGCCCACACGTACTCAGCTTCCTAATGACTGTCCTTTCCTCGCTCTCCTCTCACACATGCACTGCTGCCTAATTGACCTTCCTAAATTTCATAATGATCAGGTCACTTCC
Organism: Enhydra lutris kenyoni; assembly: GCF_002288905.1. Taxonomy (NCBI): domain Eukaryota; kingdom Metazoa; phylum Chordata; class Mammalia; order Carnivora; family Mustelidae; genus Enhydra; species Enhydra lutris. Next base: position 29,374,024 of record NW_019154091.1, on the reverse strand, counting down.
CGGTTCAGAAAGCTTCAGCAGCACTGGGCCCTGGAAAGTTCCAGATCCACTGCCCCACACACAGGGTCTCCACAGCCAGCTCCAACCACGTGTAGCTGTGCTCCAACGACAGGAATCCTGGAGGTGGTTCCACTTGGCTTCTACTTGCCATTTAATATCTCTTTATCACTAGTGTCTCCATTAGCAAATTGAAGTATTAGATTCACTTCGAGCTAACGTTCCACTTGGCTGGACAATTCAGTGATTTTACATTTTGGCCTCATGTTTCCATACTTGCCCTTCAAATTTTCTGTTCTTCTGGTAAATAGGAAGGGACCCCATTTCCCTAACATGCTCCTGCTTTCCTGCCTCTATACTTCTGCTCTTACTCATCTGTGTGGCTGCACTGGCTGCTTTCCCATCTCCACGTAAAGGCTCTTCTCAAGCGTCATCTCCTCTTCCATGGTCAAGAGTCGTTGGCCTGCCTGGGGGCTGTCAGTCATCCTCCTTGTGGTAGATTCACGTTAGGGAAGTTCCATTTGGACCACAGCAATTTTCTCCTCACTCTTCCTCCTGCCCCACTGGCTTTACCTTTGCACGCTGGTCAATTCTGTCTTCTCAGGTCAGCTTTGGTTGTGCCCACCCCTTACGTGAAGATCTACCATGCCTTAACATTGCCCAGTGCCTCGAATCCAACACCTCTTACCCAAAGCTTCAGAAAACTTCACTGAAATGTCCCAAACAGCCTTTGTTCTCTCATCTGTGAACCACTCTTCAGAGTGAACATAAGCCCATGTAGCTGAAGTCATACAGGGAGAGCCATGAGCTGTAAGGAGCCTGAATTTTTAGTATTTAATTGTGTCATGACTAGAATAATGCATTTACAAACTAGTATAAAATCAGCAAATAAGAAAAAAATGTGCTTAAAAAGACTTCAACTGTGATTATATTTTATTAAAAATTTGGTTACAATATTATGGCTGTAGCACATGTAGGCACTTAACAATAGATTTTAAGTAAAATCCATAAACATTTGAATGTATTTATACTCTAGTTCAAGAGCGCAGACTGGGGGCAAAGTCAGAATCATTTATGGAGGGTTTGTTTTTTTTTTTCTTTGAAAGTCCACATTCCTGATTCTGGTTTGGTGGGTCGTGTCCATGCGTGGATATGAACCCAGGCATCTGTTTTTGAAGAGTGCCACGGGGATCAAGCTCACCGGATCACACGACTCTCGGAATTGTGAAGTGCACCGCTCTGGGCAGCAGCCTGGCACTGATTCCGATGGCTCCGTCTCTTAGCCTCAGTTAAGAGCTTTACACGGACTTTAGCACCAGAAACATTTGCATTAGAATCTTAGCTTGGACACTTATTAGTTGTGTGACTTGGAGGAAATTACTTCCTCTCGCTAAACCTTGGTTTCCCCATTTGTAAAATGGGACAATGGTAGTACTTACTGTACAGGAAGATAAAAATCAGATTGAATCTACACAGTATTCAAGACAGCACCTAACACGTAGCAAGTAATCAATTAATATTAACTATGATGATGACAAAGATGATTATTGAAGTCCCTCTCTTCAACTCTCGAATTGGCCATATAGCTTCAAGACCAATTTATCTAGTACTGAAGGAATTATTAACATAAGCTAATTGATCACTCTACCAGTAAAGATTATATCTCTTACATTTCTTATTTATGTCCCTGAAGGTTATTAGAATAAGTTTTATCATATACAAATTATATTTTGTATATGTAATATATTTCCATGTGTGCATATCTGTGTCTATGTATGTGTATATAATCTGTAATATTTCAAGTGGCCACATAGAAGTCCTTGACCTTGTATGGCTTTTAAGCCAGATGTGTTTGGGTGTCTTTTTTTGGTGTAGGTAAAAACAAAGCACTATCTAAGAGGTTTGTTTGTTTTTTTTAAGATTTTATTTATTTATTTGATAGATAAAGAGAGCATACAAGAACATGAAGGGGGAAGGGGCAGGGAGAGAGAGGGAGAAGCAGACTCCCTGATGAGCAGGGATCCTGATGCAGGCTTAATCCCAGGACCCCAGAATTTGACCTGAACCAAAGGTAGATGCTTAATCAACTGAGCCACCCAGACACCCCATCCTCAGAGGTTACTTCATAGCCCTTTGATGTGTCCACCTTTGGTCCAAGTGAACAGAAGCCTCTGCCAGAATATATTATTATATAGTGGACTTACATGTTAGTTTAACAAAGACTGCTTAAATCATTTTTGTCTCAAAATATCTTATTTTTCTTCACAACACTTACAGTGATGATTAAATAATTATTTGCCTTACAGTTAGTTTGATGTCTGTTTCCATGACAAGTATCTCGGTGTGAGCCTTTAGAAAGACAGGAACTATGTGTGTGTTGTTTACTGTAGAATCGCCTGAACCTAGCACAGTGCCTGCCACATAGTAAGTACCAAGAAAATATTTGTTGAGTGAGAACAGGAAAGGAAGATGAGAAAAAGGAAGTTGGCAGGGGGGACAGTACTCCCACATATTTATCCCAGAACCAGGAGCAGTGCACAGAATAAACTTGGAACTACATGTGAAATATAAAGGAGACTATGGCAGCCTCAACTCACCAGAGTTTACAGTCTAGCTAGTGGTACCAGACATATTCAGAGATATGTACCATCCAGTATACTTACAAATGTTTTTAGGAAGATAATGACTGTCGAGAGGGGTTAACAAATAGAGGAGAGATAGGACTCCAGACTAATCCTGGAGGAGGAAAGAAAGAGACAGAAAAATGAATGACCAGTTAAGAAAAATCAGAATTATACCACAGAAGCTCCAATTAGAGCCCCCAAATAGATACAAGGGAAATAGTCCTAAGTCTATATTAAAGTGAGTTTCAGCAAGCTAGGCTATGTGAGGACATGTATGTCGTTTGAATAAGGTGCATTCAGTATCATCATTTTTTGATCTATTCTAGTAGTGATGCTTCATTTGAATTCTTTTAACATTAAAAATTGGCATGAGATTTCTATGTTCAAAAAAGAAAAAGAATTGGAGGTTAGAAAAGAAAAGTTTTCCTGGGAAACAGGTTCAGAGTTGGGAGTTGAGTACAGAAAGTTTCCTGGGACATGCCCTTAAGATGACAGCTGTAAGAGAAGAGGGGAGTGAAGGGGGCAGGATTGCCCAGAGGGAGAAGTAGAGCTGAGATGAGGTTGCAGCAGAGTCCTCAGGCAGTCCTCCAGGGAGCTCTAACATTGGGGTGGCCCTCCGGAAGCATTCCTTCATACTTCAGACTGACGGGTTATTAGATGTAGGTCTTTTTCTCCCATCCTCCTTCCTGAGTGTGACCTTGAGCAAGGAGGCACCCTTCAATTGCTCAGCAGAGTGACTCAGCTGGACCCCTCTCTGAGGAGATGAAGTGATTCAGTCCCGAAGGTGGGGCATCTGGACAGCATACCATAACGTTCCCTACAACTGGCCAAGAAAGATTTGGTCCAGAAGAGGGAGGGAACAGGCAAGGCTGCCATGTTTCTTAGGAGAGTAACTGGACTTGACTTAACCACACTGAAGCAGTGCTACTCTGGGAATGGCCAGCCCTCCCCAGAGGATCCTGAAAATTATTTCAGACTTTAATTCTCCTCCTCCTCCCTTTTTTCTCTCTTCTGTTCCATGGGCTCTAGGCTTCTGTCCCATAGGTTCTAGCCTGTTTCTTTCCCATTTTAGTCATATGTGTATATATATGTTTGTGCCTTTCTGTTGTCCCAAAGACTGTTTATGCTCTTTGGCTTTCCTCCACTGTCTTTCACACGAAACTCTGTCTCTTAGGACTCCTCAGGGAGTTACAGAAGAGCCTCAGAATGCTACCACACTAGCACAACTCATCTCCCAAGCAACTGCATACACTTCCTCCTCCTATATTTCTATTTTCCTGTTCCATCGGGTAAGCCTCCTGCCTTTCAACACCTGGCAAAAGTCCTCTAGTAGAAACTCACCTCAAAACTCCCTTTTTAGGTGATGTAAACTGATTAGCTGGAAATGAGAAAACAGGCAGTCTCTGGTCATTCACACAGTGCAGAGGTTATCAAATGCCACTTCCTAACCACTCAGAAAAAAATCTAAGTAAAAATAAGTCATTGAAACAGCAGCAGCAGAGATGTTTTGTTGGTCTTCAACCATGAACTCCTGAAAGGCAGTAATTGTTGCACCTGTTCTGTGCGCCTTTCCATTGCACAATGTCTAGCACACTGTTAGAACTCAATAGAATGAGATAATTTTTTATCCAACACTGCACCTGGGAAGACTGGCAGGCTGCCACTGACTAGATGGTTGGTGTACTTGAGTGATTCCTGTGCCTTTTTGTAGAAGTAGAAAGTCATGAATTACAGACAGACTGCTATGAGGATTAGCCATTGAATAGAACAGTTTTTTGTTTGTATTTTTTTAATGACGACAAAATATCCTGGTATAATCTTTCTTTATGAATCAAGAGGAGAATTAAAGGAGTGAGGAGGATTATGAAATTATGTTACTTCTGTAATATCGATCCTGGAAGGGCTTAACATTCCTTCATTTTAGCAAAGATTCCCTTTTATTAGATAGAGTTCAAAAAACCTGAGGTGCTCTTACTAAGCTTGCAGTAATTCAGGACTTCTTGCTTAGCAAAATATTAAGTGATGTGGAACTGAGGGCATCATACAGAGAAAAATCATCTTGCAGCCATACCTTTAAACTGGGAAGATGATGAAAAAATGCAATGTAAATGTAGTAGGTTAAATAAAAGTCATCCATTTATTGGGGGGGATAAAAAGAAAGTAATACAGTAATGATGATACTATTTTGCATTTAAGTTACCTACCAAAAAAATCAAAATAGAATCTACATGTGATTAATGATTGCCTCTGTCTGTTCTGGCCTTTTATGAATAGTATCTAAGGAAATCTGGCAAATTAAAAGGGGTTTTGGGGGGTATTTAAGGTCTGGTTGTCATTTTCACATTTTCCAAATTTAAGGCAACTGAGGAAGTAGGGACATAACCATTGTTCTTTCAGGAGCTATTATTAAATGAAATTGGCAACATGTCTTGACTGGAAATAAGGAGAATGGGACTGATTTTAACATTGCAGTGGATCCTGAGTGATAATGAGAGTTACCAAAAATAGTTGTGTGAGGCAGGGTCTGAATACTTGGAGAATGAGGAAGGCAAAAAAGAAAATAACGTAGACCAGATTTTTTTTTTTCAACCAAAATATCCACCGTTTATGATGTGCCAGACTTCCCATATGTTATCTTATTCACCGCTGATGCCAAGCCAGTGAGATTTGTTATTTCTATTCTATAAATAAAGAAATCAAAGTAGTTGAAGAATTTTCCAAGGTCACAAACCTTGGAAAGAGAGAGTGGAGAGAGAGGATTTGAAAAGAGGTCTGCCTGAGTCCTACTCTTTCCCAGGACTACACAAAGAATGTCCAAATAGGAACTTTGCCTTAATGTTCACTGTGATGACTATTTTAACTTGCTTCTAGAAGGTTGAAGTTTTCATTAATGAAAAGTTACTTTAAAAGGTGGTAAAGGTAATCATACAATTACTAGAGAATTGTTCGAGCTTTCGCTGGCGTGGAAGTACCCTTGGGGTGAATTAGGCCTGAAGAGTTGGGGGCACGATAAATGCCAGGGGACTGGGGACGGAAGATACTATGGAGGCTCCGTTGTTGTCACTGTTAACATCTGTAGCAGGACTGGCTGGCTGTCCTTCCAGCTGTGTCTCTGATTGTCATGGTCTTTCTTGGCATATTCAAAGTGGGTTTGTTTGTTGGTTGGTTAATTAATAGTGTCGTTTCCTAAGGACGGTGTTATCTGCATGTAACTTCAGTGATCACGAGTACCTTCAAAAACTATCTTGGAATGATGGTAGAGATCAAAATTGATACTTTCCATTGGACCTGAAAGACTGGGATAATTGAGGCCAAATTGGCAGCTGGCATGAAAACAACACGGACAGTAATTTTAGTTGCCGTAATCCTGAACACTAGAAACTACTGGTTGTGTTCATATCATTTCCATGAAAATGCTGGAAGTTCTAGGGATGAACCTCAGGTGAAATCTCTAGATAGGCTTGCCTTTACCTCATGAAAATCCTAAGTATTGTATTGTTGAAACTTGTATAGCATCACTACATCCAAAAAGGGCCTAGGATCTTATCCGAATTCTTACTAATTCCCACGATATTTCCATAAAATTGATAACAAATGCTTTTTAAAATATTTTTACTTTTAAAGAGAGCAGGGAACATTATGTTATATTATTGTGTGATAAGAGGGTTAATTTTCACCAGACATTGTGAAAGTTAAAAATTATAATTGAATACTGTGCATGTGTCAGACTTCATCTGCTTTGTTTCTGTATTCCATCGCTACGAATAATGAACTGGTAAGCAAGACATCACCCAAGACAGGTAGGTGTAGTTTGAGCAGGAATACTGGCGCACTTGGAGAAATAAAATAAAATGTTGCCTCTTTTAAATAGTAACAGTTGTAAAGTTGCCAAACTAAGGGTCTTATTTGAACTGATTACACTTGATAAAAAAAAAAAAAATAACAAGCTGTGACAAATAGAAAGGGCGAGATTTCAGTAATTCACTAAAGAATGTCTCTACTCAAAGCTTTGCAGGGGAAAAAATGTCTTGTTTGGGGCACAATTGCAGAGTTGAAATAACAGCCCATGAATACCCTGGAGAAATGACTATGTACCCAAGGTGAATGCTAAGCCTTCCCTCTTGAATGAGCCTTTTAATCAAGGCATTCTCTAGGCTCTCAAAAAGTCTTCAGTGGTCCTACCTAAAGATTAATGGGAAAAGCCGAAACTGAGTTGGCCTATTTGCAGAAACAATTTTAAAGATTTACTGATGGTTGACAAATGCCATTTAAGCTTTCAAAGCCAGCCATATGCTTTTGAAAAGGATTTAAAGGAAATCCTCCCACTATAGAAGACGACTTTGAAGGATCTCTGTGGTAGCCTCTGGTTTTTAGGTGTGTGGATATGTTGTTGAGTTTTCGCTTTCCTGCCTTTTTTTTTTCTCCCACATCTTTGCTGAATTCCTAAAATATGTGGCTCAGAAAAAGAAGATGATGAGCCTTCGTCTAACATATTTCCATATTCAGAAGGCCCACACATACTTCTATCAGGGAGAATTAGATAAATCCTTGCCAGACAAGTATGCATACGGAGTGTCTCTCTCAAATACCTTTCTACCAAAATAGAAGCTATAATAAGCCCCCCAGAACTGAAAGTTTAGAATAACATTGTTCAAGTATACAATTAAGCTTTTTAAAGGTGTTTGGATTTTTTTTTTAGGTTTTTTTTTTCTTTTGTCAATATGTATATTACTTTAGACTTCTGGAATGTCATGGCCACTTATACATTATAAATCAGATGTTAATAAATATCGGCATTGTTTTCCTTGCCAGTAAGTCTTGTGTGCATCTTGCCATTGGTTTTTGGCTCAAGGAAAATTTATTCAGCCCGAAGAGGAACATTCCCAAAGAGATTATATTCAAAATGTTTCTTCATAGGATAAAAATCTGAATGCAGTTTTCAAGTATTATGCAATTATAAAATATCCAGTCACAATGTGGATTAGAACTGGCCCCACTTCATACTTTGTCATCACCTTCTTCTGCTCACTTCAGTGAACTCTCAAGGGGATTTCACAAACAAAATGACACCTCCCATCTTCTTGACTGATCCTCAGAGAACTGGATGAATCACTTTGTGCTGGGTGTGGCCCGTCAGACTCCAGCTGCCCTCTTGGTGCCCCAGGCACCGGCGCGTTCGGGAGCAGCGTGCTCTGGCCTTGTTTGCCCATTTCCCTGGGTCGCTGACAGTGATCTGACAGAAAGCGACACTGACACAAAGAAGCCGAAAGGGGCAGGAATTGGGGATGAGGTCAAAGCAGAGAAACTGAGAAAATCCAGTGAAGTGGAAGCAGAAAGGATAAACACATGAGGGCTTAGGGCAGGTTTCTGGGCTCACATCAGTTGGCCACACCCCTCCCCCAAACCAAGGAAGAAATGTTCCCTCTTAACTGCCTTGGTAACGATTAAAGGCCCAGTACCATGAAGGAAGGATTTGTACACAGGAGCCTCCAGTCCCTCCCCACAGCAGCTAGAAAGCCTAATAGTCAGTTTCCTGCTCTTTTAAAAGCTAGCTCCCAATGAAGGCTCACCCATAACCAGGGTAGCATCACACACACACACACGTACAGTAAAGACAACCCACGTTTTTCTGTAACTCTTTTCTCACCTGGATTATTGGAATGACACTCTCTGGGCTGACTGGCTCCAATTCCTTCTCTAGGCCACACCTGGACGGTCTTTCTAGGAATGTCATCCTAATATCATACATGTTTCTCCCCAAAACTCTTCAGTGACTCCTTGGGCGCCCATACCCAGCAGTATCTGAGTGTTGGCGCTTGGTCAGGATCTAGAACAATGCATTATGTGGTGGGAAAGTTACTCCCTTTTCGATTCTCTTTCACCCTCCTCCTGGCTTCGTCAATGCGAAAGTCTCATCTAGGGCTGGTTTGCTTCAACATCTCTTTTAAGCCCACTACATTCCAATCTTATCAAAGGGAAGACAGTTTTCAGGGTCAGTCTGACTTGGCAAATATAGGTAGGAATCTAACTAGAATTTAATAACATCATTTGGTTTTCAGTGTATATACTTTTAATGGTTTCCTTCTACTTATGAGAAGTGATACTGGTTTTCTACTTACAGGTAGTGATAGAAACCTTCCATTCTTATTAAACTTACCTAGGCAGTTTAAGTCAATTAATATACCTCTACATATCTGTAGATACATCAACGCATATGTATCTACCTATATATGCATATGTATGTATGTATATGTAGATATATACATATGCATATACACATGTGTATATATGTATACACATGCACATATGTAATAGACATAAATTATATATGTATATACATATATACATGTGTGTATATATAGATATATATGTATGCAGATATATAAAATAAGAGTTCAGCTACTGTCCTTATATGGCAGAATAATGACTGAGTAGTTTAGGAAACACAGAGCTATGAAATACAGCCCAAACTCCTTCCATGGCCTATAAATCCCTCTATAATCTTTCACTCACTCCTGTCTCCAGACAGGCTCAACTCCCTCCACTGCCTCATAAACATCTTGTAACAAATCATGACAAATCCTCCATGGCCAAACTATGCATGTACCATGTACCATGCATAGTACCCACTGGGCTCCCTTGTAGAGCATGGGCTGTCTCTGTTTCTAGATTGTCTTCCTCATTCTTCTCTACTTAGATAATCCCTACTCATCCCCCCACTCCAGTTGGAGCACTAGGGCACCCCACAAGAAAGTCTTTCTGCCTCATTATTTTAAATGCTCCCCTTGGCTGAACTAGGGTCCCCCTCCATTGAGCTCCCATAATATCTTGGTTACATCTTTATTAGAGCATGTATCACTTTTATAATTTTTTTAAAGATTTTATATATTTATTTCACAGATTGAGAGCACTAGCAGGCAGAGTGGCAGGCAGAGGGAGAAGGAAAAGCAGGCTCTCCACAGAGCAGGGAGCCCGATGCAGGGCTCGCTGCCAGGACCCTGAGATCATGACCTGAGCCAAAGGCAGAGGCTTAACTGAACCACCAAGGCACCCTCAGTTTTGTAATTCTTAAGTTGTTTCTCTCTCCTCCTATTCAGTAAACCCCATGAGACCAGGGATTTCCCTTAGGTCTCTGACACACCTGTCTGGAATATAATATTTGGTCAATAAGTGTTTGATCAATTAACACCTTATTTTTATCTGGAAGGCATATGAGCAGGATAGTTAATAAATAAACCTTAATAATAGTAGAGTAGATGATTTATAAATAATGCAGCCTACCTTAACTGGTGAGAATGAGGGCTCTACCAAAATATGGGAACAACCCAAATGTCCGTCAACTAAAAGATGGAGAAATACAGTGTGGTATATCCCACACAATGGAATATTACTTGGCAATGAAAAGAAACAGTGCCGATATGTGTTACAGCACAAATAAACTTTGTGTAGGAAGTGTCCAGAATAGCAAATGAGAGAAGGTAGATTGGTAGTTGCTCAGGGTTAAGAGAGGAGGACAGTATTGGTTAGTGACTGCTCATGGGCACAGGATTTCTTTTGGGGCCGAGAAAAATGTTCTAAAATTAGATTTTGGTCATAGTTGCACAACTCTGTGGATATACTAAAAATACAATTGAATTGTGCACTTTTCATGGGTGACTTGTATGGTGTGTGAATTATAGCTCAGTAAAGCTGTTAGAGTGAAGGCTCCATGTCAGATCGTCAGATCCTCCACAGTTTACCAGGTAGTGATCATGGGCAAGGTAGTTAGCTTCTCTGTGACTCAGTTTCTCTTCCATAAAACAGAAGTAATCACAGTACCCATCACAGAAGATCATTATGAACACTGAAAATGCCTCGCATAGTGCCTGCAAAATAATAACACTCAAGGGGTGTCTGGCTGGCTCAGTTGGTTCAGCAACTGCCTTTGGCTCAGGTCATGATCCTGGACTTCCGGGATCAAGGCCCACATGGGGCTCCCTGCTCAGCAAGGAGTCTGCTTCTCCCTCGGACCTTTCCCCTTTCATACTCTCTCTCTATAAATAAAATCTTTCCAAAAATAATAGCACTCAAAAAATAGTATCTATCATGATTGTGAAAAGATGATGTAGTATATTCTGAATCATGGGGGGGAAAGGTGACCTATTTTAACATACTTGTAATATGAACTGTCTTGGTTCTTTCATGAATGGTGGCATGTTTACAGCATATATAATATTCATGGTTAATAGCTATCCTGTATACACCATGAACAACTCATAATAAAATGCACACATATATGCCCACTATGTTCTGGTTTAATCTGCAGAACTATTGTTACCCCGACTTACAAGTGAAGGTGTGCACGGAGAGGGTAACTTGCTCAGCTCCCCGCACCTTGTCGGTGGAGAATGGAAGGCCTCCAACCCCTTGGTCGGTACCGTTTCTGGTACCCGAGGCTGTCCCACAGGCCGATGTGCTCATATACACATACCCAACGAATAGGCCAATTGCCCATCAAGAGAACTGTCCCAATGGAGGTGATGGGCTTTACCATGCTTTCCTTATCTAAACACACCTCCCACGTGAAACTGCCACCACAGGCCCTCCTGTCCTGTCTGAGATTGTATGGTAAGAAATCTTCTTTCAAAATGGGAAATAGGCAGAGTCTTTTGTCTCGAGAATGCTGTTAAACAAATAAAACCTCAGAAAAGATAGGCCTGGGGTTCTTGAGCAGAAAAGTGTGATCCTCTTCTCTCAACACCAACATTATGACACCGTGAAGAATTGTGCTTACAACATCTGACTTCAATCATTGCAGTCAGTAGCAAAGAATGTGTTACACATGGCATGTGCATACGGCAGCAGAAGTGGGTTGTAGGAAGCGCGTCGTCTGATCAAAAAGGACAGTGCAAAACTAATCCCAAGTGGAGAGCGGAATTCACTTGGAACATCTGGGAACACAGCTTATGGGGCTTCAGATTAAATTCTCTCTCTCCGAGAGTATTCAATGAATCCGTAGGTCAGAGCTTCAGCCCATATACTAGATTATTAATTATAAATAATTCATATGTGAGCGGAGCCGTATTTTAGTATTGAATTCTCACTAAATCTCTGCTGTCAAAGAGATGACAATCTTGCCTGACAGATTTTTAACAGTGTCCGTGTCTTGTTGGATTTTGCATTCCCTGCGTTTCCTGTGGATTTGGCATACAGAAGGCTCTCAATAAATGTTGGTGGGGTCAGTAAATGAGTGAGTGAGTGAATTATCACTTGGGGAGAAATTGCATTGGGTATTTATAAATTAACATCTACTCAACACTTTCAGGAATGTTCATTATTAGTTGAATGATGAATGAATGGACTTGAAATGCATTTCGTAATTCATTTCATAATATATGTAATTGTCGAATCACTGTGTTGTACACCTGAAGCCAATATAATACTGTACATCAATTATAATTCAGTTTTTTAAAATTAAATAAATAATTTGCCGAATGATGGACGAATGGACTTTAAATGAATTAATATGACAAGGTGAGTTGTTCAGAAGGAGACTGAAAGATGAATAAGGTTTTCATTAATTTCCAGTGTCCTGTCTGTTTAATTTATTTTAAAAAACTTTTAAGATTTGCTTTAAAAAGAGAGGTAAATTTGGGGTGCTAGACTAAGTCATCCTTAATTTTGAGAATAGGATTTTTTAATGAAATTGAAGTATGATTTCAGAATATGGCATTCAATTATGAAACAGTTATCTATATCTTCTGTATATATATCTCTTCTATACACTTTGTGTTCATCAGGAGCCATTAGAGTTGGGGTCATACAGGGCAGATGAGCAATACCTCGCTTTCCCAGAGGTCAGTTTTCCAGCAACTTTCCCCTCTTTACACAGAGCCAGGAAATGTAATAGGACTCTGAGCATCAACTATTACTGTACAAATCCCATACACTTAAGTCTCTTTGAAAAGGAGGCTTTGACTCTCTTTCACACTCCATTCGGGTTTTTTTACGTATAATCTTCATAAGCTTGATTATATTGTTTCTGAATGTATGTTGAGTATAAATAGCAACTACATAAAAAGCTGAACACTAAGAAGTCTTTCACTTTTCACTGATAACTGTGAGATTTATCAACGGATAACCCAATCAATAACAAAGGAGGAAGAATTCCTAAACTAGGTGCTCCAAATAAAACAACCCTATTTACCATCATTTGGTTTACAATTGAGGAAACTTTTGAATAGTTTCAAAATAAGTTTCTGTGTGGGTACTGACTGCTGTTTTTATGATGGGAACCATGAATAATTAAGAAAAGTTTTAATCTGGGGCACCTGGGTGGCTCAGTCGTTAAGCGTCTGCCTTCGGCTCAGGTTGTCATCCCAGGGTCCTGGAATGGAGCCCCACATCAGGCTCCCTGCTCAGCCGGCAACCTGCTTCTCCCTCTCCCACTTCCCCTTCTGCTGTTCCCTCTTTTGCTGTGTCTCTCTCTAGCAAATAAATAAAATCGTAAAAAAAAAATAAAGTTTTAGTTTGTTTAAGATGGCATTAAAGTATAGAATCAAAATTTTAAAGCCTTCTATATGTAATTTTAACACTAAAAAAAATGGACATTTTGAAGGATAAGTTTCAATTTAAGTAGGAAACCCACATGTATGGACTATCTATTCTAAGATAGATCCAGTAAAGTAGGAGAAATTGTTTTCACATTTAAAGTTTATACATGAATGTTCTTTACTTCCAAAATCTTTGAAAATCCTAGATTAGTAAAAATATTTTAAAGTAACACAGGTTAATGCACTCTAGATTATGTCCTTGCCTATCTTCCGTTTCACATGACAATATGTGGAAAATCAATTTACTTAACTTTAAGCTTGTAAGGTTTCTTTTAGATGGTGTTAAAAGCTATAAACAATGTGGCCACTGACCATTTACAAGAAAGAAGCTGATAAAAAAGGGAATTATATAATGCTTCAACTTGGGAAAGGAGGAAAAACGTATCATAGCATAGAGTTACTTTAAAGCTGTAATGTTGGCCAAGGGAGATTAAATTGCCTTTGGGGTGTACAGATGCAGAAGATTCCATTGGTGTGCTTTTCAAAGCAAAGACAGATGATATTAGGAAATAAAGCATGAGGACTTCTGCTTTAATCTGTCCACAATGTTTTGATCTATGACTAATTGGAATTGCAAGTAGGGTTTGGAAGATTCTTACAGTCAGTTTGAGGCTAGCAGACATGTAAATTCTCCTAAAAATGCAGCTAGAAAGATGGCCTGACCACAAAGAAAAGAACGTGTGAAGAACTGTTCTAATTTAAACCCCTTAGTGCGTCTAATTCAAAATTAATAAGGAATGTGAACAAAAGTGACAAAACATTCAATTCTTGCTCTCAACAAGAATAGAAAGTAAAATATACTCCATGATCCCCCCCAAAATAAAACATCACTCCCTTTTTACGTCTTTAAATAAAAGAAAAAGAACTACCACTGAAGAGATTTACTAAATCCAAAGATGATTTCTCCGCTCCAACTCAGTCCTGCAGTGGTTCTCAGAGCCTCCAGGATGGTCTGAGCTTCTGTGCATGGCATATGAGGCCAGCTTGGTTTGGCTCTGGCTCTTGATGCTCTTGGGGCCTTGTGTTGGGTCATATTGCAACATAAGTACTTCCATTCAACCCTGACAACCCATTTGCAGCTTCTGGAGAACAGCCTACTTTCTCATGCCCCTATGCTTCTGCGCATGTTCTTCTCCTACCGGAAATGCCGGCCGTCTCTCACCCCTCCCTTCAGTTGAGCCCGTACGTTTCTCAAAGCCTTGATTTAAATGTTGGTGCTTCTTAGAACTGTGATATTAGGAACATTGTGATTAACTGTTTTACATAAGTTTAAGAAATAAAAAGTTCTCTGAGGGTTTGGTGGCAGAAGAGATTAATTCCTAACCAGCTAAAATCTTGGAGGGATTTCATGGGGAGATTGGTTTTGTATTGGAGTTTATAGGACTAAGAAACTTTTACCATTTTTTATCTCACTTATTAGAAAATGAAGACTTTTATTCTGTACACATCATTTCCTCTTTGGTCATTTTACTCCCACCTTGGGATCTTGAGATTTAGCTTGGAGATGCTAATAGGATAGAAAAATCACCAATATATCAATGATTAAAACATAGCTTTCCTTTGTTTAGGAGGATCGTTCTCTTTGAGCAGGTCAAATGGGAGTCACATATCAATGAGGGGAGATTAGGACACTTGTCTGCCAGCCAGATGAGTAGGTGGACAGCAAAGTTACCCAAACCTACCAACTGGAACTTGAGCCACTCCATTTGTAGTTTGTAAGATTTTGTTTACTTATTTATTTATTTATTTATTTGAGGGAGAGAGAGAGAGAGAGAGCAGGAGGAGGAGCAGAGGAGAGAGAGACTCTCAAGCAGACTCTGCACTGAGCACAGAGCCTCTTGCAGGGCTCGATCCCACGACCTTGAGATCCTGACCTGAGCTGAAATCAAGAGTCAGACGCTAAACCGACTGAGCCATCCGGGGACCCCAGCACCTACTCCCTTTAAATACCCACTTTACCTTACTATTCTTCTGACAAGAAAACCACTGCTGAAAACTCAGCTCCTTCAAGAAGCCCTCCCTAACTAATGGAAAATGTATTGACATCTTTCTGGACCTGCAAAGAATCAAGGACATGTTCTTAGAGGTGTACAGACTTATAAGTGGAATCAGTCTGGGTAAACTGCTTAACTTGCACTTACTTTGGGATTCAAGCATGATGGAGGATGAGTTTATTTGCATGGGGGAACCTCCTAGGAAGTATCAAAAAGAAATGGTGCCTAGCTGCAGAGGTTTGGGTCAGGAGCTGGGCAATGGCAATGGCGGTACCAACGTAGCCCTGGGTACTTTTCAGGTGGAACATGCCTGGGATAAGTACCTAGGGCACAGTTAACTGGTCATTGATAGCATTTTGATACAATGGTGGCAACTCAGGGCAGAAGAAGTGGTCAACAGCAGTTACCATAATGTGGTCGCAAACACTAGTTCTTGCATTGCAGATGAGTCATCCCAGCTAAGGCTGGAACTTCCAGAATGACTGGGAAAGGAAATCTGTTGGAGACTAAAGTTCCTAAGTGTGACTGGGAGCAATACCCTATAAATGATATATTGTGGCTATTTTTAATCAGGCTGGCAGGGGTTGGAGTAATGAGATGTTATACCTAAAACAAGTAGATATTTGAATAATGGGCATGTGGTTTCACCTTAAGGAAAATGTCAGAAACACATAGAAGATTAAACATATGTTAATCTTGAGTGGCAGCAAAGTAATTTAGAAAGGATAAACCCACAAAGACAAAAAGACTAGGAGAGAAAATTATAATAGAGGAGATGTGTTAAAAATTTGTGAAATGACTTAGCAGAGAAACTGCAGTGTTAGTCAAGAACCAACCCAATTCCTAAAAAAAGAGTACTTTTGAGGGTCCTACTACTGTTAAAAATAGGGAGATTCATTGAAAGTCTTAATTATAAGCAGCTAAATGTCTCCCTTAGCTCACACAGCCAGACAGCTATTTCCTCACCACCCAAACTTCAGCACAAACAATAAGCCTGGTCAAAGACTGGAAAGTTCCAGTCTGAAGAGAGTGAGCCCTGAGAGACTCTGGGCTAAGATGTACGAATGGCTGCCTCTGGAAAGTGGGAATCAGGGCTGGGAGGGGTCTGGTGACTTTGTTTTTGTATTTGTTTTTTCATTCTAAAGCTTGTAGTTGTTTAAACTATATACATAACATGGATGGTATAATATAATGCCTATGTATCTAGGTGCAAATATATAATCACTTCAACCTAAAATAAAACTGAAATTTAATTTTAATTTAAAGAAGTAAAATAAAAAAGTAAAAAGCTTCATGTTCATGAAAACACAATTTAAAATACACAGCATGGTATCAATGAAGGAAATTCTTATCACCAAGACTTTATTCTAGTAGCTACCCAGGGAATTTTTCTTTTTAATGATGACCTCCTCTCTTGACACTGAACTGCACGTGCCATAGTAGGAAGGACTGTCACATAAAACCACACAGTTGCGGTGCCTGGGTGGCTCAGTTGGTGAAGTGGCTGCCTTCGGCTCAGGTCATGATCCTAGGGTCCTGGGATCGAGTCCTGTATCAGGCTCCCTGCTCAGTAGGGAGTCTGCTTCTTCCCCCTTCTCTGCCCCTTCTCCTGCTTATGCTCTCTCTCCCCCTCTCTCTCAAATAAATAAATAAAATCTTTAAAAAAATAAATAAAACCACACAGTTGTGCATGTCCCAACTCCAGGGCAGCTGGACTGGGCAATGGGACAGGTGATGGCAAGTATCCGTGAGTGTTAGAGCTTGCTTTCTTACTGTTGAATTTGTAATAAGATTTGTGAACTCACTTCCTTACGGCTGGTAGAACTCCTTGCCTTTTTGCTTGTTTAGCTTAATCATCAGTAGGCGTTTGTTGAATTCCCACGTAGGATTCAGTGCCTTTGACAAGATTCATTGTAAAAATACAAGCATGGGTTTTCTCTTTTTGAAGTTTTCCCACTTTTTTCTCTTCCTTCTTCTCTCACTTAATAATTATACCTTTGATGTACCTTATACTGACATTTTGCATCTCTAATGATATAGGTAGTCACACTTGGTCTAAAATGTTATACTTATTTTTGCATTTCCTTAAGCTTTGCAACTCATTAACCCATAACAACAAATAATTATGCCTTTGGTTGTTTTAAAAGTTCATCAGTGACTTATTGGCTCTCGAGGCACTCTGAGCATACAAATGAATGTTCCACAGCAAATGTTTAAGAAAGTCAGGCATTTGCCTTTATGACAGGTCCTGGGGAGGGTAAATAGCTAAACCACGTGATTGGTAGCAAAAATGAAGTCTTTCAGTTTTCTCAAATTGATTTAGCATTTGATCTGGTCACCATCAAGTGTCTGACGTTTTAAAGTCTCTCTTCTCTAATCGTTGACTCTGCCTCCACTCCTGGAATCTTGGTTGAGTGGGAAAACAGTTTATCTGATATGGAATAGTGTCTCTTTAGAGTTGGCCTAGCTGCCCCAGAGAGAAAAGAAGACAAACAGTAAGCTAGAAGATGGCTCCCATCGAATAATTGCAAAGTGCCGCCACATGACGATACGTGTTGTCTTTCATCTTTTGAATGCAAGCAGCAGTCTGATGTGGGGTTCAGAGGGTTATTTTAGTTTAAAGAAAAGGAATGCTTAAATCAAGCTCTTGGGCAGTTGAATTCAATTCAGTCTATCTTGTAGCACTTGTTCTTTTGGAGAATTACATTTCTGTTTTGACTACTTTGTTTTGAGTTTAAAATGCTTAAAAGCATTGCAAAAATAACAGGAGTTCATTAAGTATTAAGTAGGCACTTCAAAGGATCTCAGAATATGCTTTATAAATATTTCATTCACATTCCCCACATCACTGAGGTAAGAACGAGAAAGATTTTTCCATTTAGTGGGAGGAAAAATCCAATTTAGGGTGAAGTGGGTCTATGCAGGTTCACATACTGCTCAATAGCAAAATAAAAATACAATCTGTGCTCTATTTAAAATGCAATCATGTTTCTACATCTCCTACACTCAGCTAGTAACTAACTCAAAAATTAGCGAAACTTACTGAGTTCCTTTTATTTTTTCCTAGCTGTTGTTCATTAATATCTTTTCGATAAAATAGATCAGCATTTATAGTAATGTTATTTTTAAAAGTTATTTTTAAAACATTGTGGCCAACTGTTTATAGGAAACACGAAGTAGACCCAGTATCCTTTAATCTGCTTGCTGTACTCTCCTCGGAGACCCACAAAAACATACTTAGTAAAAATAATTCTCCCAGAAATAAGAAAGGAGGGGAATAATGCCAGAGAATGAAACATTCATTCAGCTGGTCAGTCACTCAACAAGACTATTTATTGATTGTCAGCCATGTCCCAGATGCTGTGCTAAAAGCTGGTGATTGAACACACCCTGCCTTCATTGCATTCAAGAAAGGAAGACAGGAAAGTAAATAAAGATGTGACCACAAACTATTCTAAATGGAAAGAATGGTGGTGGGAGGTAGGGAGAGGGGGGAGGAGGACAGGGTGGGCCGGAGGAAGAGCAGGGAAAGGTGGGAAAGGACTTATTCTGGATTGGAAGACCAAGAGGAACATCTGAAAAAGTGATAGTTTAAGAATGAAGAGGAGCCAGCCTTTGGAAGGGTGGGTGACGTGCCAATGAGCATCGTGGTGCCAGGTGAATGGACAGGACAGGCCCACGGAAGAAAGTCCTTGGGATATGGGGGAACCTCACAGTGGCAGCTGCATCCTGAGTGCAGGGAGCCAGAGGACAGTGAGTCAGGATGAGAATGGGGGATGAGGCGCTCGGGGCCTGTCAGCCATGCCAAGGCATTTGGGTTTAATCTAAAAGCGAGCAGGAATCCATTGGAAGATTTCAGGCAGTGCCGGGGAATTATCTAATTCTGTTTTGAAAAGCTAAGTTTGGCCTCCATGTGGAGCATCTGTGGAGGGGGCCAGGAATAGAAGCAAGAAAGGGAAGAGCGGTTAGGAACGAGCACTGAGTAGGACCTAGGCCTAGGTGACTAGGAGGTGATGGCTGCTTCCCCTGGACCAGGCTTGGGCCAGGCCCTTGCCATGAAGACTCTCTAGTCTTCACAACCCTAGCAAAGCCCGGGCGTAGGAAACCACAGGATAAGATTCTCCCAAAGCCCTTCCCCTAAACAGAAAATTCACTGGAAATATACTGCCTGTGTCAGTCTAAAAAGCAAAACCTCAGGACACACCAGGAAAATAGTCTGTTATGACTGGAATAGAGTTGACCGTTGGTCCCCAACTTACAATGGTTGGACGTAGCGATTTTTCAACTTTATGACGGGGCAAATGCAACACATGTTTAGTGGAAACCACCCTTGGAATTTTGAATTTTGCTCCTTTCTGTGCTGGCAACATGGGGTACAATCCTCTCTTGTGATGCTGGGCAGTGGCAACCCGCCATTCAGCCCCGTGATCACAAGGGTTGGCAGCCCATACACTCAACAACCATTCTGTTTCCCACTTTCAGTGCAGTATTCAATAAATCACATGAGATGGTCAACACTTGGTTGTAAAATAGGGTTTGTGTGAGATGATTTTGCCCAACCGTAGGCTATGTAAGTGTTCTGAGCACATTTAAGATAGGCTAGGCCAAGCTGTGATGTTCAGTAGGCTAGGTGTATTAAATGCATTTTTGACTTAAAGTATACAGTATTTTCAACTTACGATGGGTTTATCAGGATGTAACACCATCATAAGGGAAGGAAGATCTGTATTTGGAAAGGTTTAGAGAGGGAAACATAACCCAGAGGATTAGGACTGGACCATGGAGACTTCAACCCGTAGCCGGGAAGCCCTTTCCAGTGCTAGACACTGAGCCCAGGGAGGCCCAGCAAGCTTACCTCATTTAATCCTCACCACAGCAGCATGAAAGAGGTGTTAAAATACAACATTAAGAAATTAAGGCCACAAAAGAAAACACACACACACACCTACACACACACAATCTGATAGCAGGGTGACAGAACCATCATTTGAGACCCTGACCTCTTTCCCAAATCTGTAACCCATTTTCCTTTCCACATAGCGCAGCTAGATAATAGTACTTAGGCTCCATTTTGCAAATGGTGGATGACCAGCAAAGGCTTTTTGATCCCATGGGCTAAGGTAGGATGATGGCTCAGATCATCAACCCAGATTGTTTGCATGTGCTCCAGGACAGTAGATGGAATATGGGTGGAAAAGAAAGATTTCATTCTGTTGGAAAGGAAGGATCCCTTAGTCATACCATGTTCATTGCAAGATATTTCGGCAACTTGCTTACTGCACAGAATAAATACATAAAAAATAAATAAATAAATAAATAAATAACAATGGGAATTTCTGCCTGGGTGAAATAAAATAGATCTAGTTCCTTTAACCAAAGCTTTTGAAAGATTTTCTTTGAAACATTGCCTTGAGAGTCTTTTCAATGTAGTGATTATGGAACCATCAGGCACAACCATAGGCCCAAAATTTTATATATGTACAGTGTATGTATATAATGTATATATATTGTGTATATATATACACACTTGTATCTTACAGCTTTTCACTTGACTTTTTCGTATTTTTGTTGTCCAATAATTAAGTAATGAAGTTATCTGCTAAAAGACGTTTATGATGTGAAAGAGGAGTAGGGAGGGAAGGTTTTTCTAAATTTCCTCTTTTGAAGAAAAAAGTCATTACATGACTTTTTCTGTCACCGCAAAAGGCAAAATGAATAGTCTGTGTGTGATTCATGTGTGCCAGTTCAGTGATTCTCAGCCAGGGGCATTCTGACCCTGGGGATCATTTATTTGGCAACGTTTATATGTTCGTTTTTCAAGGCCGCCATAACAAAGCACCACTGACCGGGTGGCTTCAAGAGCAGAATTTATGTTCTCACACTTCTGGAGGCTGGGAAATACGAGATCAAGGTGTCAGTAGCGTTGTTTTTTTCTGAGGCCTTTCTCCTTGACTTGTGGTTCATCGTCTTTTCCCTGTGTCTTCATCTGGTTTTCCCTCTGTCCCGTTGTGCAGATGCCCTCTTCTCATCAGGACACCAGTCATAGCAGAACAGGATCCACCGTAATGACCTCATTTTAACTTAATTGCCTCTTTAAAGACCCTGTCTCCAAATCAGTCACATTCGGAGTTACGGAGCACTAAAAGTTCCATACAAATGGGGGGAGAGGGTGCGGAATAGAATTCACCCAGTGTTCTCTGCAAGTTCTTGGTGGTTACAGCTGGCGGAGTCGAGGTGCTCCCGGCATCTGGTGGGTAGAGCCAGGAACGCTGCCCAGCACCTTACATGCACAGGAGAGCCCCCCACAGCAAAAAGAATCGTCAAGCCCCAAATGTCAGTATTGAATGTCAAGATTGAAAAACCCTGTTCTAATTCCAAAATGGGTTGTTTGATTTTTTTTTCTAAGCATAAGGAAAAACAGAATCTATTACTCACATGAACATTACTATTGTGAATGATAGCACAGTCTTCAGTAGGACTCTACTCATATTCATAGTCAACTGTCTCACACAGAGACCAATTTGTGGCATAAACAAGCTTTGTAAACTGTTTAGACAAACAAATAGAGTTATTGTTAAAAGAAAAAAGGAAGCACAATATAAGATATTAGCTCCTTTATCCTTCAGGGAAAAAAAAAATCAAGATGACTCCAGATGGACTGGGAAGGGGGAAAGAACGAAAGCAGAGAGGACCGTTAAGATCTTATCGCATTGCTTGACCGCTCGCCCCAGATGTGTGGAAGGCCCAGGGTTCCAACTGGAATTCCGAGATCTGGGGCTGGGAGAGAAATGGGCCAAGGGTTACACACCCTGGAGCCAAGAAGGACCCAAGAGATGATATCCAAAGGCTAAATGAAAGCAGAGTCGATGGGCTGGAGAAGTGTTCTCGAATAGTCACTCCCAGGGGCTGGCAAAGAGGTAAAAGCAGCCAGAGATACCACACAAAGGTGTGAACAGTAGAGAAGAGACTTTCCCTGAGGTCTCTTCTTACATACGTGGTACTTAAAAGTCAAAAAGGTCAATCAAATATTAGGACCTGAAGTTAATTAGATTAAGGAATATAAGGGAATTAGATCATGGATTCCAGTATACGGTGCAGCTGCAAAGGGCTGATCCCACAAGCTATAGAGTCAGATGGACCGGCTTCAGACCATGCTTGGCTCTGCCACTTTACTGCTAGCGTCATCCTAGAAAAGCTAAATCTCTGTGTGCCTCTGTTTCTTCATCTGTAAAATGGGTTATTATCCAAAGATTCATTAGATTGTGTCTGTGTGTATGCATGTGTGTATGTGAAAGAAAGAGAGGGAAAGAGAGAAAAAAGCTAGTTATTGTGATTGGGCACAGACAACCGTTAGAGAGAGAGAGAGCACCAGCAGTGGGGAGAGGCAAAGGGAGAAGGAAAAGCAGACTCCCTGCTGAGCCGGGCACTCAACATGGGGCTCTATCCCAGGACTCTGAGATCATGACCTGAGCAGACGCTTAGCCATCTGAGACATCCAGGTGTCCCGACATTCCAGTTCTTAAATCTGCTTTCCCACCTCATTGCCAACCTTGTCACGTTTGCTTCCCATGGGTAATTTGCTGCAGTAGATTTCAAAACAAAGCAAAACAAACCCCATCACGAATGCCCAAATAAAGAATACTTCGCTTCTGATTGAGACCTCTTCCTCTGAGAGACGTGCACAAACGTTCTTGACTAACTTTGTGGGCTTCTACTTTTGACAGCTGTAGAAAGATTTGGTTTGTTGTCATTTCTTTCTTTGTCCACTTATTTTTGTTTCATTTTGTCTGCTTGTTTATCTATTTGGGGTGTGTTCTGAGGACACGAGTTTTTGGATAAGTGGTCCACTCACAGACAACTACATCTATTGTGGTGTCTAAATGGGGTGTCTGTCCGATCAGATGGGGGCCCCAAATGCGGTGCTACTGACTATTGGGTGAAAAGATTCACCTGAGGCAGGACAAGGGAGATAGAAGTGTATTGACTATACCGCAAGGGAGCAGACGGCAGGATAGCAGAGGAGAGAGGCTGTCTGCCAGGAGGCTATGGGAGGAGGCTGTTTTTAAAGAGGGAAGGTGAGGAGATATGGTGAGGTATGGAATTCTCCCTTTTCTGGTAACCATGCCTGGTTGTAAGAGGCCCATTGGTCACTGGGGGCCTCTGGATATTTTGAGGAGGGTCCCCTGATGGGCCTGTGTTATTCAGTCAGGGGTGTGCTGTGGGTCCCTTCTACATTCCATCACTCAAGCCTGCGTGCCTAAAAGTGGCCTCTACATCTGTCTCTTCTCTTGTTTTTCACAGAATATAAATAAGGTTCATGACTACCCAGTCACATTAACTATGTCTGTTGGATCAGGGTGACAATGTAAAATTTTCAAATGAGTTTGCTTTGAGGCTCTGTCTTTTCAAAGTTTCCATTAAAAATTTAATAAAGCAAAGGGACCCATACATAAGTACATAAGCCAGCTATCTCTAAAGATTTTTAAAATTAATACTGTAATTTTTAAAAGATTTTTCAAGGTAACCCAATATCAATAAGCAAACATTTCTCCACTCCTATTACATCTCTATGGGTAAAAGTTTTCACGTGTAAAAACACTAAGAGGTTCTATGTTATAATAATAATCATAGCAAACTATGCAGTGCTTATAACATCTCAGATACTACTCAACTACCTTCCGTCTGTTAGCTCAATTATTTCTCATAAGAATTCTGTAAGGCAGATAGTATCATTATTGCTGTCTCGCAGATTAGGTAACTGAAGCACAAAGATGTTAAATAACTTGCTCAAGTTTGTTCAGCTTAGAAATAGCAAAGCCAGGACTCAGACTAAGTCAGGATAGCTCTAGAATACCGTCTCCTAATTATTACACTGCCAGCTATTTCAAAGAATACCGTTGAAACCTCAGGAAAAATAATAGTATTAGAAAAGAAATGAAAAAATTGTTAGTCTTTCTTTACATATAAACAAATCATTTCACTTACAACCTGTAAGTTTTATTTTTAACTTGAAGGTCATCAAATAAAATAAAACATTCTTCTGATGCTTTGCACAAAAGAGTATCCTGATGGCTGAAGGTCACATGAAAAGGTATTCAGTTCTCCCAGACATGCGGGAAATGCAAATTAAAACCACAATGAAATGCCATTGTACATTTAGTGAAAATGACTAAAATTTTAAAGAGAAGTAATGCCAATTTTGATGATAATAAATGGAGAAAAAGAGGTATGAAACAACTGGAATGCTCATCCATTGCTGGTGGACTTATGACCCAGCATAACCACTTTAGAAATCTGCTTGGCAGGATCTATTAAAGCTAAATATATGCATACCCCAAGACCTGCAATTCCACTCCTAGATATATACCCAACAGAAATTGCAACCATTTCTCATACATACCCAACAAGATACATGTGTGTGTGTGTGTATATATATATATGTGTGTATGTGTGTGTGTGTGTGTGTATTCACATATATACCCAACAGATATGCACATACTTCATATATGCTCAACAGAAGACATATTTAAGAATGTTTATAACAGGGATGCCTGGGTGGCTCAGTCGGTTAAGCATCTGCCTTCGGCTTAGGTCACAAACCGGGAGTTCTACAATCGAGTCCAGCATCCAGCTCCCTGCTCACTGGGAAGTCTGCTTCTGCCTCTGCCTGCTGCTCCTCCTGCTTGTGCTCTCTGTCTCTCTGACAAATAAATAAATAAAATCCTTTAAAAAATAGAATGTTTATAGCGACACTACTCATCATAGACACAAACTGACCCAAATGTCCATCAACATCTGAGTTGTGGTATAATAATAAAATGAGATAGTATATTGGATTGAGAAGGAATAAACTATTGCTACATGCAACACATGGATAACTATAAACACAGTGATCGAAAGAAGCTTGGAAAACACAAAAAACTCCGTATTACTAAGTGAAAGAAGCCAGTCTGAAAAGGCTACATCATAGCCTACAATCAATAGTATGATTTCAACTATATAACATTCTGGAAAAGGCAATACTGTGGAGACAATAGAAGATTCAGGATTGCCAGGATTGGGGATGGGGAGTGGAAGGATGAACAGACGGAAAACAGAGGATTTGTAGGTAGTGACAATGCTCTGTCTGATGCTATAATGGTGGATACATTTGTCCAAACCCATAGACTGTACAACAGCATGTGTATCTCATGTAAACTACCAAGTTTGGGTGATCATGAAGCGTCAGTAGGTTCATCGGTTATAATAAATATACCACTCTGGTGGGGAATGTGGATAACGGGGGAGGCTGGGCATGTAGGTGGGCAAGAGGTATATGGGCAATCTTTATGGCTTCCTCTTAATTTGCTGTGAACCTAAAACTGCTCTAAAAAATAAAATGTGTTTAAAAAAAAAAGAACTATGCACTATACGATTCCATTTATAGAAAGATCGAAACCAAGCAAAACTAATATAAGGTGTTAGAAGTCAGCAGACTGGTTCCCTCTGGGGAGAAGTGGGTGGAAGGGAACATAAGGGAGCTTCTGAGGCAATGATTATGTTCCATTTCTGGATTTGTGCTGATTTGTGAAGGTATGTTCACACAGGAAATTCACTGGGCTGGACACTTAAGATTTGTTCATTTTCCCATATAACACTTCAATAAAAAATGTTCTTCAAAGATACATTGTTTTGGAGTTAATAATATAAGAAAAGTATGTGGAAATAATATTATTCATACTATCGTAAAATGCTACTCCAGCCTGCACCTTTCCTTTTGAAGTTCACAGGACGGCTTATCTCTAGAAGTATATTTGAAAAGTGATCAATTAAAAAGTGCTGGAATGGCTCCAGCCTGGATCCATTGTTAACAAAGGTATCTGGCAGAAAGCTAAATGCTACTGGATCTCCCAAGACAAATTTTAAATGATTGTACTTAGAAGAAATGGGAATTGCACTACGCTGCTAAAGAAGAAAATATTTGTCTTCAACTGTGGCCGAGATTAAAGAACCATTTTGGGGGGTTGTTTTCTTAATTTGCTTAATAGTCACACTATAAGGAATGGCCTCTTTGTTCACTGATTCCTGTACCGGGTCTCAAATATTAACCATACCTGGATTTTAAGATGGTGGAGTAAGTACCTGATGCAAGCATTCCTCCCGCAACAAATCCATAAAAATGATAGGAAGGGTGTTTCAGCAAGAGAAAGAGGAGAAAAGGAAAAGTAGAAGGAACAAAGAGGGAAAGAAGGGGAGAAAGAAAAAGGAGGAGGAGGGGAAGAGGGGGAAGTAGAAACACTAGCAGCAGCTCAAGTAGAGATGCTTGAGTATGGGGGTAGATGGGGAACTTTCAATGGACAAGAATCTTTGAAGAATCTCTAGGACAGAATGCAAATAAGGCTGACTGTAGAGAGAAACCATAACACTAATTCTGAGCAAAAATCGTTGTGAGAGGTGGTATACACAAAGTGGGTTTTGTTCCCAATAGTGTTTCATAGTAGAAGAGTTTTATGCATCACACTTAGAAGCAATGTAGCTATTTGATGAGAAACGTGATTTTTTTAAAAAAATGGATTGGGTAAGTTCATCTGCTTGCTTATAGGAAGGCTGCAGTAGAAAAGAGTTCAAGTCAGCATTCATTGAGTATCTTCCATAAGGCATAAGGCACGACTTCTCTAGACACTAGAAGTATACTGTAAAACAAACAAACAAAAACAAAACAACAACAAAAAAAGACCATGAGGAGTCAGAGCCTACTGTAGAAGATAGACACATAAACATATCACTTCAGGATGATGCCATTAAATGTGTGGGGTGATATGGGAAGACAGAGAACAAATCACCTCCCCTAACCTTATAGCTGGGCGAAGGCTTCCTGGAGGAGATGACACCCTACCTGAGTCTTGAACAATGAATGAAAATCAATATGGCAGAGTAGTAAAGCTTCTGTGTGCTGCACAATGGAGCTTGCAGTGCCATAGTAACAAGCGTGGATTTCATTTGGAAAATGATACTCATTGAAAGGTTTTAGGGGTGCGTGGGTGGCTCAGTCATTAGGCGTCTGCCTTCAGCTTGGGTCATCCCTGGGATCGAGTCCCACATCAGGCTCCTTGCTCACCCCTCCACCTGCTGCTCCCCCTGCTTGTGCACTCTCTCTAGCTCTCTCTCTGTCAAGTAAATAAATAAACAATAAAGTCTTAAAAAAAAAGAAGAAGAGGTTTTAGGTAGGGTGGTGTTTTGTCTAATTCTGCATTTTTTTAAATGGATCTCTCTAACCATTAGAGGGTAGGCCTAAAAGAATAAGACTGATAGCAGGCAACCGTATAGTGGGGAGGCAATTTCAGATGACTGGGGCAGAGATGGTGAACACCTGCAGCAGGGAAGAGTAAAGAGAGAGAAAAAGAGATAGGCAGAGAAGATGCAAGAAAGAAGACTTGAATGGTATCTAAGATTTGGGCTTTCCTGGAAGGAAGATGGCAGTGGCACTAACTAGAAACTGGCACTACAGAAAAAGAAACAAATACGGAATAGGAAGTAATTATTTCCATTTTGAACATGGTGCATGGTCACGCGTGGCGCATTCCTGCAAGATTGCTAACTGGACGTATGCAGAAGGAAGTTAGATACATGGTTCTGAAATTTAGGGGAGAGGGATTAAGACTAGGAAATTAGATATATGGGTCCGAAGTTTAGGAGACAGGAATTAAAACTATGGTTCTGAAATTTAGGAGAGAGGGATTAAGATTTAGGAGAGAGGGATTAAGGCTAGGATCAGGGAGTTATGGGCATCTAAGAGATACTTAAACCAAGGGAAGTAAGTAACAGTCTCCAAGAAGAAAGGGCAGAGATTGAAGAGCACTAGGCCAAGGGCAGAACTCCAGAGAACACTGACATTTAAGGAATAAATAGAATAAAATCCCACAAAGGAGCCTATAAAGTAGAAAGTTCAGAAACTATGGAAAGAATCCTGAGAGAATGATGACTTGGAAACCAATGGAGTACAGTTTCCAGGAAGAGTAAATCTAATGCAGGAGAGAGGCTGACTAAGTCCTGTGTTCATTAAATTTGACAATATGGAAGTCCCTGTTTCTTTGGCAAGAGCAATTTCATTGGAGTGTAGGGATGGAAGTCTGTGTATTGTGGGTTAGAAAGGGAATGGGAAGTGGGGACTACAACTGTAGACTATAAACAACCCCAAAGGGATTGAGAAAGACTGAGCAGCAAGTAAAGGAAGACATGGGATTGAAAGATCCTGCTTCCTGTCTGTTTTAGTAGAGGAAAAGACTTGACTCTGTTTATACATTGAAGGGGAAGAATAGGTTAAAAAAAAATAGAGGAAGTAGAAGGAATTATTCAGGGGCACCTGGGTGGCTTAGTCTTTAAGCGGCTGCCTTTGGCTCAGGTCATGATCCCAGGGTCCTGGGATAGAGCCCCTGGGATAGAGCCCCTAAGCAGGGAGCCTGCTTCTCCCTCTCCCACTCCCACTGCTGTGTTCCCTCTCTCCCTGTGTCTCTCTCTGTCAAATAAATAAATAAAATCTTTTTTTAAAAAAGGGGGGGTGAGTATTATTCATGAGTAACGAGCTATGGCATCCTAGAGGGGATGGGACCCATCAGCAAGGCTAAGCAAGTAGAAAAGTATGGGTATAGTAAGCAGGGGACAAAAAGAACCAAAATTTGGTTTATTTCATGTGTGGTGGTCTAAAGAATCTCAGTTGTTTTCATGAAGTGAGAAGGAAGGTGTACCATGATGGGAGTCGTTGATTAAGAGGTTTGAAGCAAGTGGTCAAGATTGGCCACAGTTCATGAGGGAGTACACTGAGCAATCACAAATAACAGGATTGTGCAGCAGTGTTGAGAACCCACAAAGACCATGAATTTATAGTCCCCAGTCTGCACATTTGTGAGTTTCTCTTTTCTAGTAGCACTCAGTAACCTGGGATAGGAACAGAGAAAATGAATTATGGTTTTTTTCCAGAGCTGGGATTTTGCCAAGAGAATGAAACAAAAGACAAGGGACCAGGAGGTTGAGGTGTTGGTGAGGTAGTGATCCAGGTGACCAATGCATGAGGTAAGCTAGGTTCTTAGGCTAAGACAAAGCTCTAATACTGGAAGTATCAAAGGACCAGAGATTGAAATAGAAGACTAAGCTGGAAGGACAAAAGACTATGTCAGGAACACAAGGGTCTATAAAGCTAGATCTAAATGGGGGTGAGGGGAGGGTGGGGGAGCTCAGGAGTAGGAATTTGGAAATAGAGAAGCTAATGCATTCTAGGGAAAGAGAATCACATGTGTAAAAACAGATGCAAAGGGGAACAGCAAGAATTTCAAGTATATAAGTGGACCACACATTGCATAGAGGAAAGTGACATAAAATCAAGGTGGAAACACACATTAGGCCAAATCATGAAAAGCCTAAATAGTTTAGGTATTTGTTCCTCTAAGAGGCTTGGAGCCAGCCAAAGTTCTCAGATGGAGGAGGTCCATATGGCTAGAGCTGGGAGGTTTGCCCTGCACAGGGACTCCTCTGAAGGGGCTGAACTCCAGGCCAAGCTCTGCTTGCAAACTAGTCACCTTGTTCTGCTGATTCAGTGCAAAGATCTTTTCTATAATTCATCATGCCCAACTCCAGAGGAGGCCCCTTTTCCTGTGGATGCACCTGAGGGTTTGCCTTTCTTATTGGCTAACAATGGGTCTGAGTGGAGTGACGATCAGATAGATGGGCTTTTTGGGGTGACCTGTCTGGCCATGGTACAGAAGGTGACCTAGACACAGTATGAGGAGATAGTAAGCACGAAGAGCAAAGGGGTTATTCATGTAACAGGGACTTGACCAAAGGTAGAAGCCAAGAAGAAGGAAGGGAGGCCAGATCCAGAAGAAAGTTCTATAGAATTAATACTGGGTATCTTTATGGATGTAGGGACAGGAGGAAAGGGAAAAGTTGAAGCTGACTTGGATTGATTCTCCATTGTGTCCCTAGACCTACCCACAATTAATGCTCAACTCAGATTTGTCAAATGAAGAAAAACAATAGAGTTGCAAACAACAAAGACATTTGCAAGAGAGAGAGACTGTCTGCTTGGACAGAACTCTATTTCTAGGAAACAATTAGGCCTCCTAAACTCTGAGTGAGTTGTAGAGCTCAAAGCTCTCATCTGGGAATTCAGGGTTCCTCCTGTGCTGTGGTTCCAAGCCTTGCTTGAACATTCCAATCACTAGGGCAGGTTTTAAACATCCCAGTGTCCATACTGGACCCATCAACTCAGGCACTCTGGGGATGGGACCCAGACATCAATATTCCGTAAAGGTCCTGAGGTGATTCCAGTATAGAGTCGACTGCTCCCACTGAACTCTCCAACCCCTATTCTAGATTTCCAGATATGGCCATTAACACAGCATCAGCAAGAGTAGGGTCAGAGACAGGGAAGAATGGTCAAACATATTTGACCATCTTGTCACAATGAATCTTCCATGTCTTATGAAATCTTTGTCCATAGTGACCACTTCTTCAAAATTAATTCCAACATTTTGGCAAAAGATGAAAAAATTAAAGAAATCCATTACATTGTTTCACAAATGTTAGGAAACTGAATCATAGACAAAAATGTGGTGCAACATGAGGCCACCTTTTAAAATCCTAGTTTAAAAAATCAATAATGTACAGGTTTGGAAATTATCTTACAATCTCCTGATTTGGTGCTAAAGTTGTATGCATTCCAGGGGTCAGAAGGACCAAATACTAAAAAGAAAAGTTTACAAATAATTTAAGTAAAAAAGAGAATATTTTTGTACAGAGTTTTAATGTTCTTATTCTATCATTTTTAACTCAAAATTGACATAAAGGCAAGAAGAGCATTGCTAATCAAAGAGCTGTCCAGGGAAGTGTCCTTCTCAGGACATGGTTGTTTTTTATGATCACAACAGATAAGAATTTGAGAGTAAAAGCGGTGCCTTGGTGACTCAGTCTTTAAGCATCTGCCTTCGGCTCGAGTCTTGATCCCAGCGTGCTGGGATCGAGCACCACATTGGGCTCCCAGCTCAGCAGGAGGCCTGCTTCTCCCTCTCCCACTTCCTCTGCTTGTGTTCCCTCTCTTGTTGTGTCTCTCCCTGTCAGATAAATAAATAAAACCTTTAAAAAAAAAAAAAGAATTCGAGAGTAAAGTTTAGAAACTTTTATAGTAATTGGAAAAATCACTACTGAATCACATAACAAAATATTGAGCTCCTGTTTTATGCATTCTAGTGTTTTTATTTCCCTTTTCTAGTAATTTATTTTATTTTATTTTACTTTTTAAAATTATAAGCCCACAGCAAATTCAAAATTTTAAAAAATCAGTCTTTCACCATGGATAGTTTAGTTTGGGAAAATAGAGGACCACTATTCCATTTGAACATCTATGCAAAGGTGAACACAGAATGAAAAAAGTAAATACAGACAAATTCCTTTTTACCTTATCTGCTTGGAATTTATATTTTAGAGGTCTATTTCATTTTACCTTAGATGGTTGTATGAAAAGTTGTTTTCTGCTATAGGCTTATATGCATTGCTTAGAAGTTCTTTAAAAGAAAACATAAGAGGCGCCTGGGTAGCTCAGTTGGTTAAGCATCCAGCTCTTGGTTTCAGCTCAGGTCATGCTCTCCTTGTCATGGGATTGAGCCCCACATTGGACTCTGCACTCAGCATGGAGTCTGCCTCAGATTCTCTCTCCCTTTCCCTCCCACACTTTCTCTCTCTCTCAAATAAATAAATAAATAGAATCTTTAAAAAAGAAAACAAACACTAGAAAACAGGTGGTAAAGGAATGGATTAGCAGGGTTTGCTCATTTTCCAAGAGGAATCCCAATATCAGGTAACACAGAGAAGTTATTAATTCCTTTTGGGAAAGGGAGATTCCTCTTTTTAAGAAATAAGTCACTCTCTTTCGATTGGAAACAGCTAGCAAGAGTTTAATAGCATAAACTATTAAGGTAGAGACACCCTAGTTTAACTACAGGGAAACCTGCCACATGGCGATGATTTCTCCCGAGATCATGCAGCTGATGAATGAGGTCAGAATTCAAACCCAAGACTCTGTACGCTGACAGTGCCTTGCTCTCTCCGCCATTCCTCCATCCCAAGTGTTCCGGGGGGACCCTGAGAGTAGAGGCTTATATAAGCTTCACTTCCAGGAAACTGAGATAGGATAGTGAATATTAAAGTCATGTGGAATGTTTATGAATCTCCTTAAATGTAAATGTCCTCATTCTGTTTAGAGCTTTCGGCATATAGACAAGAGTGATGTATGTCCCGTACTGTTTTGCACATCACCCAGAAAAATATAACAGGAGAGGAAGCTTAGTGCTCTCAATACCAGCTGTCTCATGTTGAAACTGGTTGGATCTTGGTTGCTAATAAACATGCTCCAAAAGCAAACCATCTTGATTCTTTTAAGAAATAAGTGGGATATCAATGAGAAAATAAGTGAGTACCTAAGAAATATCAAGTCTTTGCCCGGATTATATAGGCCCTGTGAGGAATCCAGAAACTTCATTGATTAATTTTATACATGTCTGTTCAGTGAACTGAACTAAACAACTTTGCTACTTCAGAGAAGTAACTGTACAACAGATTTAAATTGCTGATCAGTTATTTGCCACTGTTACCTGGACAGCACAAGAAAACCATCCAGATATTCAATATATGGAAAACCAAAAAATTTTAGTGCATATTTTTGACATCGTTTAGTTTTAGCTTAAGAATATAGCATGGGGGCACCTGGGTGGCTCAGTGGGTTAAGCCTCTGCCTTCGGCTCAGGTCATGATCTCGGGGTCCTGGGATCGAGCCCCATGTTGGGCTCTCTGCTCAGCGGGGAGCCTGCTTTCACTCTGCTCCTTTCTCTCTCTCTCTCTCTCTCTCTCTGCCTGTTTCTCTGCCTACTTGTGATCTCTCTCTGTTAAATAAATAAATATTAAAAAAAAGAATATAGCATGTTACTCAGCTATATAAGTGTTCAGTGGCAGATATTAAAATGTATAATTGTCTTTTTACCATACTCTGAAATATTTAACTGAATATTTTAATCTTCCTGTTCATGCTAGTGACTTTTCAGTCACTTTTTAAAGAGTAAATGATCAATCCCTGCATTCTTAACCATCAGTGATTAACAGTTAATATTTGATAAAGAAACAAAGCAATCTATACTGACAACAGCCGGTTAGATGCTATGGGTGTGACCACTTAAATAACAGGAATAATCCGGATTTTTTAAAAAGTTCATGGGTGAAATAGATGAAGGTGGTCAAAAGATACAAACTTCCAGTTATACAATAAAAAAGTCCTGGGGAAGTAATGTAAGCAGGGCGAATATAGTTAATAATTCTGTATTGTTTATCCAAAAGTTGCTAGGAGGGTAAATCTTAAGAGTTCTCTTCACAAGAAAAAAAACGTAAATGCGATGAATGTTAGCTAACCTTATCATGGTAATCATTTTGCAATATATATATATATCACATCATTATGTTGTACACCTAAAATTACTACAATGTCATATGCCAATTAGGTCAGTTCTAAAAATAATAAATAAAAAGAAAGCTCACTGTCTTATCTTGAGATAAATTTAAGTATGTACACCCGATCTGAGATTATAATGAATTTTGAATAGAATCTGAACCTTCAGGTTTGAGCAAGCAGTTATGTTTTAAGTCAAGCTTCAGCCGACTATCACATAAAGTTTTAGCTGGTCTTGGTAACAGTCTGTCCTGCCGCCAGTCTTTTGTCCTCTGAGATACAGATGGCATCTATCAGTGACGCTGTAGGGTTATGTGGGAGACCGTCAAGAAATAGAAAAGTAAAAACAGAATAAAATCGCATTACACGGAGTTTCCCTTAAAACAAAAATTGATTGAGTTCTGCCCGAAGTGGCTTGTTGTTTCCTGTGCCAGGAACTACTGTGCGGGCCCAGCAGGAAGTGTGCTCCGAAGCGGGATCACATTACACCCTTGTTTTATGGTTCATTTCACTTATTTAATGCAATCTGAGAACCTGCAAAGGGAACATGTTAGAAGGAGGGAATGGGCTTTTTGTCTTGTTTTGTTTTGTTTTTTTAAGTTTCTTTGAATCCAAACATTTGTTTTTACAAGGTGCTTACAGCCCCCAGAAGTGGGACTTGCAGAGAGTTGCAAGGGGAAGGCATTTCTCTTTGTCACAAAATTCAAAGCAAGACCTGAAGTTGGGTTATGTCTAGGGTTGAGTTATGTCTGTTTCCTTTGCGGTCCTACTTCCATAATTTTAAACGTGAAGTACTGCCATCATGCCCATGAATGGTCTAAATCATTCTGAATTCATAGGAGCCCCTCTTAGGGGCTCTCATTTGACAGAGAGCCCGAGATGGGCTGGGGCTGGGGTAGGAGCGGTAAGGAATATCTTTAAGATTCAAAACAGCGGTTCATTGGTCAAGTGAAAGAACGTATTGCTTGAAAATGTGTGGAGGGAACAGCTGGATTCCCTGGTGGTGGCGGACTCCGCTTCTCACGTGCTGTCTGTTTTCCTCTCCAGAGACCTCAGTATGAACAACATCAGTCAGCTGCCCCCGAATCCCCTGTACAGCCTCCGCTTCCTAGAGGAGTTGTAAGTATTGCGTAGTAGTGATGCGTCCAGTCAACACTGAGCACATTCCTGGGTTTGCCCCTCACACTCACTGTGGGAACCAGATAAAACAAGGCAAAAAAGCTGTCAGCACCAACAATTTTGGCACATGAGGAAACACTTAGTTGGGAGGGGAGAAAAAAAGAAATTGCCTAAGATTCTGGAAATCAACTTATAAAGGAGTTGACCATAAGGCTACAACTTTCTAAGGTGAGACTTGAGCCAAACAAATTAAAATTTTAAAACAAAGGCAGTTTAAGAGGCCTGGATGTCTCTTTGGAAATAGTTAAGTGGCAGGATATTAAAAGTTTGAATACCGGTTCATGTTTATTAAAATAGCAAGTAAAGCTATAATCAAAACCAAAAACTGCCGCTTGGTTCGGGTTGTGATGGGGAGAATGAAGTCCACATTCCGTAGCACCAAAACTTTTTGTCCTAATCACTTTTAATTACTATTTTCCTACTTCTTAATTTAGCTTCCCTCAAGGCTTGAACAGAAAAACATGAAATCCACAGAGGACTTCAAACTGGGCTATCCAAACTCCCTGTAAAAAAAATAAAAAAGGAGGAAGCTAAAATTAGCTAATGATACACAGAGGAGTCTTGATTAAGTCTCGTAATCACTTTCCAGAAGATGAAAAAGAACTGTATAATCCAAAAATTTGTATTTAAAAATTCATTTGATCCTCTTACCCTTTGGAATGATGGAGACGAAGGGAGCCATGTGCCATCGCAGTCCTCATGAAGAAAGTTTGGCACCATCCCTTGAGTACATCTTCTGACTGTTGATTAAAGGAATTGTGTAGGCAATGACCTCTTTTGAAAATACTTCCTTTATAAATCCAAAAGTCAGGGTCCAATCTGGGGAGTAATTTAAATGGTTGATGCACTGCGTGATCCACCCCGGGAAGTGGGAAGAATGTTCCATCATACCCAGATTACACTGCATCAATCTTTTCCCTTTGCAAGAAGATGACATTCTCAAATTTCTCCCCTTAGGGTTTTATCTATATTTTTGATAGCCTTATATTTTTAGCAAATGCTGTTGTCTAACCACTGAAATCAGTTGACCATATGCCCAGGTTGTTATCCAGGAATATGTTGGGGAAGCTCAGATGACAAGACTCTGCAGCAAGTTTTGATCAATCAGAGTTTTTCACTCTGGGTTGTCCACGCTCCTCTTTTCCCCTTTTCTCTCTAGCCATTTCCGTGGCTAAAAAGTAACCTTGATCAGGGCTGAGTCCTTGTCTATCTTAGTCGTGGCTTGTATGTGATAATAATCAATACATTTTTGATGAACAAATGAATACTGAGAAAGCAAAACATGTAAAAGGAGCTTCTCATCCAAGTTAGCTGCCTTAGGAAAAAGCAACAGACATGGTAGACATTTGCCAAAATTTCTATTGACTACCTTTAGCAACTTTCAGTTAGGGTTTTTTCCTGATTTCCATCCTTCTCATCTTCCCTTCCTCACCATAATTAATACACGATGCTTGGTCCTATGTACACCCCCAACCCCGCATTTTGAAAGTGTGTATTTGCTATGCTTTCTTCTGTCATTTCCTTACACTACGCGATGGTACAAGGCTTCCATTCTGTGTCAACATGCACCTCCACTTTAGACCCCAAACTGAATCAATAAAGTCCTTCCCCAAGGACTTTGTTTAATAGAATTCCTCCCTCAGTGACCCCAACTCATTCTAAATAACTCCTCTTTCTTAAGGAGGTAAATGTTAATTCTGTTCCCAGGCCAGTTTTTCAAAAGACCATTGAAAAAAGTCAAGGAAAAAAAAAGAGGGAGGGAACTACCATTTGAAAAAGATATTTTTCTGTATTGTCTTATATTTATATCTGGAAACGCCATTAAGTGTCTTGACTGTGAAACCATAGAATTTCAGAAATAGAGGAGACCCTTAAAGGGCTATTCATTCTAGTTTTTCATTCTCTTCTGGAATTCCCTCTGCTGAGCTGGCCGAGCATAATTCAAAAGCTAGACCACTTTCTCATATATAATTCTGTGTTGCATCTGACTGATGTTTTGAAGACATCATTATTCATTTCGCAGCAAAAGGGGATAGTATTTATAGAATCTGGAAAAATGATCAACTCTGCTTGGTTTATTCTTTTGTTCCCAAGGCTAATTTGGGGGTGTTGTGTTTAAAACAAAACAAACCATAACAAAAAAGCAAATGTTTTGTAGAGCATTGCAATTATTCCTCTGTTATGCTGTGGATAGTTTCTACTAGATTTAGCTATGTGTAACTCTATATTCTCTTCTAGAGTATAAGGTCTTCAAAATAATATTATATTATAATGACAACAATCATAGTTTAGTCTGTGCCATGCAGTGTTCAAAATGTTTTATACACTTTTTCCCACGAATCCTCCTGACAGCCCCATAAAGGTAAATATTCTTATGATTCCCATTTCATAGATTAAAAAAAAAAAAAAGATGAAGTACAGAGAAAATTAAGGAACTGGTTCAAGATCATGCAGTGACAAGAGGCAAGGCTAAGATTCAACCTCACCTTCCAAGCCACACTCAGAAAGTAGAGGGAACATTAGGAATTGTGCATAGTTCTTCTGTGCTTTTATTTTCCCTAATAGTACCTGGAACAGTGGTTTGCACAGTTGAATCCTTGAAAGTGTTGTTTAGGGGCGCCTGGGTGGCTCAGTGGGTTAAGCCTCTGCCTTTGGCTCAGGTCGTGATCTCGGGGTCCTGGGATCAAGCCCCACATCGGGCTCTCTGCTCAGCAGGGAGCCTGCTTCCCCCTCTCTCTCTGCCTGCCTCTCTGCCTACTTGTGATCTCTCTCTCTCTGTCAAATAAATAATTAAAAATCTTTAAAAAAAAAAAAAAGAAAGAAAGAAAGAAAAAGAAAAGAAAGTGTTTAAACCAAGTTTTGTAATGATAGTTCTGTCATATATTTGTCGGTCTGTGCATGTGTGGAGGGATGAAAAAGAGAGAGTAAGAGAGAGAGCTGTCTACCCAGTGGATGAGATTAGATATTCAGGTTATTAATTTACTACCATCACCTATTGTTGACAATGGAGAAGTATCATCAGAATTTTCAGTTGTAACATATCGCCAATTTAGCATTGCTCAACAGATACAAAACTTTAGTGAATATTTTACAACTGCATGCATACACTTAAGCCATTTGTTTTATATAGTATACTATCAGAACTAGCAAATGACAGCCATACAGCTAGAGACGGACATTATTTTCCCCAAAATTTTTTAAAAATTCTAGTTAGTTAATCTATAGTGTAAAATTGATTTCAGGAGTAGAATTTATTGATTCATTACTTAGATACAATACTCAGTGCTCATCCCAGTTGCCCTCCTTAATGCCCATGTAACCCATCCCCCTGCCCACCTCCCTTCCAGCAACCCTCAGTTTGTTCTCTTTGGTTAAAAGTCTGTTTCTTGGTTTGTTTTCCCCTCTCTCTCTTTTTTCCCCTTCCCATATGTTCTAGATACAGACATTTAGAGATCTGTCATTGTGTGTATGTGTATGTATCTTTTGTTATGACTATAGAGCACTATTCTAGAAGTATTCTTTCATTCAGTTTATTCAGCTCATCTCTATGCTTTATTTAATAGCCATAAAATAGGAAATTGCTACTATTAATGATATTAATAAAACTCCTACCACAAAACTCAATTTTTAAAAAATCATTATTAATAAAGGCAAGTTACTACTCTTCCCATTCGCACAAATCACCCCCACTTAATCATTTCCCTGATTTAATCATTTAACTATGTTACAAACTGTAGACAGCCATGATTCATCCCTCATCCATCCCTGGAGCTAGACAAAGGTGTCAGGTTTTAAAATCCTCTAAGAATCCATAAAGCCCTACAGGTACTCACTGAGTCAGTGTTTAGAAATATATGTATATTATAGCCCTGGAGAAAGTGTTTGCCTGAGGCAAATATTTAGAAGGAATAAGGGGCATCACCTTGAATGGTCTCCTCTCCCTCCTGAGGTGCCAGAATGCTTACTACCTGGGCCATGTATGTTGGCACATTCAAGTCATGTTCATCCTCTGTTACTTACTTTTTTAATCTACATGGTGACCAGATGAGCATAGGCCAAATGTCCTATTGCTGCAAGGGGAAGGAAAGCCTTTTCCTCTTGGAAAAAAAAACAAAAACCATAATTGAGTGTGGTAAGGCTGCGCTATACAGAGAGAAAAGCACAGTGTCTGGACGCCAAGCCCAGGACTCTCGTCCCGTCCCTGCCATTTACTAGCTGATAATCCATTTGACCTCCCTGGGCCTCAGGGGATAATGGTGAGAGCTGCCCTGGCTGCCTTTGGAGATGTTTCTGAGAATCGAATGAAAGGATGATGAGAGAACTTTGCTAAATTCTAATCCACGTACCGAGTTCCATTAATAAACTGAGAACACCTTCGAGAAGATTCTGACCTCTTCCTTTCCTATTTCCTGAGCCTGATTTTGCGGTAACCCGGGGATTCAGGACTTAGGAAAGAAAAGCTGTTTCGAACTGTGAGCTTTAATGGATGTATACGATCAACGCAGAAGAGTTCTTTACCGAATTTGAGCATCCTGAGCGCTAATTGCATTTCTCTCCAACAGTGTCTCTCTCGGTTCTGTTGATTCAGTTCTACCAGGGACTCACGTTAATGTTCGCTATTTAGACAAACAGAAGAGCCTACATTTGGTCCCTCGGAGTGTGTTCAGATGTTAGGAGCTAATGGCAGAGCGTGCCTAATGCTGACATCTACAGGCCCCATTAAACTTAGATTCGTAGTCTGATTAAACCAGAGGGGGAAATGAACTGTTACCATTTTAAACAGTATGAGTTGGAGGCCTTTGTTTCCAAGTAGTATTTTAAAATCTTTCCAGATTCTGATGCTATTGGAATCAAATATTCGATTTAGCAGTCAAGGAAACATGAGAAGCTCTAGGGAGGTCTGTTTTTAAGTTACTATTGTTCCCTGAAACTATTTGCTCATATTATGGTTGGCCTTGAGGAATCTCTATATAAATAGTAATACCGATCATTGCAGATGAAATTTGTAATGAGAAATACCACCAAACTTCCTGAGAGCAGAATCTATGCTTGTTACTTCTACTTCCTCATCATGTTGCTGAAAATGGTGAGAGCTGTCCTGCCTGTCCTTTGAGATGTTTTTCCCGAGGATCAAATGAAATGATGATGAAAGAACTTTGGTAAACTGTAAGTCACATATTGGATGTGTTAGCAAAGTGAAAACACCTTCATGCCCATGAACGCTCTTCCTGCCCTTTGGCTTTGTCACAGTGTTTGGTCTCTCGTCTTCGTTGATCTGACAAATGATGAAAAACACTGCCTCTTGGAAACTCTTTTTCTCCAGTGTTATTTCATGGCAGTTATTTTAGTTCTCTCCCGAATATCTGTCTGTATAGCTGGAGATAGACATTTAGATATCTGTCCTTGCATGTGCACGCACACGTGTATGTAACTTTCATTATGACGTTTTGGGCAGTGTTCTGAATGTGCCCTATCTTTCTGGCTCCTCTTCTTTTTCTTTTTGGCATCCTTTCTCCTCCACTCACAACTCCTGTAAAATGTAGACATTCCCCAGATTATTGCACGTCATTTTATTGCCTCTTTTCTCAGATACTTTCAGTTCATTCATTGAATACATATTTACTGAGCCACTGGGAACATGGGACCTACTGTGGTTCACTAGCTCATTCAACAGGTCCCTGCTCTAGTCGGAGAGACATAGTAAGTGAGGAAACTAGTGCCGTGATATTTGATGATTGTAACGAGAGTGATGACGGACACAAACACAGGTGGAGAATAAATAACAAAAGAGGACAAGGAGGGAAAGTCTCTCTAAGAAGATGACATCTAAACTGAGATCAGGAGAATGAAGGGAAGTTGGTGGTCCTAAAAGCTGGGGTAGAATGTTTCTGGCAAAAGAATAGTGTGAGTGGAGGTCCTGAGGTAGGAAAGAATGTGACATGTTTGTAGACATGGAAGAAGATCATTGTGGCTGAAATTGAGTGAGAGGGAGAGGGACCCACATGGGGTGAGTTGGAGAGGAAGGCAAGGACCCTAACCAGTCAGGCTACATAGAGAGTTCAAATAAGAGCAATGGAAAGCCATTGGAGGGTTGTGTACAGCTGGTGAAATAATGGGACTTATGACTTTAAAAGATTTTAGTATGCCAAAGAGACCGGGGACTTACAGAAGCAGAGGAGCCTGATAGGAGGCTACAGACCCATTAGAAAACACCTGCAGTCATCTGGGAAAGAAACCCAAAAGTTGAATTATTTTTGTTAAGATAGATGACCACCAAATCAATATTTCTAGTTCAGAGTTCTTTTGTCTTTTACTGCCAGACCAGTGGTTCTCAAAGTGTGGTCCCTGGACCCGCAGTATTGGCACCACCTGTGTACTTGTTAGAAATGCTACTTCTGTGCCCCATTCTAACCTAGTGAGTCAGAAATTTACTGAGCTCTTCGGGTGATTTTGATGCATGATACATTTGAGGACCACTACTCTAGGCGAGTGGTTCTCGACTTCTGGTGAGATCGGGATCATCTGGAGTGCTTGCTAAACCACCACTGCTGAGCCCTACCACAGCTGCTTCAGCAGGTTAGAAGTGGGGCGGAGTGAGGGAGAAGTCAAGAATTCTTATTTGTATCACATGCTCAGGGACGCTGATACTGCGAGTCTGGGACCACTCTTGGAGAATCATCTGCCAAGTGGCATTTTGACCTACCCCACCAATACTTTAAAACTTAACAAGTGCAGAACCAGATTGCCTCGTCCAACCCTCACCACGCTTTTTCTCTCACCTCTCCTACTTGCCCTTGGCATTCATATCCAAACCTGCCATTACTGTGTCCGTCACTCACTTCCTTTGTTCTGTAGTTCTTCCTCTCTTACCCCCTGGTATCCGCCAGTTTCCCAGATCCAGAGCTCATGATTCCACACTGTCTTTCCCAAATGTTGACCCTAGTTCATCACCACGTAGGTCAGGTTCTTACTGTCTTTTCTGGGTAACTGTTAAAACCCTTTAACTAATCTCTTCTCCTAATTCTCCCAACAAGTAACAAATGAATCATCCTTTCTAGGGATGGAGACCATAAAGGCTTCTGGCGGAGCTTATCCCATCCTTGCATACGCACCGGTATCACCTGGAGCATTTTTAAAACTATTAATTACTGGGACTTATTCCCAGAGATTCTGATTTAATGGGTCTCAGTGGGGACCCAGACAGTATTTTGTGAAGCCCTACAGGTGGGCTGAGACCCACTGGGATATACAGAAGCATCCTATCCAGGAAGACAGATAAGGAC
The DNA here is from genome assembly GCF_002288905.1 of Enhydra lutris kenyoni. Classification (NCBI taxonomy): domain Eukaryota; kingdom Metazoa; phylum Chordata; class Mammalia; order Carnivora; family Mustelidae; genus Enhydra; species Enhydra lutris. The sequence goes on along the minus strand of NW_019154091.1, from coordinate 29,331,889 downwards.
TCATAAGCTGATTGAATATGGGGACAAAAAGGGAAGTTTGAAGGTGAGAGATGACTGTGAGTCATGAGATTAGATGCCAGGAGACCCATGAGGCACAGTCGGTGAAACAGGGAATTCAAGGGGAACAACTGATATTTTGGAGGCAGAGGATGTCTGGTTCTGGATATACAGGTGTGAGGTGTCAATAGGACATCCAAATAGAGATGTCACTAACAGTTGGAATGGGGGTCTGGGGTACAATAAGTCTGTTCTAGAAATGATGACTACAGAGTTGTCTACAAAGAGGTGATTTTGGGGGCACCTGGGTGTCTTAGTTGGTTAAGCATCTGACTATTGATTTCGGCTCAGGTCATGACATTAGGGTTGTGAGATCAAGCCCTGCACTGGGTGTGGAGCCTGCCTGAAATTCAATCTCTCCTTCTAAAAAAACAAAACAAAAAGAGGTGATTTTTGAAGGTGTTGGAACAGATAAAGACCTTGAAAAAAGGTACAGGCTCTGTGTTTCCCAGTGTGGCTCTCTACCCTTATTAAAATCACCTGGGCTATTATTTTAAAATACAGATTCCTGAATCCTTCCCCCCTAGAAATTCTGATTCACTAAATCTGGGTTGGGGCCTGGGAATCGGAATTTTTGTGGCTTCTCGGGAGATGACAAAGTTGGAGACCCACTAGAGGAAAAATGAAAAGGTGTGAGGACAGAAACTTGAGTCATATCTCTGTTTAGAGGATGAGAATTAAGATGGGGGCTCGCAGGAAAGAAAGATCACTAGTTATAGTGGTGAGAGCAATACCATTGCACGGGGTCTGGAGGACAGTGGAGGAATCTGAGTTAGAAGCAGTGAGGACAATTCTGTTGTGGCCTTAACCCCAGTGGTACAGCCATTTGTGTCCTTATGTTCTTCCTGTTTTAGACTGATTTTTCCTGGCCATCTAAGCTCCAGATGAATCTACTTTTATCCAAAGTAATGGTTAAAAACTCAAATTTTTGAGCCAAAATGCTATGTTGAATCAAATTCTCTTGTGTAAACTTTTCTAGGTACGTGTGAGCAAATAACCTCTCTTAGGCTCAGTTTCCCCTCTGTATGAGGGGAATAATCAATCATGTTGTTTAAAGTGATTTTATAATAAATAGCACAATGTATGTAAAGTACTTAACATTGTACCTGGCACTTACAAATTGTCTAATAAAAGGTAGATACTGCTTGTATGCTTCAGAGCACTGTGCTTGGCCTATTGAAAGCACCCAAAGAAGGGGATGCCTGGGTAGCTCAGGTTCTTGGGATCAGGCCCTGGGTCAGTCTCCCTGCTCAGCGGTGAGCCTGCTTCTCCCTCTGCCCCTCCCCTTGCTGGTGCTCTCTTGCTCTCTCTCAAATAAATGAAATCTTTGGGGGTAGGGAAGGTACTCAAAGAAATGGCTGGATTTAAATTTTATTTATTTATTTATTCATTTATTTTTAGAAAGAGAGGGGGTAGCAGTGGGAGAGGGAGAGAGGAAATCCAAGCAGACTCTCCGCATGGAGCCCAACTCAGAGCTCCATCTCACAATCCTGAGATCATGACCTGAGCTGAAACTCAAGTCTGACGCCCCCCAAGAGCCCCCAGAAATGTCTTCTTTTAACTTCTTTTAAGGGTTATGTTATTCAAGTTCATTCTGCTCTGATTATTTAAGCAGCCCGGCTGTTACATAACTTCTATGCCCCCTGACAGAAGACTAGATTATGTTTAAATAAAACTGGGAAAGGGACAATGTTTTTCATTTACATAAAACCTTTCTGAGCTTTGGTGTCTTTACCTACAAAATATGGACTGAATAATCTCTGATCTATCTCCTGATACAAAGTATGGGAAAATGTTTTTTAAAATGTCACGTGGTGGGTAGGGGTTGGTTGCGTGCCTGCATGTCTCATTCGGTTAAGGGTTTGACTCAGTTTCAGCTCAGATCATGATCTCTGGGTCATGGGATTGAGCCCCACATTCAGCTCTGTGCTCAATGGGGAGTCTGCTTAAAGATTCTCTCCCTTTGCCCCTCCCCCAATGCACGCCCCCATCCCTCTCTCTCTCTCTCTCTCTTTCAAATAAATAAATAAATCTTTTTAAGAGATGTTACATAGGGCATCTGGGTGGCTCAGTCAGTTAAGCATCTGACTCTTGATTCTGGCCCAGTTCATGATCTAGGAGTGGTGAGATCCAGCCTCATGCTGGGCTCCGTGCTCAGCAAGGCGTCTACTTGAGATTCTCTCTCTCCCTCTCCTTCTGCCCCTCCATCCCCCAAATTAAAATAAGTAAATCTTTTTAAAAGTGTTATGTAAAAAATCATAATAAAATAAAATAAAATGTTAGTGGTGTGTAATAAAGAAATCTTATCATAAACAAGAAGAAAACAGCAGGGTAGAGGGAGGAGGAGGGAGGAAAGAGAAGTTAAGTAGGAAATGTCTGTGTAACAGAAAAACAGTTTGAGGGCAGAAAAAACTTGTGTGAAAGTACCTTATCATGTTAAAAGAATAAGTGAAATGAGGCCCAGGGAAGTTTAGGGACTTTTATAAGCTTTATTGCATGCTAATGGTGAGAAGGAAGAAAATCAAAAAGGGAAGAGGTGAAACAAACAACCCACCCTAAGAATTACAAGGCAAAAGTTTCTCAGAAGAACTGACCCAGGAGGCCTGGTAGAACTTGCCGGTCCCTCTCACTTAGCTCCGCAAATGCTCCTCTGCCTTTGGAACTCAGCCAGGGAAACCCACATCGGGTTCCCCACATGGTAATTTCCCTGCGGCTCTCAGCCGGACAGCAGGGTCCAGCACCCCTTCCTCTCCTGGTACATACCCCATTTACCCAGATGCCTCTCCCTGTCCAAGCCAACATCCAAAGAGAAGAAATAATCAGAGATCACATCTGATTGCTTTGCTCTGGTCCCTCTATTTTTTACAAAATAAGGCTACCAAAAAAAAAAAAAAAAATCCTTTGGATTTCTTTATTTTAGAGATTCAAACTACTACAGAGATTCAAAGAAACATAGACTCTCAAAGATATTTTAATTGGTTGTTAAACACCAAAATATCTACTTATTTGATTTAGTTGAAGAGGCATGTGTCAACTATAACTTGATTTTTTTTTTCTTTTTATGGCAGTTGATCAGTAACACTAACAATAGTGGGACGATATGAGTCTTATATATGTAGTAGTATCTTTAAGAATAAAAACATTTTTATATAAAAATATCAGAGTTTTCCTTATTAAGTTGTATCTTATTATAGAAAAAAAGGATGATGGAAGAGATATTCCCATGAAATAATTTTAGAAACAGGAAAAAAATCCACCTCTCTGACAAATGGTATGTGGGTCTCTGGGGTTTGGAACATAGTTGCCAAAAATTTGTTAGTTCAGATAGTTACAGGAAAGATTTGTGTGCAGTTCTAATTATTCATGTATTCATTTGAAAGCCTTTCATCCCCCCCCCATAGTTTATATGTATTTAATTTTAGAATTCCTAAAACCATCCCACATGGTAAAAAAATGAGAAGGATCCAGTGATTTCCTTAAACTGTTGTTTTTGTCAATGAGATAGATCCTCCACCAGCCCAGCAAATAGCTAAGAGCACATCAGAAATTCCTTTAAGACAAACTCCCCTAATAACAAAGGTTCGTGGTTCCACAGGTTCATTCTAAATACAGACTCAAGGGCTCTGAAAGTCCTTGCCCAGAAAAGAAAAACAGTGCATGAGAAATAAGCTATACTTCAGGAAATGTAACAGGAAAGTATCTGCCCTAACAATAATTTCAACTAATAAAATATTTATTCAAAGTTTTTGCTCCCTCCTTTTCATTTCCAAAGTCAACAAACGTCTCAGGGACCATCGAAGCTATGTGAGGACACTGGACACATGAGCAGCAGTAAGAGTTAAAGTCATTCGTCTGAAATCTCTGCCCTAGGACTCTGAAATGTACCGTGAAGTTAGGACCGTGAACCGGGATAGTTAGGGACTTTGGGTGAAATTTACCCTTCTTAGTCAGCCCAGTCTGATAATTAAGTCATATGTAATCATCAACCAAGCCTGAGTCTGCACTAATTCGATAAGCAGCTCTTGGTCACACACTGTTCCTTACTTCAGTGTTACACGTAGTACTTTGGGGAACTAGGCGAATGACTGCAAGTTATATACGCTATAATCATAAATGTAAGATGTTGCTCTCTTAAGCTGCCTCCATGGCACCCAGCCCCAGTAGGTTGCCAAGTTGTATTTTTCTTTCTTCTGCATCAGAGCCCACCACATCTGGCCACCTGTGCCCCGGGGCACCCCCACAGCTTCTCCCACCTGAGCTGCTCCGGTCACCCCTGGTGCTGCCCTTTAAAATCTCCCATCAGAAAGACCACTTTATTTTTTTTTTTAAGATTTTATTTCTTTATTTGTCAGAGAGAGAGAGAGAGAGCAAGAGAGCGTGCGAGCACAAGAAGGGGGAAGGGGCAGAGGGAGAGGGAGAAGCAGACTCCCTGCTAAGCAAGGACCCCAGTGCATGACTCAATCCCAGGACCCTGGGATCATGACCTGAACCAAAGGCAGATGCTTAACTGACTGAGCCACCCAGGCATCCCCAGAAGGACCACTTTAAAACACAGGTCTGATCGCATCCCCTCTCCCGGCCAGAGCCCTTTCTGCGGCCTCCGGAGCCCTGTGTGAAGTGGCTCTGGACGCCTCTCCACACTGCCCCACCCCCACGCCCCCCGCCCCTGCTCCCTCCGTCATTCCATGCCAGCCCTGCTGGCCTCCTTGCAGCTTCTGGACCCCACCAGGCCCACTCCCACCACAGGGCCCTTGCACGGCTCCTCCCTTCACATGCATACCCGCATGTCTCAGGCCTCTGCTGAAACGCCCTCTCAGCAGACAGGCTTCTCTGCCCATCTGATCTTGAAGAATAGCCCACTGCCCTCCACGTTGCTCTCATCCCCTCGCCTTGATTATTTTTCAGTCTGTTTTGTGTGGTGGTCTTCCTTTGTGTTTCTGTTAATGACCGTCTCTCCACATTAGAAAGGGAGCTCCGTGCAGTCAGGGGCTCACTGCTGCATCTCTGCACAGACAGTGGTGTCCACACTGAGCAGACCCTCTGTAAATCCTTGTCGAGCTGCAAAGATTGCTTGGAGGAATGGTAAAGTAAAAGTCTTCCGACTTTAGCGTGACTGTTTGAAACAGCAACAGGCAAAGATTGTGATCATTCAGGGGTGCCAAGTGCAACCTCATGATATGAGGACAAAAGGGAGATAAGGAGAGGAGAGTGGATGCTGCTGTTTGGAACAGTTTTGCAAGCGTGGCTTCTTGAGCCTGACATCTAGAAAAGTCTCCAACAGTGAAGGTTTACCGGTCTCGCCAGGTAATAATCCTTCAGTCACAGAGTTATTTGCAGATGGCAACAAGGGATCATAGTGATTCTATAATTCACCGAAAGTGGACGCCAGCATGCGGGGGCAGCTCTGCTCCTTAAAGTCATCCAGGAGCTCGGGCTCCTTCTGGCTCTTTCGCTGCTCTTGTTCTGCCTTCTTTGATGTGTTCTCCACACCAGAATCATTAGTTCTGTCTTGCCAGTACCACTTCTACAGGAATTTCCTGTAATAGACAAAACTGGGGGTGAGTGGTCTTTCTAAGGTGATGACACAGGAGTTTTCACACTTTCACTTTGCTCACAGCCAGAGTTGGTTGCATTACCGTGTTCAGATGCAAAGACCAGGAAGTGTAGTCTCTAGCTGGGGGACCATATACTCTGCTAAAATTCTGGATAGGGGAAGTATTCTAGAAGGAGGGGGCAATGGGTGCTGGGGACAGTTAGTGGTCTCTACTCAGATAATTAGCTGGACACTACTGGGACAGCATATTCTGTTTCAGACACTATGCAAAACCCTATAATAGAAACAGAAAGAATTCCCACTTTGGGGGGGAATGTGTGCGGCAGGACAGGTAGTCAGCAAACCCACAGAGAGACACAAAGTGCTACCAGAGTGGTTCAAAATAGACAGATTGCCCATCCATCTATTTTGACGGATGAGATGAGAAATGAAATTGTTTTGAGAGACAGGAAAGGAGAGGAGAGAGAACATTTTAGATAGAGCAAAGGGCCGGAAGGGAGATTATGGACGGCACGTGTCAGAAAAGCAAGCCCTATAGTTTCATGGAGCTACAGCATAAAGAAGGATCAGGAAATTGTGGAGAGGGAGCTGAGCACTTCGCATTTCTTTTCATTTGGATGCAAACTGGTGAAGGATTTTGAAGAGGGTCGTGATATAATCAGAGTTGGCTTCACAAAGACGATCAGCGACACAGAGTGAGTGGATGTAGGGAGAGAGTCAGTGTGGAAGACTCGATGGAAGGGCAGTTGTGAGAGTCTAAAGAAGGTTTTCTAGTGAGACAACTTAATAGGAAACAAACAAAACACCTCTGAAACCACCCTGGTTTAATATTAGCCGAATTATATGTTATTGGCATACATCTGTTGGATGTCTTCTTGTGCTCTAGGCTAGTGGCTTTCAAACTTGTCTGACCATATGCAGGAAGACATCCATTCCTTCCCCTCAGTCCAGTTTCACAAACGTGTTTCGAAACAAGGCTTTCCTAAAATGAAAATTTTAAAAATTTTTTCATAAAAAAAAAAAAAGCTTTTCATAAAGTGGTATTTTGCTACTAGAGTAGAAAATGCAGTCTGTCGTTTTTCTGCTCTCTTTTTCTTAATTCTGTTCCAAGCCTCTAAATTTATTTAGAGTTTGAGAAAGACCTCTTTAGGCACCGTGAGGAAAGCAGGAGGAGTACAACATAAGAGCTATCTGAATCGCATTTGTTAAGAGAAGGAAAATAGGCACAAACACAAACACAAGAGGAGACCGAGAAGTCCTAGAGCTTAGGAGCCAGAAGGCACCTGAGTAGCTCCTTTATCTTACTGTTCCGTGTAATTAGTGAGAAAACGAAGCTCAGAAGTATAAACTTACTTCATGGCTCATAGAAAGTTGGTGCTGCAGACCCAGAACAGGCAGACCTTCTTGGCAGTTTCTTGTTACATATTTTTTAATTAAAAAAAATAACAATAGTGAAACTGAGATTACAAAAATTGTGATACATTTTCATTTTGTCAATTTAATTTGGATTGAGAAAATCATGCTCTCTAATACACATACCAAAAATGCTATTCAGAGGTTCTGCTTATGAGATAATATTTATTTCGATACTCACAGCTGATTGTTGGTGGGGGCGGACTAGCCTGGGACACAGATTTGAAGTCATATGCTGAATGGCTTAGTTCAGTCCCGTCAGTGGGACTCAGTGGAACTGAATTACCTCTCATTTGGAGATAATATCAAAATATAAATTCGAAGCTGTTCAGCCCCTCGGGATAAACCCTGGCCAAGTGGGCCTTTCCACCCTTTTACTCCCACCTCCATCTCCGTCAAGAAAACACGGGAGTGTCTTGATTGCCGGTTTTACCCACCCTTCTACAATGTGATTAGCTCCTTAAAAGGTCCTGTGCTCTTCTGAGTCTCTATGCTGTTCTTGGATTTTCCATTTTCCCTTTTGGATTTTCCATCTAACACCTGAGGTTATGGCTTTGATGTGACTGCCAAAAAAGTACTGAACCAGATGCTTCCAGTGCCACACCTTGTCGATCTTTTTACGTACATTCTCACCTTGATTGTTTCCCAGTTAGAAAAATATTATACACTCTTTAAATTTTACCAGTTAATGATGTCAAAACTTTCCACTAAATAAACCGTATTAATGTCTTTGACCCTAACTACTCTCTGTTTTCAGTTTTTTAAGGCTTTGCTCAATAAAACCATTGATTAAAAGTACTTTACCCTTTTCCGATAGAGTTTAGAAAAAACGGACTGTGATAGTCTCATTCTTATTTGCCAGATTTAGCAACAAAGTTGGGTATTTTGTGAGATAATGGCAACAGAAATACTCTTATGTTTGATTATCTGATTTATTTAGGCTTCTAATACACTCATGTTTGATTATCTGATTTATTTAGGCTTCTAAAGAAAAATTATAAAAATCATATAACAATCACAGTTTGACATTACAATTTCTGAAGATTGTCATACAATGTTAACATTTGTCAAAAAATTTTTAGAAAGGAGAGCTACATAGTTGAAGCTATTAAATGATTTATGGTAAAATAGGTAATTTATTATATTTCTTGGCAGGCACTTCTTTCGCCAGCCTTTTGATTAGAAATTTACAGAAGCTTTTCACAAAATATAATAAGACAAGGCTCCTTACACAGTTGTTTTTGGCATTTGTGGTTTGAACAAAATTCTGTTGCATTTCTTAACAACTAAATGAATTCCACATGAAGAGAACTCTGCTCACTGTCTCTCCTCTCCCTTGAAACCCGCAGACGTCTTGCCGGAAACGCTTTGACATACATTCCCAATGGAGCATTCGCTGGCCTTTACAGTCTTAAAGTTCTGTAAGTAAACAGGGTCTTATTTATTATATTTCTTTTTTATTTGTTATATTTCAGATTTTAGTGTCAAGTGGATGCTAATTAACTCCTAAAGACTGAATCCCTCTAATAAGCTATTCAGAACCATAGGCTAATTCATTTAAATTCAAGTCCACCTTCATTGGTGCTGCAGGACCGCATTATACCTGGCTGGGTCCATGTGTGAAAAAAGTCCCTCTCTGCTGTCCTAATTTAAAATCTAAAATTGCCTCTAAAGAAGCAACTTATCAACTCAGACTTCTAAGATAGCATTTCCCCTTCCTTTTATGTAATGAAGTTGGGGACACTTCCTTGAATCATTTTGATCACCAAGTGAATAAATCATTATGATGCTGACATAATGAGACCGCAGCCTCAAACCATTTGTCAAGCTTATTTCCGTTTAATGCACTGAATAAGGATTAGCTAAAACACTACCAAGTTTATGTCCCACTTGTGAATAGAGAAAAGCCAAGTGCGTAACAGATTCAGTGAGTAGTTATTTAATTGAGAATTGTTCATTCATCGGGACTTTTAAGAGTGGTTTTCTTATTATTTAATATCCAACTTCCCAGCTGGTTCATCAGAAAACTCATTATTACTGAATACCTCCTTCTTCTAATTCTCATTGCTCAATTTTCTTTCACTTTATTCTGTGCAGGAAAAAAAAAGTCACCTAGTTAGAGAAAATAGGTAACATAAGTTGAAAGTCATACCAGGAAAATTTTATCGGAGAGAATATCCTGATTTTATTCCCTTTCTTTGAGATAAAAGTTATAAACTCTAAGAAGGCATTTGATATATTTCTCCATAATGGAAATTGCATCTTATTGACCTAAGGGATATATAGGCTCTTAGAAAAGCAGTTCTATTTAAATTGAACCTTTTGCTAAAAATCGAACTTAACAGCCAAACCATCGTTTGGTCTGCTTGGGTAGTTGAGTTTGGTCCCCCTTACCCTTAACTTGTTTTGGCTATTAGGCAGAAATATTTTTTTAAAGATTTTATTTAATTATTTGACAGAGAGGGAGAGAGATCACAAGCAGACAGACAGGCAGGCAGAGAGGGGGAAACAGGCTCCCTGCTGAGCAGAGAGCCTGATGCGGGGCTCAATTCCAGGACCCTGAGATCATGACCTGAGCCGAAGGCAGAGGCTTAACCCACTGAGCCACCCAGGCGCTCCTAGGCAGAAATATTTTTAAGTAGTCATATTACTGAATACTAATGTGAATTCATTGTGTGGTAAAATTGTGAGTTGTAGCACGAACTCTTTCATGCACCTGTATCTCCATGAACTCAGCAAAATACTTGGAACCATTTAAAATGCATCATAAATAAATCAAGTTTAGATAAGACAAGTAAGGTAATGTTTTTTCAATGTTGAGATATGTGCCACAAAGCATTTCGGATACTTGTTAAATAAATTATACTAGAATCAATTATTTTAATTCACTTAAAAATGTATTTTGGGTGTACTGAGCTACAGAGAGAGAGAAAAAAAGTGTGTGTGTGTGTGTGTGTGTGTGTGTGTGTGTGTGTGTGTGGCATTGAACAGATTATTGCTAAAAATACAAGGATCAATAAGTATGACCCATGCCCTTGAAGAGTTTATTTGTAGTGCTAGGTTGTGGGATCAGGATAGTAGGACAAAGACAAACAGATCTCTGATGCATCTAAAAAGTATGATAGAGATATTTGCAGGACACTGTGAAACTCCCGAGGGTGGGGAACATTTAGTCTGGTCTGATGGTTTAGAGTTGGCTTCCTGTAAGACATAGAAAGGGGCCTGGTCCCAGAGATCCTTTATGTCATATCAGAAATACATGGGCATGATCATGTTCTGGGCACACTGAGGAACCAGGGGAAAGTTGTAAGCATGGCAATGGCAGTTTCGGACTTGGCAGTTTAGCTAGATCGCTGTGCATGTGAAGAGGGATCTAGAGGAGCAAGACCCCTACCAGGAATTGAATTCATGCTTCCATTTACTTTGCTGACTTAAATACTAATATTCAACGAGCAAATTCAATCGTCAAATATTCTGAAAGTATTTTGGTAGGAGAATAATGGTTCTCAACCACAGTCATTCCACCTGCCACACAGTGTTTTGGAAATTTGGGGGGACATCTTTGGTTTTCCAGATGACAGGCATGAAGTAAATTGTCCTGTGATGTGCTACTCAGCCTGGTATAAAAGATTCTCCCACATCTGACCTGACTTCTGTCTGTCCCTCCAGGCCAAGTGTATATGTGCTGCCGAAGCGAGCACCAGGCCAAGTGTAAATCAATAATATTTTCACGCATAAGAATACTAAAAGGTTTTACAAGAAGTTCTGCATAAGCCTTATGATTTGTACAGGAAAAGTTAAATGGAATAAATATATTCTGTTAAAATCATTGAACAATTCAGTTTATGTATCCTTTCTATTTCAGGTATTATATGATTTCTAACCACATTTTTTTTAATTTTTAAATGTTTTTATTAACATATAATGTATTATTAGCCCCAGGGGTACAGGTCTGTGAATCACCAGGTTTACACTTCACAGCACTCATCATATCACATACCTTCCCCAATGTCCGTAACCCAACCACCCTCTCCCTACTCCCCTACCCCTGGCAACCCTGTTTGTTTTGTGAGATTAAGAGTCTCTTACGGCTTGTCTCCCTCCCAATCTCATCTTGTTTCATTTATTCCTTTCCTACCCCCCAAAGCCTCTCAACTTCCTCATATCAGGGAGATCATATGATAGTTGCTTTCTCTGATTGACTTATTTCGCTAAGCATAATACCCTCTAGTTCCATCCACATCATCACAAATGGCAAGATTTCATTTCTTTTGATGCCTGCATAGTATTCCATTGTATATATATACCACATCTTCTCTATCCATTCATCCCTTGATGGACATCTAGGTTCTTTCCATAGTTTGGCTATTGTGGACGTTGCTGCTATAAACATTTGGGTGCTCGAGCCCCTTTGGATCACTACATTTGTATCTTTAGGGTAAATACCCAGTAGTGCAATTACTGGGTCATAGGGTAGCTCTATTTCCAACTTTTTGAGGAACCTCCATGCTGTTTTCCAGAGTGTCTGCACCAGCTTGCATTCCCACCAACAGTGTAGGAGGGTTCCCCTTTCTCCACATCCTCGCCAGCATCTGTCATTCCCTGCCTTGTTAATTTTAGCCATTCTGACTGGTGTGAAGTGGTATCTCATTGTGTCTAACAACATATTTTGTTGAAAATTGTGTTAGTGCAGTAGAATTACTTCCAAAGCCCCACACACACACACACACACACACACACACACACACACACACAAAGAATTAAAGATATGGGGCACCTGGGTGGCTCAGTTGTTAAGCGTCTGCCTTTGGCTTGGGTCGAGATCCTGGGATCCTGCAATCAAGCCCTGGGTTGGGCTCCCTGCTCAGCAAGAAGCTTGCTTCTCCCTCTTCCACTCCCCCTGCTTGTATTCCTGCTCTCAGTGTCTCTTTCTCTCTGTCAAATAAATAAATAAAATCTTTAAAAAAATTAAGATATATAATTGTGGAAGCATAAGACTTCTTAAAAATAATTGCCATGAAATTAGCAGAGAAACATGAAACGTCAGGATAAGGCTCTCTTGAATTTCATTAACAAGTGTTGCTTAATAAATACTTTATATTTTGGCCTTTAAAAATTTTTGGAGAGTGGTCATAAAAATCTATCTTATGATGATTATGTAATGATTTATTTATTTGGGGGTGACCCGATGCTTTTTAATCTTGCTCTTCCATTATCCAGCAGTGTCTACCACCCGACTGCTATGAAGGCAATATTGTGCTATTTCTTTTTCCAATTTGGCTTCAATTCGCTGTTGTCTGTATGCTCTCCAGGACCTCTTGAAGTCCTGGAGAATGAATGCTTGCCTCAGCGTATGATGGAGCTTTAAGACAGGATGAGTGTTCACTGTGATACTTCAACCCTATCTTGTCCTAGGGGAGAATTATTTCAACACTACTCTTCTCTATAAGGAAGTCATTTGTGAAAATATCCATGCTCATCTGCAAGAGTATAACACTTCCTGATTTTCTCTCTTATGACGTCTAAAATTTGTCTTAGCATGTTATCTTTATTTTAATAAAGGTTGTTTCCTTCTGTCCCATATAAGTACAGTCTGTTATCTATCTTAACTCTGGTTCTTCTTTTAGTATGCATCTAGCCCTCTAATCTCATTTCCCTGTTCTTGTCCAACATAGTTTCTGATCATGGGGTTTCTCTCACGCCCAACCTTATTCATTAAAAGGAGAGGCAAACATCTGACTCGTTCATAAAGATGTCTCCTATCTGAACATCATGTGTGTAATGACACGTGTATCACTTTATTATACATTTCTTTTATTTGTCCTTCTTAATATAGTTAGGGCAGTATCTTATATTGATTTTTTTCCTTCAAAATGATGTGTGTAAATAGGCTATATTTTTATGAATGTTATCTAAATAAAAGAGATAAGGCATTATAAAATATTGGGATTAAAGGGAGAATTGGGCCCAGTAGTGTTGAGACCACAGTGCTAGAGGTAAAATGCAAAACAAGACAACCCTGTTTCTGTGTTCATGGCAACTCTTCCAAATGTTTTATAAAGTCCAAAAGCCATTGGAAGAAAGAAATAACTGATTACAGTATAGAATGGTAAGAAAGGTATTATAAAAGTTATATCCATCTGGGTCCATGACCAGCATAGAGAGGGTAAGGAGGGCATTTGACAAAAAAAAAAAAAAAAAAAAAAAAGAGAGAGAGAGACAGACAGAAGAGTAATCCAGTCCACTGAGAAAATTAAGACAGCAACAGCTTTCATTGGCTAGGACTCCATTATATCTGAAATCTTGCTACTGTGAACTCTGGAAGTTCATTAATATTTAAGATTACCCCTGTATACTGGCCTCATAAAAAAAATAATAGTAAGTTATCTGTTCTGCATTGCAAAATACCTAGTCCAGTGGAATTCTGAACCAGGCTTTCTTCAACCAAGGTTTATTTTCTCGTGTAAGCCATTCAGTCAAGGAACAGCTTCTCATCCTACCCCCCAGCACCAGAACCAAAGCCATGTGGAGGTGATGGGTAAAACTAACTGGGGAGAAGTACAAGGAGCCCAAATTCTCTCATTCCCATGTAGACTTACAACGGAGTCTCAGCAGCTACTTGATCTCTAAACACAAAACAATTAGGCAGAAGGAATACCAAAGGATCAAGCCATCAACTGTGTTGAAGTCCCCTTGTAACATATAATTTCATCTCCCAATGCTGCGCTATACCTGTTCTCAATTAGTCCTGTTGGCAAAAAAGATAACCAAACATTGTATTATTAAGAAGCTCGGGATGCTGTAGGAAATAGTGAATATTTTAAATTTTTAATACTTTAAATATATTTAGACTTTTAAATACATTTTAAAATAAATTTTAAATTTTTAAATATTTTTAATTTTTTAAATTTTTAATATTTTAAGATCAGGGAAAGAAATTAAGAAAATACGCAACCATTCTTTGTCTCTAAAGAAAATGTTTTCTTTTCTCGCCCATATGCAAATGATAAATATGAAGCTAAAATTGCCTAAACCCATATCCATGAAAATATAAGCTTTCTGCTTATATTCAATGCACTGAATAAAGGAATATTTGCAAAAGAAATCAGCAGCCGTGTTATGAATGCTTTCTGTTTTAATTGCACTCCATAGTGCTATAAACCCTTTAATTGTTTTGTCTCCCACTAGGATATCTTAAACAAAAACAGAATTTTCTAATTAACTCACTGGAGACTTATAAGGATATAATGGAGATAACTTGCTCTTGTTTTGTCATTTAAAAGTAATTAAACAGAAGTTATTTTAGGAAGAGAATCAGGACTTAAGTGATTTTTTTTAAATTATATTTTTGGTATTTTACTGGTAGAAGTAATCCAAAAATTAAATTGCCAGGAGGTAGTTCAGGAGTAGTTTAAAAATTATCATCAGCAAAGCTCACTTAAGTTCTGTTTTCTGAATGTATAAAACTTCGGAGATGTTTTAAAACTTGTATAAAGATGTATAAAACTTTGGAGACAGTTTGCAACTACTTAATGAAGGAAAACCACCTGAATATCTCTTATCCTCTACTCCAATTTTCCAATTTTTTAGGAAGTCCACATTTTTATAGTTTTGCTGTTTGGTTAGCAAAGAATAGAAAGACTATTCAATAAACACTTTGTACTGTATTACCTACAAAATTTAGACATCAATTAAGTCCATTATCTGTGTCTTACCATCATTTAAATGTGTCACTCAATTAGTGAGTGACTTAGAAAACATTTCTGTGGAGTTAAACTTATATAATATATTAAAACTATATAATATATGTTATATATATTAAAACTACTTGGAAAAACTACTTGGAAAAGTGTAAAATAATCTAGAAATGTGAAATTTTAATATTCAGGTAAATTATGAAATATGGAATTCAAGGTACAATTTTCCCAATTCCTTGACAGGTATGTGAAGTGTGAGGTCTTCCTAAAACTTGACTTTGTTCATAAAGAAGCAATACATTTGACACTCTTGATTTATGAAATGTTAGTTGAATTCAAGTTCAATAATGAAATTCTTTTGGCAAACTACTGGACTACAAGTGACATAATTCTGTTCTTTCTTTTTTTTTTTTTTTTAAAGCTCATGTTTTACTTCTTTTTTTTTTTAAGATTTTATTTATTTATTTGACAGAGAGAGATCACAAGTAGGCAGAGAGAGAGAGAGGAGGAAGCAGGCTCCCTGCCAAGCAGAGAGCCCGATGCGGGACTCAATCCCAGGACCCTGGGATCATGACCTGAGCCGAAGGCAGAGGCTTAACCCACTGAGCCACGCAGGCGCCCCCAATTCTATTCTTTCTTAAACAGAATCTCAGACATGATAAGAAAAATGTAAATTTTATGACCTTTAAGTATTTTTTTGTGTCTCATTTGTATACGAACTCACATTTCATATTTTAATCCTCAAACACCTTATCAGTCAGATGATCTTATTATATTCCCATTATACAGATAAGTGACCAAAGGTCAAAGAGATTAAATGGTTTTAAATTAAAAGACGTAAAACTTAGGCCTTATCTCCAAGCTCAATGTAACCCCAAGTTCAGATGAAAATATTCTACCAGAAATCACTTGGTCTAGCTTAGGGTAATTCTCAGTGTGTGGCATCTTGCCCTTCAGCACCAGAATCACCTGGAAGTTGGTTAGAAATGCACATTCTCTGGCTCCTACCCAGATGTACTGAACCAGAAACTTTGAGGGTGGGCCCAGCACTCCGGGTTTTAATAAGTCTCCCAGTGGATTCTGATAAACCCCGAAGTCTGAGAACCACTGGCACAGATTTTTTTTTTTTTTTGCTCATTTTATTTTGTGGTTAATTAAAATGTCACATCCAATATGATCTCATTACATTGTTAGTTTTGACAAGGAGTCTATCAATTCATAGAAAAAAGGGCTGACCTTGGTGGAATGCTTACTGTACAGCACGGATTGTTCCGTATACATTCACTCATCAGATCATCTCAGTAAGCCCTCGGGTGGGTATTATTATTGGTCACTGAGATGTGGAGAAATTGGATGATTTCCCCGAGGCCACACCGCTGGTGGCAGGGAAAAGGCAGACCGATTCGAGAACCCATACTCTTACCCACACCGTAATCATTCCGTACACTATCCAACCGAGAATCTGGACATTCAGCCAATATGCCTCAAGAGACTGCTTGCAGTGCAGTGGAGCGTACACCAAGTTCAGAGTCAGACATACACGTGGGGTTGGTTTCCCAGTGAGTCATCTCATGAAAAGAAACTTCTGCAGTGGACAGGAGAGAAACAGGCACATTTTTTTCAGAGATCCAAATGTAAAGCGGGCGACCTCCTCAGCAGAAATATTTCTGTAGAATATCTACCTTCCTAAAATAGTCTTCTGCCTCTGGCTTACATAGACCATGAAATACAGGCGGAATGGCTGCGAAATTATGGTGTTATAAACATTTATGAATAAGCTAGCAAAGTACCAGGAATCTAATGGGAATTTTTTCCCTTGCTATTTCCCTACTAACAGTGATATATTTTTATTTCATTGTTACCAGGTGTTACTGTTCCGTAGTCCTCATGTTCTGAGAACTGTTGAATCCAGGCGAGCAAAAGCGCAATACTTCACAAAAAGAATTTAATTGCTATTAAAATATGACCACACACACAAGAAGAGAGAAGATCTTTAATAGCTTCCTACTGTAGCCACATTTCCATTTTGTCTAATTTATATAGTCATCAGAGGGATCCTTTAAACCATACATAAAACAAGTGTTGGTGAAGGTGTGGGGAAAGGAGATCCCTTGTACACTGTTGGTGGGAATATCGATCAGAACAGCCTCTAGGAAAAACAGTATGGAGGTTCCTCAAAAAATTAAAAATAGAAATACCATATGTTCCAATAATCCCTCTATTGGGTATTTACCCAAAGAAAACAAAAACACTAATTTGAAAAGATATATGTATCCCTGTCTTTATTGCAGCATTATTTACCATAGCAAGATATGAAAGCAATCCAAGTGTCCATCCATAGATGAATGGATAAGGAAAATGTGTGTCTGTGTGCATGCATATGTGTATGAATATTATGCAGCATGAAAAAGATGAGATCATGCCATTTGAGACCACATGGATGGACTTAGAGAGTATTATGCTAAGTGAAATAAATCAGACTGAGAAAGACAAATGCCACATGATTCACTCATAAGTGGCATCTGAAAAAATGAACAAACAAAAAGCAGAATCAGACCTATCAATACAGAAGAAAAACTGATGGTTGCTGGAGGGAGGTGGTGGGTGGAGATGGTTAGCAAAATCAGTGAAAGGAGGTAGGAGATAGCGGCTTCCAGTTACAGGGTGAATAAGTCACAGGAATAAAAAGCAGAGCATAAGTAATAGTCAATGATACTGTAATCATGATGTATGGAAACAGTTGGTTGCTACACTTGTGATGAACATAGCATAATGTAGAAACTTGTACATCAGTAAGTTGTACCCTGAAACTAATGATACATTGTATATCAACTATACTCAAATTTTTAAAAAGGATAAAAACATAAATTAGAGCATATCATTTCCCTACATAAACCCTCCAATAGGAGTTTCTCACCACACTTAAAAAAAAGCCTCATTGTGGCCTGCAAGTCCTCCATGAGATGGCCTCAGTTTCTCTCAACCTCTTGGTCTCACTCACTCCTCTCCCATGATCCTTGGCTGCTCCTTGAACGAGTCAAACAAGCTCTGGCCTCTGGGCCTTTGCACTTACTCCTCCCTCTTCTCAGAAATTCTTCCCAGATGTCCACAGGATTTGCTCCATGACTCCATTCTAGTTTCCACTTAAGTATCACCTCCTAAGAAAGATCTTCCCTGACCACCTTTAAAATAAAAATCTCACCCCTGGTAGCCATCCATCCCAAATCCATGTTTTGTTCTTTTTTCATGGTACCTATCACTTGTCTGATGTTATAGACTCATCCATCAATTTTTACTTATCATTCACTCCACACAGGAACGTTAAGCTCCCCAAGGGCCAAGACTTGGTCTTATGCTCTGCTGTTTCTCTAATGCCTAGAACAGTGCCTGGCATGGGTATGGCCAATTATTATTCGTTATTGTGAGCCTTCTTTAACGTTTTTCTTCATTTGTTTTCATGGGCAGTATGCTGCAGAATAATCACCTGAGACAGGTACCGACGGAAGCTCTGCAGAATTTGCGAAGCCTTCAGTCCCTGTAAGTATCGCTCGTGAATGTTCTCAGGATCAGTGCGGGAAGGGGCACTGAAATGTCAAAGTGGCCACTTTAATCAGTGCCTCGTTTGGGGACCATACCTAAATAAGTTGTGAAGGAGACTTTTCATTAGAGCAACAATGCTTTGAGCCTCATAGAACAATACATGTGGGAGGGATGAGTGTTGGAGTTTGGACACTGACTCAGTTAGATATACTGGTATCACAGGACAGAATGTCCAGGATCTCGCCCTACCTTCCCCTGTAATATTTTCATTCTGGAATTCAAATCAGAGAGAATGTTTTCTCTTTTTATCTAGAAAAAGGGGTATCACAATCTAGACATCTTGGCATCTTCAGTTTATTCTGTTTTTAGATGATTTGAGCTGCCTTATAGTAAAATGTTTTCTGGGTCGAATAAAGATTTAATTTTTAAAGTTCCATATGGACATCAGGAGTCCTCAAATCCATACACCGAGATCTAACAGTATGTCTTAAAGCCTTCCTGCATAACTTCCCCATCCCCACACAGACATACAAACATACCAGCAATCCCCAGATAGACTCACACATACCTCAGATTCACACACAGACACACCCACAGACATAACACAACGGCGGTGTTATTGTTCCTTATTCTGAATACACAAGTTTTCTGTCAGGAGTTTCCACTCTACATTGATTTAGACTCTCTGAATAAATAAAAATCAGTTATTTCTCACAAAAAGAACTTTCTTACCATCTGGATGTTTTAGAGCTTGGAGTATAAGCAATTGTTTACAGTGATTATTTGTCAAGGTTATGCCACAAGCAGTTGGCTAGTAGATCTTCCTCTCATCAGAATGTATCAGTGTTTACAATCTGTTGCATGATTTCCAATATATGCATGTGTAATCTCTGCTTTTATCTTACTTACACATGTCAAGCAAAATACTGGTTTCTGGTCTAGACTGCTGAGGGAGATAAATGCATAAAAAAAACAAATAAATATTGCAGACTCTAGATGAAAAGGATTAAAAAGATTCCAATAATTGGGGCGCCTGGGTGACTCAGTCAGTTGAGCGTTGGACTCGATTTCAGCTTGGGTCATGATCTCAAGGTTGTGAGATCGAGCCCCATGTCGGGCTCCACCCTCAGAAGGGAGTCTGCTTAGGATTCTCTCTTTCTCCCTCTGCCCTTCCCCCTCTCCCTCTTTAAAAAAAAAAGAAGAAGAAGAAGAAGAAAGAATCCATCAGTTAATAATTACATATGTTTGCTTAATGCCTTTTACTGAGATGATTCAAGAGAAGGAGGAATGTGAGATTGAAGATGATACTTTCCTCCTTTGATCTTTCTTTTTTTTTAATGAAAGCAAATCTGTGCTTGAGACCATTTTAAGCTTTTTAGTCCAGTCAAACAAAGTGACTTCCTAGGTTTTCACGGGCCTATAGATAAACAAGCCCACAAGGGCCCCTTTGTGGCCTGGGACCAGTCTGTTGCATTTTCAAGGGCTCCCTAAAACCATCCGAGTATCACTCCTCCTTTGTTGCACCAGCATTTTCCTGAAGGAAAGGAGCGGTCAGAGCGGCCACACGCTCTCAAGTGGGGCCGTCTGTGTAAGGGCACAGGGTCTAGGGGCTGCATTGAAAAACAAGATAATGGCAGTGGCCAATGGGAACTTTAAACAGCTGTGAGGCAGAAGATACAAGGATAAGAGTTTGTAACCAAAAGCCACTATCAGCTGAAAGAAGATCACAAACAGAACACACACAGAAGTGAACTCTTTGAGAAAGAGAAAACCAGGAATCTTTTGTTCATTCAAACTGGGTGGTGCCTCCCTGATAAAGGTGTCCGGATTTGGTTTCTTACCGTTTCCATATTTACTGTTCACCAGGTGTCTCTTGCATGATGGTTTCTGATTCACAAAAAAGCAATTGTGTTTGAAACCTTATAAGTATGTGTTCCCTGTGAAAAAGCCAAGGGTTAACTTTCTATTATGATGGTTATCGCATCTAGATAGACCGCTCGGCCCGCAGTGCTTGCTGAATTTTATCGGGCGGCTGTGTGATGTCTGTCCCGCAGTCCCTTTGCCCAGAGCGCACAGACCCATGTGAGGTGCGGGCTACCACGCCACGTCTACTCACATTCTTTGTGCTGCTTTGATACAAGAATTAAGATTTGGCAAAAAGTATCATAGACAGCCACCAACCACACAGACACTGTATTGTACCCGACCAGGTTTGCAGGGGGGTGGGAGGGGGGCACAGCGAGCCCTTATTAAAGTTTTACTGTTGTCCCAGATCCAGAGTGTGGAATAGTCCCTCTCCTGTTTCCTTGAAGCAGATCTGAAAATGAAAGCGCCAGTTTTGAGAGGAGTGGTTATTACACACATAACATTCCTCATCCGCTCTCCATTCATTGCCCTTCGAGCTGCTTCCGAATTGATGTCAGCAACAAAGAGAGGGACAGCTGTCTCCTGCCTTCTGCCAGCAACCGGGAGGCCTCCACTCAGACCCCCGGCTCTTCTTGTGCTGCAGTCCAGCCCTTAGCCTGTCCCTCGGCCCTTCTGGTCACGGTTCCTCTTCTTTCTTTCTCTGGAAGTTACTCTGGTTCTCCTCACTTGCTCATTTTCCTTGTGTTATACCTTCATGCTCTACGGGGCGCTGGGCTGTGAGCGTATCAGCCCTGTGTGAGCGCCGCCTGGTCATTTCCAAGGGGAGCTCCTCAACCCCAACTGCAAAGAAGAACCACGGCGGGGGCGGGGGGCAGTTGGTGACTCCTGAGGCTGCACTCTCCGAGTGTTTTTCTAACTGGTGCAATTATATAACATGAAGGGCTTTTTAAAGGAGGAATGGGAAGACGGGTGTCCCCACATTCCTGCAGGTGTTGGGCAGATACTCTTCCTGAAACATTTTCAAACCTGAAATCATAACCTTATGCATTTCAGGATGAACACATGATGTCCTTAGACCATGCACTAAAAGTCAGGGGTTGCATTGTTTGTGTTTAATTGAAATAGCTCACATCTGCCTATTAATTCTACCGACAGACTGCGGCCAATAAAGATAGGAGGCCACATACTGTGTATTACACCCCCCATTCGAACGCGTTGATCATAGCACGGGCACCTCCAAGATCCACAGAGCGGTGGCCCCCTCTCAGTCTTACTTACTCAAAAACTTCATTTTAACAGAATCCTCCAGGGACTGGTGTGGCCACTGCTTTTTGAGAAATGAACATTTTTGTTGTTCTGACACTAACAAGTGGTCTACAAACCAAAACCAGCTGATAACGACCCAAGTAGATCTTTGGTATGCTTTGCTTCACTGTATCAAGTCAGCTGCATTGAAGATAGTTTAAGAAACCTGACAGGCTAAAATTGGTAACATTGCTGAGCAAGAAACAAATTGGACTCATGTTTCAGGAGATGTAGTTTTCATTTCTTTTACCTAAACAAAATTATTTGGCTTTGTTCATAACGAAAACACATAGGTACGTTTGTGTTCTTGTAACTCTGTCCTGATGCTTGCAAATTGCTTGCATAAAGAACAAGAGGTCAAGCCCACGTGCCAGAACTCAGTAGCCTAGAGCTCAGCTCGCCCCTGTACAGTATGGCCATTTCCCTTGGACATGGTAACGACTACCCAGACACCAGTTGGCTTTTTTGTAATGTAATCAAATATAACTTAATTTCCTTTCTGTTTTTTTGGAAGGGAATAGGAAATGTAATCAGAATTCACAATGAGTTGTATTTCACCAAGAAACTTTGGGCATAATAGTCATTTGAGGACCAGGTTCAGATTACAGTGATTTGATGGAAACTCAAACCTTAACCCTCCCATGCCCTCACACCTTTGTATTTGTAGTTAAGAAATCGGTCTTGGGGGGAAAAAATCACTGCTTCATTTGTGGACAGTCCTTAATGACGTTCATTCATCTCCCTGTCATCAAGTCCAAGATGATCAAAGAGAATGTCGTATTCATGTTTGTCCTGTATTGCATTTAATACATGTTAGTTTTCATTCCAGGTTTGCACTAGAGAAACTAATTGGGTTGGTACATAGGAAATAAGAGATTTAGACATATCTTTAGTATTGTCTCTATTCTCCAATCAGCTGATGTTCATCTTCAGAGTGTAAGACGTTATTTTAAAACCAAAGAAGAAAAACTCCTGCCTGGAACAGGATCTGCTCCAGCATCTCCTGGTGATCGTACCTTCAGGGCTCCCCACTCCATCCCTGAACCCTTTGAAATGTTAATAACTTCCCCCACTCTTTTGGCTTATAACAGTGGGGTTTTGCTTATAACAGTCCTAAAACAGAATAAGCCAGAGGAGGAGACGAGGAGACAGAGGAAGAGGGGGAAGAGGGGGCGCTCACCGCACTGAGCCAAAAGTCAGGCAAGCCTAGAACTAGCCACATTTTTCTCCCAATACACAGGAGCCTATTCGGTTTCAGACCCTGGATAAAGAATGGGAAGGAAGTAACAAAAGACAAGGTGGTGTCTGCAGACAAAAAAAGCAGAGTGAGGTAACCAAGAGGCTAAGTTTAAAAGATCAAAGAGGTTTAAAAAAAATGGTTTTAGTATTAGTGACATTATTCCTTCCACTAAAATAGTCTCCAGAAAGAGAAATGACAAGCATACACGATAAAAATGCATGTCCAATAAATAAAAATTTGATTTAGTTTTGCACCAAATGCCAGCGTATCGGGTCGGTCTTGGGATGGGGGTGGACTTAGACGTTCTAGAGGCTAAGTGTTTTGCTGTAGCAGTCTTGGGCGTTCACTTCATAGAACCATGTGCAAACCTGCACCCAATGAATTCTTATGAAAATTTCATTGTCTCCCTCCCCCCATTTAAACAGGAGATGAAAACTATTTTTAAAGATAAAGCCCTTGCCATGAAATATTTATAGCCAGTCAGAACACAGTCCTCAGAATCATATATGAAAAAAATGTGAATACTTAATGCAAGACCCCATGCACGAGGCTTTCTTACATCAGGTTACCCTCCAGCGCCCTGATCAAGTCCCGTATAGGACAGTCCTAGCAGATCAGTAAATAAGTGAGAACACAGATGTTATCAATGAGAAGTCAAGTACCACTTTTCTCAGTCTTGTGATGAGAAACGAAGGTTCCCTTTGGGAAGCAGATTAAACTCTTTGGAGAAGCTAAAGGGATAACACCAATGGGAAGGTGACTTGTGAAGGGGGCGAAATGTGTCCCCCTCCCCAGAGTAGGTGAAGTTTGTGAGGAGTTGTAAAAAGGCACATGAAGAAGCAGTAAAGCATGTCATGTACCAGGACAAAATCAGAAACACTCAGGGAATTTAAACCTCTGTGGTTATAAAAGCAACAGCCCCCGCCCCTCCTATTTATGAAGCACTTTTACCTGCAATGTTCCCCTCATCCTCATCCTCGAAGCAGTCTCCCGAGAAAGGAGCTGAAGTGATCCCCTCCCTAGTGAGGAGGAGGCAAAAGTTCAAAGAGGTTCAATGACATCCTCAAGGTCTTATGGCTTGTAATGGAGTCAGGCTAGAGATGAGTCTGGGATAAGAATTCTGGTCTCAGGGCACCTGGGTGGCTCAGTGGGTTAAGCCTCTGCCTTTGGCTCAGGTCATGATCCCAGGGTCCTGGGATCGAGCCCTCATCGGGCTCTCTGCTCAGCGGGGAGCCTGCTTCCTCCTTTCTCTCTGCCTGTCTCTCTGCCTACTGGTGATCTCTGTCAAATAAATAAATAAATAAATCTTTTTAAAATTAAAAAAAAAAAGAACTCTGGTCTCTTCAACTCCAAAATCTGCCCATTTTAGCATAGTGACGTATCTTGCCCCCCCTCCAAAGCCACTGTGGAGAATGGGCACACAACAGATAACACTGATATGAAGGAAAGGAGCCTGACAGAATCACATCTTCCCTCTAGACCTATGTTGTGAAGCTTTACAAAAAGAAAGAAACTAGTAATGATGCAGGACAGAAGTAAATAAGTTGAAGCAGGAAAGAGAATACTATTATTAAAGATGGGCCAGTCAGCCTTTCGTAGTGTTTCCCTATGCATTCGGTTGTCTGTTCCCTCATCACCCGTGAGGTAGAATTTGTCTCCGTTTTCTTGATAAGGAAACTGTAAGAAAAGGGTATCTTGTCTCTATTGTAAAGGTGAAAGTTGATTAGACAAAGACAAGAGGGAAGAACATTTCAGACAGAGGGAACTATGCATGTGCTACCTTGTGGACAGGGGAGGGAGGCAAGGGGCTAGTACATCAGGGAACAGATACAAGGTCCATGTGGCTGAAGCAGGAGGAGTGAGGTGGAAGAAATATAAGAACAGTTTATCGAGGCAGTGGGTAGGGGGGGTCAGACACCTTGAAAGCCATTTGGGACGTGTCAAGGATTTTGGTCTTCATTGTGAAAGCAGTGGGAATCCACTGGAGGAAAGGGCATGATCTGATCTGTGTTATTGGAACAGCCTAGGAGAGAAAGGAGAACTTTGTCAGGATTGGGACAGTGGGAGATGGTGAAAAGGAAATGGATTTGAGAAATCTTTAGATGAAATTACCAGTATTTGGTAATGAATTGGCGATGGAGAATGAAGAAGGAAGAGGTGTCAGGGATGATCACATTTCTGGTTTATATAACCATGTGCTTAATGAAGCCCATCCCAAAGAAAAGAAACACAGGTAGAGGGCTGCATTTGAGGAAAATAGTGTGGGAAATAATGAGTTTGGTCTTGAACATGTATATTTGTGAAGGAATGACTAAGTAGAAATGTCACATGAACAACTTGAAATCCAGATCTGGATCTCAAAGAAAAGTGAAATTTAGGTCAGGTCCTCTTACCATACATTTTCCTTCACCTAACACCTCATGGCAATGATTTGATTGTCTGACTACACTTGAGAAAACATGCTCCATGAATGTTGGATCAACATGTTTAGAAAACATGTTCCATGTCTGCCTGGTTTGCTGTTAGCTCTCCAGCACCAGGAGCAGGACCTGCAGAAAACACATTCAAGAAACATTTATTGAATTTATTGAACTAAAGCCTCAGACCCTAAGTGTTGTTCCAAACATCTGCTCAGGATCAACTCATCTCCTCTGGTTTGTCGCCCACATTCACTGATCTCCCTGGCTCCAAACTCTTTATCTCTGGGCCTGGCTTTTTCTCCCTGCCCTTCCTGAGCTGAGAGTTGGACCCAGTGGTTCCTTCAGGGATTTTGGTGTCTGCAAGATTTAGCTTTCCATTGTCTTAGCTAAGGACTCTGCTCTAAGAATTCAAGGGTTCAGGGCAAACTGGTGGTTGCCAGAGGGCCGGGGGTAGGGGAGGGGCTGGTGGGGGCAAGGATGCGTAAAATAGGTGAAAGGGATTAAGAGGGACAAATTTCCAGCTATAAAATAATTAAGTGACATGGAACGCCTGGGTGGCTCAGTGGGTTAAGCCTCTGCCTTTGGCTCAGGTCATGATCCCAGGGTCTTGGGATCGAGCCCCACATCGGGCTCTCTGCTCAGCGGGGAGCCTGCTTCCCCATCTCTCTCTCTGCCTGCCTCTCTGCCTACCTGTGATCTGTCTGTCAAATAAATAAATAAAATCTTTAAAAAAATTTTTTTAAATAAATAAATAAGTGACAGAAGTAACAAGTACAATATAGGGAATGTAGTCAGAAATATTGTAATAACGTGGTGTTGTGACTACAACTTACAGTGGTAAGCATTGAGTAATGTGTAGAACTGTTGAATCACTATGTCATACACCTGAAACTAATGTAATATCAACTCTACTGCAATAATACTTAAAAAAAAAAAAGGAGTAGGTTTCAGGGAAGAACCATAATGGTAAGTGTTGTAGGGTTGATGAGATTCAGACTGGCAGGAAGTAGGAGATGGCCCAGGAGTACCGTGGGAGGGAGCTAAAAAGGGACAACTTGACCGGGACAGAGAAATAAGAGAAAACTGTGGCTAGATAAGGTGGATGGTGAGCTTTGAATATCAGATGGGAGGTTTGGGTTTGAAGGGACGGTAATGTAGCAGAACCATGGATTCCTAACAGGGGAATGACATAGAGCACAGTCTGAGGGAGATTAATCTGGCATCAGTCTACAGGATTAATTGAAGAGATAAGAGATCAAAGGCAAAAGGACCAGCTCAGAGACTGTTGCAGTAATGCAGGTGTTAAGAGATAAGAGACTTAACTAGACAGTGGAAGTGGAGAGTGTGGGAGATAAAGATAAATCGAGAGGACTTGATGAATGATTGGCCTGAAGCCTATGGAAGATTCAAAAAATGACCCCCAGATTTCAAACCCTGATGGTACCTGGGAGACAAATGGTGCCCTTGACCAAAAAAAAAAAAAAAAAAAAAAAAAAAGTCTTTGTTTTCTGAGGAGAAAAATGGAACTGAAGAAGTCAATGCTTGTATTACTCATGACTCATCTCCCTGTTACAAAATTCACAGCAGCAATGACCTCTGAGAAACTGAGCAACATCGTATAAACTGATTTTAAAATATATTTCTCATTGAAGTCTCGCACTCTCCAAAGATGCTGGAGAGACAGAGGTTTGGTTCATGTAGCCATTGGTCAAGGCAACTGACTAGGTTCTAGATTACTGTTCTTTGGTGAGCCTATAGACTTCATGTCTCCCCACACTGCAGAGATGAGAGAACTTTTTCACCTTTTCAGAGGTAAGTTTAAAGCAATAATTTTTCTTCCTGGTTTAAATTAAGTTTACCAATGAATAAGATGGAGAACAGAAAGGTAGAAGCAGAAATTCTCATATAAACAATCATGTTGCTTCTATGAACTCTTACGCCTCATGTCTTCCAAAGATATGGATGGGAAGTTTGATTAAAAGGTAGAATCCCACACTGTGGTCACTCCATAAATATTAAATAACAGTAGTAACAATAAAAATGACTCGTGATTATGAAGAATTCATACAAATCAACATGAATCCAATCTATGAGAGTTCCTATAGATAAAGTCTATCCCAATAGTATTATTATAATGATCTGATGAATTTGATTTCCAGTGATCCTCTGGTTCCCCTGCAATGAAATTTCCATGCAGTAAAATTTCACCATAACAAATGCTTCAGATACATCGTCAAATTGTATTACATAGAAGCTTGGAAGTATGTGGGTTTCATTTCATAGCCAAAGCAGGATAATAATTGAAAATGCTTTCATTTTTTAAAGTTTTATAAATGAACTAAATAATTATGCTCTTCTGACTATTCATGATTTGTTCGAAATGGTCTTACAAGACGTACAAATGTATGTACAAGTGAGTTGGCCATTTCTTTAAAACTTATAAAGAAAAAATGCTCATCCAAATATAAAATAGAAATGACAGTGTTGAAAATGCTATGCTTCGTAATCCTGTTTATTGAAAGAATCCCCATAAACTGTATCATACCTGCAGCTGCAACATTCTTCACACCTTTGACTTTTTTTTCCCCCTCAAGTCATCTATGTTAATAATTGACATCAGTATAGTTTTCTGAGATATGGAATTGGCCAAGATCTATGGCTTATCTTTTGACTAACGCTTTCTTCCTTGTAGTTAATGGCTTATCAAAGACATTCTCAAACAAAGATATAAGTCTGTGTGATACATTGGCAAGGTATCATGTATGAGATATATGTAAAGGGCCTTTTTCTGGAAAAACAATAGCAAGAATGATCTCATAGCTTCTCTAATTCCTGCAATCATGCCACCTTTAAATCAAAAATTCCTTTCAAGAGCATAGAAGAGATTGGCAAAATATTCCTTTTAAAAGAGGAAACTTATAAAATTAAGCTTTTATACATGAAGACATTATGGAAAAATCCTTAGAGATAAGAAAGTGAGCTTTTTGTGTATTTTGTTTCACCATTGCCTGACATAAAAGATTGATTTTTTTTTTTTTTTTTTTTTTTGCCTGTTACCTTCTCAGTCTTCGTCACATGGGACTCACTGATATTGTAGAACTGTGGTCACAGTAAACATGCAGTTTTATTTTGTTTTTAGTTTACAGAATATCGGGTAACATTCAACCCAGCTCTTGCCCGGTCCCCATCTGCCCAGGATGGAACATGGAGTCACCACCATCGGTTCCTTGCCTCCCCCTGTGGCCACAGCTGACAAGTCACCGCAGTCTGTTGGACCCACTTATTTAGTAATCCTTGTGTCGAGCCTTCCTGTCCATTTCCATGCTTCTTTCAGGCTCTCGTCTTTTCTCACCCTGCTGACTGCAACTGCCCTGGTCACTTACTTTCCCACCAATCCTCCTACGTGTTGCTCAGAGAGATCTTTCTAGAGCACAGCTGTTATCAGGGTACCCAGCCAGGGGGTTGTACAACCCCCCACCCCAGAGAAACAATTGGATGCAGATTTTGAAGATGATTTGGAGGAGAATGGGACATTACTCATAGGTAGATAACCCAGAGATCTGAGCGCAATTATCCAGACTCTAGATGCTTACCTTAGATACTCAAAAGTACTAAAGCTTGTCAGGGTGACCTGGATGGCCCTGACAAGTTCCCAGTGGTGAGGAGAGACATCCCCGGGTCCATGAGGGACAGTCCCATTGGCCAAGCAGTTTGTGCCGTAGAATCCCTTTGGTAATTATGGAGTTCTCCAACCTCAAGCCTTCCCTCCAGAGAGGGAGTTATGCCAACATATGCCCCAAAGTCATGACAGCACCATTTCTCATCATTGGTAGTCCTCTAGGTAACACTGCCCGGACTCCTACTTGATGAGAATTCTCTTCTTGCACCAAGTGATGTCATAGTTTTCCTCAACCATGTTAGCCTTTTGGGCCTTTTTGGACCTTTGTTGGCCTAACCCCCAAAATATGTGGCTGTTTAGAGGCTTCCCAGGACTCTAATCAAAACATGTAGGGTAGCTACTGAACTTCCATACGAAGGATTTCAGTGCGTAGAAAATCAGCAGTCCTGTCAGCCCATGTGTCCCCCTCAAAAAATGTCAATCTCCATTAGAGAGATTTGAAATTGCCAAGTGTTAATAAACTTCAGGAAAAATGAAAGAAACTTTTGTTGGGGAGGGGGAATGATATCACTTCCTAAATGTGAGGGTTTTTCTCAAGTAATAACACCTGTCACTTGTAGAGTGCTTTACTGTTTACAAAACACTTGCATATATGTTTTCTTGTTTAATTCCCATAGTAATTCTGTGACCTGTTACGATTCTGCTTTACAGATATGAAAACAGACCCTCAGAGAAATTAATCCGTGTGCCTCCAAATCTCAGAATGTGTCTTGATTTTTCTAATTCAGTGCACTTTCCAGTTACCCTATGCTCATGACGTAAGTGGTTGTAAGACATAGAAAGTAGGGTAAAGTCTGTATCTATCAGTTTGCTATAAATTACAAGTAACAGAAGGAATATAAGATGGGTGCCATGTCCCATATAGTAATTACTTTTCAGAACTCTTTTCAAGATCATAATTAAGAGGTTTTATTTGTCTAAAAGATGAGGGGGCCTCTCCCATTGTTAGTGATTTATTTTGCTGTGACATTAAGGTTAGATACTTAAATGCCAAGATTACCGTTAAGAATGGTCTCTGAGAATGTGCTGTCTATCCCATGTCACTGCTTCTCCTTTGCCTTTGGATTACAGACGCACATACCCGCACACGCATGTAGTTGTGATGCTAGAGGCTGAAAGGGCGACTTCTAGTCAGTCTAATTGCAGACACCTCTTAGTTATTTCTGTTGTGAGGGATGAAAGAAGTAGCATTTTTCAGAACCGAAATTGACCGACAACACGGTACTCCTTTTAACCAAGTTTTGACTCAGGAAGTTTGAGGTTACCTCTTTTTTTTTTTTTTTTCCCCTGAATGGTTTCCATGGTCAAAAACCAAGAATACAAACTGTTAACCAGCCTCAAGTAATAATAATGTAAAATCATGAAGGTGATTTATAATTGGTTGTATTCATTCCTTTAGTTGTAAAGCAAGCTTATAAAATAGAGAGGTGTTACTCCCATTTTACAGGGTGGGAAGTCTGACGTCTGTTGACTTGGCCATAGTCACACAGCTACTGTATACTGAGTTTTGGACTTGAGATTTCTCATCCCAGATGTCTGCACTGATTCAGATTCTAAACTGCCTACACACACACACACAGAAACACACACACACACACACACACATACCTTTACACCCTTTGTGACTTGGCATGGAAAAGAAATGATAACAAAGAAACCCTTAAAAAGTGGAGCCCTATAACCGAGTTATTTTTGTTGTTCCTGATAACATTCTAGACTCGCACTCTTCTGTGTTTTTGGTGTACTCTGTAGTGATGTTTTTCTTACACACCCCTACTTAAACATTGCGTTTTCCAAGCATATGAATAGAAAATGCCCAGCTACCCCAAAGGACCGGATTGACATAATATGAGCTCTTTGTTTACCCACTGAATAGGCACAACTTGTCCCCTGCCAGCTGCTTTGTCCACAGTCTTAACCTTGTTCTGTGGGAACCACCTGTATGAGTGGCTGGGTAATTAACTCCATACTCCGGTGTTGCCTTCCGATCTTCCGTTAGGAATAAATCAGATAATGCTTCTACATGTGAACAATATACCGCTCTCTGAATTAGGTTTGGACCACTGAGGCAGGTGGACATGGACTGAAGAATACTGCATTTAAGAAGAAGTACAGAGCTTCTTAGATGAAGGAACTATTGAGGCAAAGACACATTTTAGTGCTGTACTCAGGATACCCGAGTGTGGGGTCTGGGAGTATCAGGACAGGAAGTGATAGAACTGGGCTGAATTGCCCTGTCTTACTCATTTCATTTCAGACAGTGAATTGCCCTAAGATTACAGTGTGGATTACATTCTTCTTTCCTGGGGGAAAAAAAGTGATTCCAAAATCATAAATCATAAATTACTTTTTTCATAAATTCATTTATCCTGAGAAATGGGTTTATTAACATTGAAAACTGACACCAAGGTAACTTTAAGACCCAGCAGTGACATCAGCGGGAACTTAAGTATAGAAGAAGACAAGCCTCCCACTCAGGGCTGAGAGAGCCTTTACTGTAAATCTACCCCAACACGTGTACCCAGCTTAAGATGAATCACTTCAGGACTCTTAGAAGCCACTTGTTATTACATAAGCAACTGGCAATAATCAGACAATATGTCACCAAAAACGGGAAAGTTCATATTATTTAAATAAAGTCTTCATTCTTTAATCAGTGCGGTCATTAAGGAGAGTTTACATACATACTTCACTTCCAGTCAGAGGAAAACCATCACCTCCTCGTTCCTGATGAAGTTATACCTTATTGGAACCTGGGCCAAGCATGTTGTCACCAGAACAAGGGGCAAGAGTCAGTCCTGAGTTTTCCTAAACGTTTCCGGTTCTGTTTATTGATGAAACCTTTAGACATTTGGAATCTGTGTTTCTGCTGCCTACAATCATCATCGCCCTGGAATTTTTTTTTTTATTTTCTTTATCTTAACCAGAAAACTGTTTTTGTTTTTTTAATATTTTATTTGTCAGAGAGAGAGAGAGAGAGAGCACACAAGCAGGGGGAGGGGCAGAAAGAGAGGGCGAGGCAAGCTCCCCGCTGAGCAAGGAGCCCGTGTGGACTCGATGCCAGGACCCAGAGATCATGACCTGAGCAGAAGGCAGACACTTAACCAACTGAGCCACCCAGATGCCCCTGACCTAGAAATTTAGTTGTGAGTGGGCTCTGATACCAAACTCTTAAAATTCATTCCAGGTGACCTTATCTCAGTTATTATCAAAACCTGGTCTGGTCCGGGGCCTTGAAGGCATCACTTGTCCCCATTCCGTCAATAGAAACAGGAGCCAAGGAACAAGTGAAGTGACGTATTGTGACCAAAAGTGAGGAAGCTGCTTTCCAAAGAGATCAGCTCCCTGCCACAGAGAAGTCTATTTTTAAATTGTTTAAATTTGCTTGGAAAGGGATTATTTCATGACCCTGGTGTACTTCCTGGATCTGTTTCGTCTTCAGTGCTTCCTAAAACATTTTTCAAAATCCACTCGTGATTTTCTAATCCTTCCTAATACATGGACGCTTAAAATGCAACTCTTCTTTCTTTTTTTAATCCTAGCTTTGAAAATGCAAACAAATGCCCGAGCCTTGAGAACTGATTGGAAAAGTGAGTGAGGGCCCTTGGAAGTAGAGCTGGGTGCCAGTGGTTCTGTCATTTACGCACCTTACAGAAAATTGCAGTTTCCACTAAGAAAAGTTCAAGCATCCTCACTGCAGCTGCTGCTTCTGTTGGACAGGGGCGACGTAATGCACTGCACTCCCTCTGCTGGCTCTGAAATTGCAACAGTTCATTACCCACACCTACATTTAGATGTATTTCTGCACTTTAAAAAAAAAAAGAAAAAAATATATTTGTACATATACATACACACACACACACACACACACACACGTACATATATATATGGAGCAAACGCCGGGAACCATGCTGATTCTATTATTCATTTAAAATGTCAGGAAAAACAAATTATCTGCCCGATGCAGATGGTTGGATGAGCCCGAAAGCTGGCAGTTTTTAGGCTTTCTATCCGCACTGGACTGAGAAAAGGGGAGGGGCTGCCTCTCCTCTCCCTGAGGCGGATCTCTAACAGCCTTTAAAAATGACTCAGTTCCTTTCAAACACCAAGAAGATCTTTTCCCAGAGCTCAGGGAGCCAGTTATTAGAATAGTAGGTTTTGTACGTTCAGAACAGTCCAGAGAAAGCATGGGGCGGTGGGGGACACCTGGGTGGCTCAGTCGGTTAAGCGTCTGCCTTCGGCTCAGGTCATGATCTCAGGGTCCTGGGATCAAGCCCCGTGACTGATTCAGACCTCGGTGGGCGATGGGGGCTTTGCGGGGGATGACTGCTTGTTCCTCTCCCTCTGCCCCTCCCCCTGCTTGTGCTCTCTCTCTCCATCCCTCTCTCAAATAAATAAATAAATAAATAAAATCTTAAAAAAAAAAAAAAAAGGAAAAGAAAGCAAAAGCATGTATTTGGCTTGGGGTGAAGGGGAAGAGAAAGGGTGTCAGAGAGGAAAACTGAACATCATCACGCTGAGGTTTCAGACCTCTGGGGAGGCCACTTCTGTGCATGGAGACATGTTACCCACAAGCCTGGAAGGGAATCATAGCTCCGTGGAATTTTAATGGCCAACTGGACCTAAGAAGCCATGGTTCAACTCACAAGGGAGGAAAACCTCCCAGGAGAGCAGAATGTTCCAGATGCCTGCGCATCCTGAGAGCCCTGAGCCCTGTTTCCCTCCTGCTCATCAGTACACTGAGAGTTTTCCTGCAAGGCTGATCTTCTGCTGGGGCTTTGCCCCTTTACCATCCTTGCTTTTTTGCTTCCCCAGGCGTCTGGATGCCAACCACATCAGCTACGTTCCCCCCAGCTGTTTCAGCGGCCTGCACTCCCTGAGGCACTTGTGGCTGGACGACAATGCCTTGACAGAAATCCCTGTCCAGGCCTTCAGAAGTTTATCAGCGCTGCAGG
This sequence comes from Enhydra lutris kenyoni, assembly GCF_002288905.1. Classification (NCBI taxonomy): domain Eukaryota; kingdom Metazoa; phylum Chordata; class Mammalia; order Carnivora; family Mustelidae; genus Enhydra; species Enhydra lutris. The sequence goes on along the minus strand of NW_019154091.1, from coordinate 29,298,163 downwards.
CCATGACCTTGGCCCTGAACAAAATACACCACATACCAGACTATGCCTTTGGAAACCTCTCCAGCTTGGTAGTTCTGTAAGTTTTATTGATTTTCTTTCTGTCTCTCTTTTTACACTTGCTACAAGTGCTGGCTCTTCAAGCCTTGAATGGGGACATTTTCAGAGAGGAAACCCCCCTGGACTTCTCCCCCAAATGACTCACGAATGTAGAATTCAGCCACGTTCAGCAAGCACCTGCTAAGTGCCAAGCACTGAGAGGCACTCCAAGATAAACTATGACCTCTGTTTCAGGGAAGCCCACATGTATTTTTCAGGCAATCGCCAGACTGGACAAAGTTAGTCCAGTGACTCAAATAAATAAATTTGAACAAAGTTAGTCCAGCGAATAAAAATTCCTTATTTCTGGTAATAATTTATAATTCAGCTCAAATTGAAATATGACCTTCTTACTATTTAATAAATTTTTTTGATCCCTACCGAGGGAGGAGAAGTAAGGACAAACCATTGACCGGGACCTGTGCATTCGTGTGGCTTTTTTCCCAATGGGTCGAGATTTCATTATTTGAAGTAAACCAAAATGATTCTCAAGTAATAGTTTGAAACGTAATCAGTCTCCTTTAAGGCTGTAGCTATGTGCCCCACGTGTATAATATAACGGTCAACCAAGGCGGATAAAGGAAGAGAGCCCCTGCTTGAAAGGCTGGAAGGCTGGTTTGCAGAGGAACTCTGAAGAAGGCTTCTTCTGCTCAATTGCTCCCTTTGCTCCAGGCCCGCCCACAGGCCCACCACTGCCTTCAGCTATTACAGTTTTCTTGATTTCCTGTCTCTCTCTCTCTCTCTCTCTCTCTCTCTCTCTCTCGTGTTACAGTTTATCTTCCTTGAGGGCTGGCCAACATCTTATCCATCTTTTTAGGTTCCCCTCAATCTCCTTCCCCCCATGGGCTGCATGTACAAGATCATCAATAAATGTCACCAAGATCTCCCATGAAACCAACATAGATTTATTAGAATAAACACCTTCATTGCAGTGCCGGGGTGGCTCCGTCAGTTGGGTGGCCAACTCTTGGTTTTGGCTCAGGTCGTGATCTCAGGGTTGTGGGATCAAGCCCCAGGCCCGGGTCGGCACTCAGTGCTCTGTACAGAGTCTGCTTGAGATTCTCCCACCACCCTTCTCCTTGCCCCTCTCCTCCTCCTCCCCTCACTCTCACGCTCTCTCAAATAAAATTAATTAATTAATTAGTTAATTAATTAATTAAAATCTTTGAAAAACCACACAAAACTTAGTCTAAAGAATAAGAAGTTTCGGGTGATATTGACAAATTCCTATACTGACTCACAGATACAAAGAGGATGCCACTGACCCACCGGAAGCTGGTGTGTGCATTAATTTTTCCTCCACCTGAGGGAATGGATTGACGGAGAGCCACCTGTTCGTCTTCACCCTCTTCTCCTTACGCCCATTTTCCAAAAATCCCTTGGGACTTGGTCCAGTTTTCAGTTATGTGTACAGCTGTTCCCAGCTGGACTTAACTGACCTGCCATTCAGCCACAGATGATAATTATACACGTTAATACTACGTCAAGATAACGAATCTACTGGGGCAGCCAAAAAAATCGGATCACTGTTCTCTGTGGCTAAATTGTGGTTGCCTCTTAACCCATGGTCCCGCCCTGGGAACGGAGCCATTGTAAGCCAGCAGCTTTAATAGAAAATATGTGTAGTTCACTAGGACCTTCCCTCCATCCTTCATTGGTCACTGATGGCCAGAATCTCTGCTTAACCCCCTACATCCGAAAGCCAGGTTAACAACCTGAATTTACTTTTATCAGTCACATTGCCTATATTATGATACACTCCTGGATATCTCAAACCCTAAAAGTAAAACCGTCTCTGCCTATTCAATTCTATAGTCTAGGACCATCTATGGTAAGAGTGGATGGGTCAGTTAGCCTTGGGCGGGGCGGGGGGGCGAGTTAAACAAAACATTTCTTATATACAATTAGTGCATTCTTTTCTCTAAGTTTCTTTGGATGTAAGCAATTAGAATGCTGTGCCTAAGTTTCCAGGAGCAGCGTGCCTTCATGACTGTGTCTGTAATGTTCTCCTGCAGGCATCTCCATAACAATAGAATTCACTCCCTGGGAAAGAAATGCTTTGATGGGCTCCACAGCCTAGAGACTTTGTGAGTTGACCTTTTATTTGTTTCCCTTTTTTCAGTGTTTTCATGAGTATTCTGAAGGAATCAAAATAGCCTTAAAGTCAAACTTGCTGTTTGGTTTGGTTAATTGCCTGAGCTTTAAACAGATTTTTACAGTGGCTTTATCTTAAACACACACACACACACACACACACACAGCTAATAAAACTGAGATTTTATTTTAATCTAACAAGAGTGGTAAATTAGAATCATTATAAGCTAAATGAGATGTTCTCTACTGAGCAGCGACTGTTTGTTTAGGAATGTGTACCCTGTGTCAGGGATCAATTCTAATCTGTCACTCAGGCTCACTATTCATGAGTCTAGTCTGCTGCACCCCCCCCCTCCCCCTGCCCATTGAGAGGATAAGGACCAGGCAAATGCTACACTCTCCAATCTGAGATGAACAGGCATCCCATTAGCAAACAACAAAGTGATTCGAAAAACTAAAAAGCAGTAATAGTTACCATTTACTGGGTACATGTTTATCTAAATACTGGTCCATTCAGCGTACGTGGTTTCAGTTACTCCTACACCCATCCTATGAGAGCAACCATCACCATCCCGCTGTGCTGTAAGCCCTAGTCCGGTTGAAGTTATTTTACCAACATGAGTAGCATACCTGGGATTTGCTTCTTCTCTAGTTTGACTCTGAAATCCGTGTTTACCAGTGCATGCGACTTCCAAAAAAATAGGTCAAAAGCTCAGGTCTGAACTGGTACCTATAATAAAAATCGAGTCCAGCCAGCTGACTGCCTAGAGCCTTTCCCAGAGCCAAGAAGAAAAGAGCTCTCACGTTCTCCGCACCACCACCACCACCTTCCCCCCTCCCCACCGCCCCCTGACCAGGCCCCAGCCCTTTCAGGGGAGGAGCCGCTCTTCACTGCCCTCCATGAGTGAGAGGGGTAGACTGAGGGTGAGGTGACAGGCAGTGGGGGTCCTGAGTGTTCTGGAGGAGAGGTGCTGGTTCCTGCTGGGCCCCCATATTTTTAATACTCAAGTACAATAAGCCACACAGGGCCACTGAATCTGCAGGGGTGGCTCTGCAGAAGGAGAGACCAAAGACCACCTCTCCTATGGCTTTGGAGCTCCATTACACCTATGCATCTGGACCTTAGCGTTTGTACTGTTTAGCTTCTAATCAGGTGTGGGTGTGAGGATTTCCTGACCTGTTGTCTGTGGCTGGTGGCTCAGGTCAGTGAGCGCTCCCAGCTCTCCTCCCCGGCTTACTTAAGTCACTCTGTGTTTCCTCATAGAAGGGAGGCATCATACTTACGAGGAGATGCCAAAGATGAATTTCTCCAGGCGGAACTTTGAAGTCGACTTAATGGCATAGGCAAAGCATTCTTATGAGGTGCTTGGAAGAATTAGAACTTCTCCCTTATCGACACAGGGCTGGGCTTGAGATCTCAGTAATGGAAAGCACCTTCCAGTCCTTTCCAACACAAGAGGAACAAAAAACAGTATTGGCTTTGAAGGGTATTTCCCCAAACAG